>NC_061878.1:11803560-12416060 GCF_905147765.1 Vanessa atalanta
CTGCTGGCTAAAAGGAAATATAGTATGATCTAAACAAAGTCGTTAAAACATCTCTAAGCCATCGTGAAAATGTGATCTATCATATTAGATCTTGCCTCCAGCGCCCTTCGTACTCGCTCTATGTCGTCATCGTACTTGATTTTTTTTTAAATTATTTATTTATTTGTAAAAGCAAACTTACAACATAAATTCAAATTTACAAATTAACTAACATAACAATAATAAAATATCTAATATACCTGTCAACTTAAATTGTAAAAATAAATTACATTTTAAATTAAAATCATTGTTTTAACAGATATCAGCCTATTTTTTTTTAAAACAGCATCATAATCGAAATAATAAGTAAATTAATAATTAAAAATTATTATTATAACTAAAATTTTGAGGAAAAGTCATACACCATGTCAATACGAAGAATAGATTGAATAATCTTGTTATATCAATTAAGCAACCGCACTAAGAGAGCCTGTAAACCAATCAATACGAGACTACGCAAATAGTATGAAATATTTTGTGGGTATTGGTGCTTCTGTATGCCCTAGTGGGAACTGATATCAGTATCCTTTTCGTTATTTCTGTACTGGTCATCTTATTGTAATACTATATAGGTAGCTTTGTTCTAAAATTGTACGTGTACTTTGAAGACAAATTATTTTACATTTGATAAACATACTTCATACAATCGTCTGTGCTAAATTCCTTTACGTTTAGAGCAAGATGTATAAGCATGATAAACACTCTGAATACGCTGAGATTGAACGCTATAGAGTGGATTTCAGATAACACTGGCATACTCGAGACAGCTGCGCGCACTAAGGAATTGTACAAGATTCATTTATTTTCCTTATATGTTCCGCTTAATTATTAAATGTTTAAGTGAGGGTAAGTGGTCGCCACCGCCCATAGGCAATGGTGCTGTAAGTAATATTGACCATTTTTCACAGCACCAATGCGCCCCTACCTCGAGAACTAAGATGTTATGTCCCTAGTGCCTGTAGTTACACTGGCTTACTCACCCTTCAAACTGGAATACAGCAATACCGAGTACTGCCGCTTAGCGGCAGAATATCTGATGAATGGGTCGTAACTACCCAGGCAGGCTTGCATAAAGCACTACCACCAAGTAAAATGACGATTCAAAAGTGCTTTTAAAAGTCTACTTGAATAAAGTATATTTTGATTAATTTGATGATTTGACATTCGGTGTCTTGAAAACCCCGGAACTCTTCGTATCTATTCGGTCATATTATTTAATTGGTCTATAATAGTTAAGAATAAAATTAGTTCAAAATTAACAAAAATGTCAATGTTATAATGCTTAGAAAAAACCTGAGACAATTTTCCTTTTTTTTTTAGGTTGGCTGAAAAATACATTATTTAATGTTTATTAAAATGTTAGTTATTAACATTGGTATTATTAATAATAATCATTATAATTACAATTATATTATTAATTACTACTTCTTAAGAATCCTATTCGAATTTCTCTCGTGAAATGTTGAAATTCGACTTACAGAATAGCTCTAATAGCAATTCCATTTTCTCTACCGTCTTTGGTCAGTCATGGTTACGCCACTGTGACCTAATTAATTATGTTAACCAAAGCTATCATGACTATGAAAAAACTAGTAAAATGTGATGTATGAGGATATGATACGATTCCAATATCGCTTAATATATCTGAATATAATAGTACTAATTTTAATGAACGGTATTTGCAGAAATAATTTTTTGGGATGTTTATTTAGTTTTTATTCGAGTTTTAGCAGCGTGGTGAATAAAAGGAGAATATTTGTAACCTAGATCAGCAGTGGACAATTTAAATGGTGTTACTCTAAAGCAATACTAAAAAAACTTTAGCGCAACAAGATTAACATAAAGTTGACAACAGTTTACAGTTCAGATTTTAATGAAAAAATCGGCATGAAACGTGATTAATTACTTTTTTTACTAATCATCTAATGTTTTCAAGTTTAATAAATTCAGCTCGGAAACATTAAATACTTGGTACCCTACCAAGCAAATCTATAATTTGTGCAAGCCCGTATGGGTAGGTATGGATAGGTATGATGGTCATTGGTTATCTAACGAATGATTAATATTACATACGGCGCTACAGTCTATGGACAGTGATGATGACTTACTGTCAGATGTTTTATTTACACGTTTGCTCACCGATACCATAAAAACCTTTGGTATACCTCATTAAAACGCTTAATACTAACCCGTACTTGAATTTCCACAAAGAGCTAAGCTCCATTGGGTATCAATTCTTCAATATTCACTTTCTTGCAATTAAATTCTATGATTAAAGCAATAAGAGTTTAATCAACATTGCTTAACTAAAAACCATCCGGATTTACAGCTCTTGCAACTGGGTCAGTATCCATGACAATAAAAATATCAGGATATGTAGGTCAGGCTACGCACTATCGATGAAATTAGGACGAACATTTTTATAAGTCTATTTATGTAAAATCTAGTGCATATATAAAATCTATAGCTACAATGCCACATTAAGCATTTGACTTCAATAATGTTAAAAGTACTTAAGGATATATCTTATGTTTAATTTTTTCAGAGAAATAGGACAATTAACATCCGAAAATTCTCTGGTGCTTGCTTGGTTATCAACCCGCAAGGTGCATGATAATGCGTTCTAATCACTGCGCTATCTCAGCAACAAAATTCAAAATTTTATAGAAATTTAAATTTAACTAAACGGGAAACGGGTTAAAAAATATATATTCCCGATTTGGTTTATATATATGATGGTTTAAAATTTACCCAATAGTTATTTATTAATAACGAAATAAAATAAAAAATCTCATTTCTTGTTAAAAAATTCTCCAGAGGTTTCCTGTAAGGATCTCGGTAAATAAATTCACTATTTAAAATGGCGCAATAGTAGCTTAAGACTTACAAATACCATTGCAGACGCTTCGACTTATTCGATCTCGGAAACATTGCTGGAACTCTGCATTTTTAATTTTTTTATCCAACGTACTTTTACATTAATAAATTATTATTATAATTACTAAAATAGATCGTGGAAATACTTATTCATTTATTTTAAAGATACAAATTTATTTATTTTATTTGTACGTTAAGAAAAACTAGCGGCCCGCCCCGGTTTCGGACGGGTGTGATACATACGGTACGGGTGTACCATGTAGCACTCAGGAATGATGCAGCTTTCTTTCATTTAATTTCATTGAATTAGTGTTTTTTTATTTCATTAGTTCCGGATATTATATACAAACAAATGTTACCTATTTATAATTTTAGTATAGAAAATAGATAAAGAGGCTGTAGATCCCGATTCCGATATCCTTGTTTGAAAACCCAGGCTATTAAAAGTGTTTAAGGTTTTAGGTACGAATATATATACAGGTAACCAAAATCTATGTAATTATTTACGCGTCGTGTGTACACCCTAGTTGCGCTGTCGACACAAAACAGGTATGTTAGTACATATAGTTATCGCGCGGTAGTTTACCTACGTGAAAACGCCGCCACGGGTTGACAGAGTAGCAGGCTTCCTTTGATAAACAAGCATGATCCAATCCCCCTTCATACTTTAATCCTCGCTTAGGACAAGCAAAAATACTAAGATACTTCACTCGTTTAAACAACAAATTTGTTGACTAGGTAAATGATGAAAAATGGAATCATACTTATTTACAACGATTGTTAATCATTAAACTACTACCTACATAACTACACTAACCTTAACAAATGTCCACAGTTCGGCACGTTTACGCATATTGTCTTTCACACGATTTAATACGAGTAGGCCACTTTTAACAGTTTCGAAAGCATTAGTGATTTTTAATTTCAGCTTCTGTTCTTTGCATACTACGAGACGTTTCCTTGGACATGTGTTGGAATACGGAACTGTCCGAAGTCTCGTAGTCCTTGATTAACTTTTAAGATTACGCTGGCAGTAGGTACTCAGCGATTTGGGAACAGTTCTCGGTAAAAATTGGTAGCACCCGGTAAACTATCATTCGCACGCGAATAAGTACGAATCATGTCCAAGTTCTCTGCATTTGTGTATAATCTATATCTAATTATTAATTAAGGGTCACACTCACACACGGCAGGTATACTTGTAACATCGACTGTTAAGCGCGCGCGCGGGTAGGTGGACATAGGAACGTTACGGTGGCGCTCGTCCTACTGACCTAATTAGCCACGTTGAAATAAAACTAGTTTTTAACGGATTTAATCGCGTATATTAATTATTTTAACATCCCGACGTTTCGAGCACTTTGCAGTGTTCGTGGTCACGGGCAGACTAAGGTGACATTTGTCTGTTCGAATTAAAAAAGAAATATTATTTACAACTACCGCCAACGATTTCTTAATTGGTATCTTGAGTAGCGTTCCGGTTGCACGCAGAAGGCAATAACTGTATCTGTAGGTCTTGCAGTCTGTTGGATTTGGGATTTTAAATTTTTAATAAGTGGATCCCAAGTGTTAGAAAGTCTCCAACCATCTTCTCTATTGAAGTTCGGATGTTTTTGAATTTCAATAGCCTCGCGTATCATTCTAGGAATGAATCTGTGTTCTCTAGCGAGGATCTGTGGTTTATCAAATCGAATAAAATGGTTAGGTTTATCCAGAGCATGTTCACAGACTGCAGACTTTGAAGAACGCCTATTTTTGACATCTCCTATATGTTCCTTGACCCTAGTACCGATACTTCTCTTTGTTTGGCCTATGTAAGATAAACCACACTCACATTCGAGTTTATATACTCCCGCAGTTTGTTTGTTAAAAATATTTGCTTATATAAAGACGAATTGTACTTTGGTGTTAAGGGCAGTCTAAATTTAAGAAATATTAAAATTTATATTTATTACGTGGCATTTTGTTTTGATTCCGTATTAACGACGTTTTTTTATCGAAAAATATTCCACATGTGTACATATATGACCTTGTTACAGATTTAGCTGAAACAGATAATATCACGAAATCCTTTCTGCATATCCCAGTCACGTTCCTTCTTACAAATTATTCAACATATTTGGATTCGTTTTGTATCCCCTTTTGTAATATTTTTCTGTCTAGAAACTGCACTAGTTCACCTAGCATTGTTCTCTTGGGTTTACAAGCAAATCCAAAACAGCACAATTTTATCACCCTAATGCCCATTTGACATTCCATGAAAATAAAAATGCTAATTAAGAAAGCCTGGATTTTTTTTATTTGTCATCTATGACGTCATCGATGACCAATTCATGGTCATTTAAATAGAGAACACAAACATGACCATTATATAACGAGATCAACCAATTTCTTCAGATAATGCCATATCTCTATATCACCTACTAATTCTTTGGATTTCGTCCATTTGATTGCAAAAGGCTTGTCAACCAGTGCATTAAGTAATTAAGGCACAGAGATCATAAAGATTGAATGAAGCCTCTTTAAATTGGCAAGTAAATATTTAACGATAAACAGTATAAATGTTTATGATCCATGCTGACTGTTTTACGACTGACGATAGAATTACGTATCAAAAATATTTAGATTTTATGAATCATATGAAAAACAAGATAACATTATGTACGTGTATGCTGCTTATTAATCCGTCTATCTCATTTTTGCCGCCTTGAGTGTAGTAGAAAAAATCTCTTCAAGAATTGAGCTTGTTTTTAATATCTACCTACGTTTCGCCTTCTCTACAAAAATACATGTAGTATTTTATTCCTGATACTTTTATTACAGAGTTAAATATAGTTTTTAGGTGGAAAACGTATGTATTTACAAATAAATGTTATTGTATACTCCAGTCTTCCTATTTCAGGAAAATACTTCATGAGATCGTTTTCATAAACATTTATTCAAGGTCGTACAAAAATGCATGAAGTTTTTCACGCAAAATCTATCTGATCCGATAATTATAGAAATTTAACGTTATTACAGTCTTCTGACTTCTAAGTTTTTATTTTTTAAAAATGTATGTGTATATATGACTTTATAGATATCAGGGAATCTCCGTGAGCTGGTGGCTAATTTCCTGGATCAACGTTTACCGGAAATTGTTCTTTTGTAATGACTTACCAGTTCGCAGAATACAAATCGCTGACTATCAACAATGAGCGATTAACATTCATAATTTTCTTAATCTTAGACTTATTACAATAAGCGAATTAAAAGTCGAAGGTCTATATACCTCGTCGCAAATATCTTCGGCGGTTGGCACATGAAATTATAAATGGTCATATATATCGTTTCATCGGATTATGATTGCACACTGATGTGCAATTATATATATTATATTTGAGCTTAATCATAATATATAACCAGCTAGGAAGTAATCGATCAGGTGTAATATCTTTCAAATCTTACCTACAGATCATCTTATCCAGAACAGCAGTAGTGACGTTTTGGCGTTTCGAGCTGTCCTCAAACTAACACCTTCGCATCCAACCAACCCTTATTATCCGTAAGTAACTAAACAAACTGGAACTTAGTGAATTATAGCCTTAATATTCCATATTTAATCCTAGATAAACGTTTTACAGTTTAATCAGAAACAATAATTATATAATATATTCATTCTCAAGGTTAGCAAAATATAGATAATGCAAAGTTAGTTTAATTTAATGTGAGTTCATGATGTATGTAGTTGCTCTTTAATAAATTGTGTTTAAGCCTATTTTAGTTATATTAGTCGAATTCATTGGATTTACTTTACTTAATATACTTAATACGAGAAGTATGTTATACTTGTTTATAAATAAGGACGTTAAACATCTGTATCTATGCTAAAATAATAATAGTATATTGTAGTGTATAGTAGCTGCTGCTCTGTACTATATATATAAAAAATAATATCTTTTTCCCTTGGTAAAGGCCAAAAATTGAGAATGACTTTGCCGATGTGGTGCATCTTATTTTTATGATTTCTCATGGAAAGGTTTTCACAGAAATAAAAATTAAGTAAAATGCCCAGAAAATTTAAAACACATTCGGAAAAGTTAACATCTATTTGTTGGCAGTATTTTGTGATTTTCTTATGTTTTTGAAATGTTTTTTTTTTATTATTATTATTTATTCCAGTTCCAATAATATTTATTTAAATAAAAAATATTTTCATGGACGAATGACCTATATAAATATATATGTTATAAGAAGAATTGGTACGACTTTCCGAACGTCATACGTCAAGCTGTCATATGGCTTTTAAATTCATTCCTCTTTGGCGGGAAGCAGCGCGAAATACGGTCAGGCATATCATTGTTAAACTATTTTTGTTATAATATTAGCAAACCAGAAATTGATTAAAGTATTTTGTTATTAATTAATTATTATTTTATATTCATGTAATAACAAAATGTTAGAGACAATGAAAAGACAATGTCTTTTTTTGGTAACATTTTTTAATAAATTGTTAATAATTTCAAGCCTACTTACCCATTTAACAAAATGAGGTTTTTATATTTGTATTGAATTTATGACTTTGCATTATCCAAAGGACCCTCTGCCAAATGATCCGGCGGCTATCAGCGGCGCCGCCTTTCTGCGTACCAAATTATCACAAGATCTTCGAAGATACTTCTGTAAGTATAAACATAATTTGTATATTAATAAATTAATGTTGGGAACAATTGAGTTCTAACGCAAGGGCTTCTCTTTTACTAAATTCTTATAATACTTTGTTCGTTCATTAAGTTCTAAAGCATCTGCATTTTTGCTTTGATTTATTTTCATTCCTTCTAACATTTCCCTCTAAAAATTTTTTTTTCGAGTGCTTTTTCTCGTACTATAAACATCTATATCATACTTTTTTTTAATGTAATTTAAAGGGTACATTACACTATAAGACTGCACAGCAACAACATAACATATATCAACATGTACAACCTGTTAATTTCCCACTGCTGGGCTAGAACCTACTCTCCCGTTTGAGGAGAAGGTTAGGAGCATATTCTACCACGCTGCTCCGGAGCGTTTTAGTGGATTCGCATGTGGTAGAATTTCGTTAAAATTTGACATATGCAGGATTCCTCACGATGTTTTCCTTCAGCGCCGAGTATGACATGAATTATAAACAAAAATTAAGCACATGAAAATGCTGTGGTGCTTGTGATGCAGTGGGTTTGAACTCGCAATCATCGGTTAAGATGTACGTGTACTAACAACAAGGTAGCTCGGCTCTGCACAGCAAACTGATATAATTTGAAACTCAGATTATAGAACCAAAAGGCAGATGGAGCGCGTGGAAGATTAAAGTGGAGCAACAAAAGCGAATGATAATTGCCGGTAGTGCGAAACAACACGTCTTATATATAGTAATAAATATAGTCGTATTACCAAAATTGCGAGGCATGTCGCATTATTGGGAATCTTTGTACCACGATAAATCAACTGAAAACTCATTTATTCTGGCTCGTTAACAATCTTCTGTTGAGATGCAAATTTTTCTCCACTCTATATTTTATATTTTTACATATGACCCTTTACAGTTTTATTGTTTTTCGAAAGATAAGTAGACAGAAAATACTGAAGTATTAAAATAGCACTTAAAATAATACACGCAAGATTTCTTTTTAATTAACACTGTTATTCACATGTTTCATATATAATATAAAATCCCTTGAGGCACTTAATTTACAAGGCAGACGATTATCTACTTGCATATCTTTGTATAATATCGCCATAAAAAGTCGTAAGTTAGGATTGAATTTTAATGAAACATATCGTGTTTTCTGTGAAGGACTTAGAATATAAATGTATTCCCTTGTAAAGGATTGTATTATCGTAGCTGTGGTAGCCAAAAGCTGAAATATCCACTTAAAAAAAACCACCAAGTAGAAGACTTTGTGCAAGCCCATCTGGATAGTGTATCGCTAACCAGCTATCCTTAGTATTGTTGTATTCTGGTTTGAATTGTGAGTAAGCCAGTTTAACTGGCATAAGGGTCATACCATCTAAGCTACCAAGGTTGGTGGCGTATTGGCGACGTAAGGAATATTTCTTACAATACTAATATATCTATGGGTTGTGGTGACCTCTTACCATTAGATGTCAAATGTGCCCGCCTACCTACCTACATCATAACATGTATATACATGTAGGTACATATATTTGAAGAAACCTAAAATTTGAAATTAAATTTCTTTGACTATGTTGTACATTATTTCATAAATGACGTAGCGTTAACGACGAGGCTGCTTCCCGAAACAGTGAAAATTTTAAATATTAACTTAAATTTTTTTTTTAATTTAAAAATAATTGATTATAGAGTTAACTCGAATAAAATACATTTGATTCGATTTGATTTGATTTGTCAATTTGTATCGACAAAGAGTTTCGAATTTGATTATATAACGTTGTAGTTAGGCAGTATAGAGAACAATTCTAATAAAATATAATGGCTCTGATACTTCCCCGAATCAATTCCGATCCAACGACAAATCCTCACAAAAATAAAAGTCAGCTTAAGCGAAACTGAGGGCCAATTCTACTTATATCCTAACCGCATTCAACAGCGTAATGGAATTAGCTAAAAACCTTCTCCTAAAATGGAGAGGAGGCTTCAGTCACAGTGGGATGTCTACAGGCTGTTACTTTACTTCTATATGATGGCGTTTTATTACTTGAGTCAGTATAAAGTAAAATGGCGACCATCCAGACCGGCGACGGAAGCCAGAATCCCAAGAAGACAAATAACACCCTTTCAAGGACACAATCCGAATATCCGTCTGGAATGTATGAATTCTCTGCAGACAGACATTTATATGCCTTATTAATACCATATATTATTAAAACTGAAATTGTGATTCTGCCTTGTACTAAAAATATGCAGCCACACAAAATAAAATAAAATGTAGATTGCAAAAAGACCACCAACGGACAACATGTCTGTGAAGATAAAAAATTAACCATAAAAAAAGTAAAATATCCACTCTGTACATAATGTGAAAGATATTTCAACTGTGATGACTGATGAGCGATTACACTATTTTCATGTCTAGAATATAGAATATCTGCAAATGGACAAAATAGCTGATTCTTCGGAAAAAATGTCATAAAACTTAACGAGTCGTGGCAGACATGACACGTTCTTGTAAAACCTAGATATAAGACCTCAAAAGACGGCCTTCTTTCTTGACAATTGACATATGATATAATGTTTGAAATAGGTTCTGTCGTGAGAATCAAATATGATATACTAACTGTCAGCCCTGACTTTGAACCGGAAAAAAAACAATTTAGTTTTTATTTTTATTTTATAAACTAATACTGGAGCCTGGACGCAGTGTCACTATGTCCAATATATACAATTAAAATACACACAAAAACACATCAAAATCGCTCAAAACTTTTAGTTAAAATTTTGTAGCGTAGCAATGTACAAAATAATAATATACACATATAGTGAGTGGAAAGAAAGAAACACTGAAGCGTCACTCTGACCATGTAAATATAAGACAAGTACGAAAGAGAATAGCGTGTCCAAAACAACGCTTTAAAATTCGCTTTAAAACCGACACAAAAAATAAACTCTAAAAAGTAACAAGTAATATTTTATATATAATTATTATCATCACATATATAATAAAAACAACAGATATATTTTATTTTCAGTTGTACAAACAACAATCGATACAATATTACATTGAAAAAAAAATACATTTCAAAATTATCTTGGCAAATGTTCTACTTTTTACAGGAAGTCTCACCATGCTCTATCGTATTACACAATATGTATTAAAATGTAAATTAAACATAATCAATATAATTTTACTATATTAAACATGTAGAAATGCAAAATCTTTGTGCTTTAAGCGTGATAGGTAACAGGCAAAGCAACTTTCACATTTATAATTACTAATACTATAGACTGCATACGTGACATAACGTGTACACGGAGGGAGTATACAATAACTCGAATAGATAACAAACACATACATGGTAACACTACGTCCATTATTTTGAAACAGTTTCGTTTTGATGAAAAAAGCTATCAGGTTTATTTATAGTCAAGTTGAAAGCTCACATCGGGATGGCTTTCAGGCTATGTACGGCCTTCAACCGCAAAATAATATTTTTTTTTAAATCAGTACATGATGTCGTGAAGAGGAGTGCGACACGCACATGTATTGTGTGTGTCCGTCTCTTCTCGTCAGCATCTACATTCCGAATCGGTGGTGTTTTTCCTTAAAGTAGTTCTATAAAATGATGATTCAAAAGAGCTTGTAAAAGTATTTTTTGGTTTGATTTGATTTTATAATGTAAGAATTAAACGTAATTAATAAGTAAATAATTTTAATTAAGTTTTCCATATGTATTTAATTAGTAGTTTCGGATTTTGTGGTAGCATAAAATTGAATTTAATACATTACGATTCAAAAGTGCTTTTATGAGCGTAATTAAATAAATAATATTTTGTTTTTATTTTGTCATTACTCCACAGAGTTTGATCCTTATTAGCGATACCATCGAATGATGTAACATTACAGGTAATATTTTTTTCAAAAGCAACGGGTTTGATTCATTACTGAGAATATTGATTTATCAAAAATCCAATGATGCAGTTTTACATCAAATTCAGTTCGTAATTTGGATAAATTTGGTTTTTCAATTAAAATAAATTGCAAAACAAATTAAAATAAAAACTGTGCAGCTTAAAATAATATTGCATTAAAGTTTATTTTGGGAAAAAATGGATTATTTTAAAAGTATAATGAATATCGTATTTTTATTTAAACACCGTTTGCGGAAAATATAATGCTTTCTACTGTTTATTAAATATAACTAAAATAATTTCTATTTTAGAAGTATGTGTTTCTTTTTGAAATTGCACAAATAAATGCCTTTATTTAACATATAAACCGTCCAAATGTTTTTCACTGCTCTCACGAGGACTATAAAGCCAGTTGAGCGTATCTTAAAGTCTTTGCTTAATAAGAAAAAGCGTGTTTGTCCACTAAATATACGACTGCTTCGAACCAGTTAAGCGTTAACATAAATTCATAGATTACTTTTATACATATTTTCAATCAATAGAATATGTTTTATCGTATTAAAAAATATATCATGGATATAATAAATTCGATCATAATTTCAGGTAATAAACGCTTATTTTGTTTCTCAATTTTTTATCTGTTATTCGGATATTATCTAGGGGGAATATTTTGACTATTTAGAGATTACTGATGGTGATAAACTTATGTTCTTATAGAAAATATACCTGTATATATCTATAAAGTTTGCAAGTATTGCAAGTAATATATATATATATATATATATTTGTGATTATAATATAGTAATATTCCATTTTATATTTACTTCCAAAGATTTACAGACAACTTCGACGACATTCAAAACGCCATTTTGTTATTGAATCCATAATTAATCTTAACAGTGCGATTCTATAAAAATTCACTTCGTATCTCACTCGTGAAAAGTTGGCAACTGTTACTTTTATACGTTTTATAATTATTATAGTCAATGTCAAATAGAACAATCGGACATTTCACGATCGTGTTCTGCTGTGAGATTCGAGTTTCTTGTTACAGAATATCCCATCAGACCAATTACGTCATGTCAATTCGATGTTGAAGTTGTTTATTTGGCTTGACTTATCCTGTGATTGGAGTAATACTGCCTTTATGGGGTGCATAGTTTATCTTCAGTGATCTGTGACTTATCTGACTTAAATTAGTTTCAGTAGTGTAAGTCATTCCTATAAATATACCTTACTAGTCTTTATATCGCCTGCTGTGCTTTATAGATCTAAACAACATTATATTACGATGGGAATTGCGATTCAACGAGGAAATGCTGCTAGCATTCTTGCCACCATTCCACTCAGTCTTGATTTATACAGCAACTATTTAAAATAATAATTCTAATATGTATATAGATAAGGTACTAGCGTTAAAAAATCTTATATAAATAAATGTTAAGAACATATTTATTTTTATGGATATGCTTCATCAATCTCTAAGTAGAGCAATATTATAAAATACGGACGTGTTTTTTTATGATAAAGGTAGTCGGATGGTCCATTCGACGATAAGTGTTCACCATCGCTCATAGACCTTGATGCCGCAAAAAGTATTAGCTATTCCTTAAAACACAAATTCGCTACCAACCTTGGGAACTAAGTTGCCATGTCCCTTATATAGTTATACTAACTCTACAATACAGAACCTATAATATTGAGTATTGCTTTTAAGCGGTAGAATATGTGATAGGTAGGTGGTACCTCCACAGGTGGGCTTGCACAAAACTCTACATGTAATGTCTATGGGCGATGGTGACCACTTACCATTAGATGACCCATTTTCCAGTCTATAGTTATGTCTGTCTAAAGAGATAAGGCTTATAGCCATTTCTACGAAATGTTAGATAAAGATGATGAATCGCTCGGAATGTTATTGATAAAATAAATAATTTATTATTTCTTAGTACAATCATAGTCGGATAGCGTTTTCAATGTTGACAAAGCCAAGTGCTAAGCGTTTATGGCATCAATCTTGATTTTCTTTCACATGGCCAGCTGTATGTCGCCTGTTCCCATATGCTTAACAATATGTTTTTGAGACTAGCATGTGTGTGTATTTATAGTATATATGCTCACACAATCAAATATCTTGTAAAACAAACGAAAAAATATCAAAAATGTTTTTTCGCAGTTTAAAATTCAACATACATCAATTACACTTACATGAATATTAGTTTTATTTTATTATTAATGTTTTTAATAAATAAAAGTGGTACGGTTGTGTGGCGTGTAAAATATATGAAGATTTAGTATCCGGACAACGATTCGTGTTAAATTTCCATATAACAAGTTTCACAAGGTTAAAATATTTTCAGAACAAAAATAGTGTTTGTTAAAAGATGAGCTGCAGTGTCCAGTACAAACGAGCAAGGTTATAGGCTCATCAAAACTGGCTAACAAGCTAAATGGTGACACCATGTTTTCTATACATGAAGGACAGTGCTAACTATGAAACTTATTTTATTTATTTACGTTCGTAAGATATTTTTGTAAATATATTTAGTAAATTTTACTTGGTGGGGTAGGGCTTTGTGCAAGTCTGTCTGGATAGGTACCACCCATTCATCACATATACTATCGCCAAGAAGCAATACTTAGTAATACTGTGTTCTGGCTTGAAGGGTGAGCCAGTGTAATTACATGCACAAAGGATATATCTTGTAGTACTGGTATATTTGTAGTACTGGCCATTTCAAATCAAAATATTTTTTGTTTGGCTAAGAATTCTAATTACAAATTAATACAATTTGGCAATGACGTCAACGCATTAAATGATACCCCTAAGACCAAAACCTAAGACCAAACAAAAAAATACAATCAAATTACACAGGATATTTTTTTTTCATTTCATTTACTTACAACATCCTTTAACAATGACGAAGATATTGTTATATAAATAACATACATACATAACATAAACAGCCTGTAAATTTCCCACTGCTGGGCTAAGGCCTCCTCTCCCTTTAAGGAGAAGATATGGAGCATATTCCACCACGCTGCTCCAATGCGGGTTGGGGGAATACACATGTGGCAGAATTTCGTTGAAATTAGACACATGCAGGTTTCCTCACTATGTTTTCCTTCACCGCCGAGCATGAGATGAATTATAAACACAAATTAAGCACATGAAAATTCAGTGGTGCCTGCCTGGGTTTGAACCCGAAATCATCGGTTAAGATGCACGCGTTCTAACCACTGGGCCATCTCAGCTCTTTTATATAAATACTTACGGCCAAAATAGGTCAAACGTTGCCGTTCCGAACCGTTCATTCACAATTAATAAGTACGTCTTTTACCGTAAATTAATTATTAACTAAATTAAATTTTGCATAAAGTAATTTTCAATCGTTATTTTAACTCAAATTTGTCAATTTAAAACACGATAACATCGACGGTAGTACATTAGGCGATTTAAAAAATTGTTTTAGAAATGAATGTAATTGAACTACGAGAACATCGCTCAGATACAGTAAACCTGTATTTAATTTTTATAAGTCCGGAGCAATGCTGTACGATGTAACGGCTGCCTAACTTTACCTATCCTTGAAGCGTGCAAAACTGTTATTACCAATTCTGGCAGGGTTGAAACAGAAAGACAATTAATATAATTATATTAACAAAACGATTGTTTAATAATTAAAAAAATTATAAATAACACTTTATGAATAAGTTAGTTAGTAATTTGTAATCAATATTTGACATTGTTGAAATGTTACGTTCAATTTTCAAATTCAATTTTCCATTTTTTGTACGTTTTTTAGTTCATGTGCTAATCAATGTCAAACGAAAATAAATACAACGCACTCTCTATAAACGTTTTACTTGTACTGTTAGTATCCACGGAGTATACTACGTCATAGCAAACTATTTAGAAGCCTTTGAATTCCTACTTTTAATTAATTATTGATAAATTTGTAAGATACATTTTTAGACGCTAACTACTTTATGTTAAATTTGACCATTGAATGCAGTGATTTCTATTCCACATGCGAAATTAGATTTTCTGTTATTTTGTTCTACAAATAACGTCGCGTGTGAACATTACAGCTTCATAATTTACCGATATAGTATATAATGTAGTAGTAAATAAGAGCGATACTAAGTTTTTAAAAAAATATTTTTACCTCGAACCGACAAAGGACAAATAAGCCGCCGCGTTGATTGTCATTTACCAAGTACCTACCTCGTATCTTTGTAGGTGACGCCTGACACACGTTTGTGACGTTTTTACAAGTTAGTGAACCAGTTTTATCAAATGACGTTTTACATCGTTTAATTTGTTTTTCCGTGTGAATTATTTTATTCGAAAATTTCACTTATAAATTTCTTGATCTTTTTATTTATTTAATAAATTCATCAGCCCTATATTAATGAATATTAATCGTCGTTTTATTGTATTATATATTTATTGATTGTAATATTTTCATAACATTAGAATCTTTTTCGCCATCATGGATACGTTAAACATCGAATATGAAATGTGAGCTGTGGCAGCAACGCGGTAACCGACACAAAACATTAATGTCGTTTACGGAGCGAACATGTTGAACGAAATGGAATATATTGTTATAGACAATGTAATAGATGAGACAAAAATGTGATGACGTAGCTTATTGTTCTCTCATTAAATAAAACTAGTTTTTAACGGATTTAATCGCGCAGACAGTCTGCCCGTGACCACGAACACTGCAAAGTGCTCGAAACGTCGGGATGTTAAAATAATTAATATACGCGATTAAATCCGTTAAAAACTAGTTTTATTTAATGTGTAATAATCGCGAAAATCTAAGACAACATTATTGTTCTCTCTTTCTCTAAAACTATCATGGCTGAATATGCGTAACTCTTAGTCTCCTGTCTCAGTTATTTAATAGTAAAAAAAAAATTATTGAGTATATTTATTTTATTCAACATCCTTCTGGTTATGGGCCCAGACTCGTAATTGGGTTGAATAAAGGTATCCACAAGAAGTCATCACTGGCAAAAAAAGCACGTACGGCGTCATGTGCTTGGAGGATAGAATTTTTGCCGGGAAGAAATTACTTGTTATTGGTTTGAAACAAGGCAGGAAGCAGTAAAATCATGGAAAATATAATGGATTCTTTATTACACGGAGCAATAAAATTGGAAGGTTCCAAGAATTGGAATATATGACGGTTCCAGACTACGGTTTTGCTGTGAGGCCAGGGCTTGTATCAAATAGTCACTCGTTAAACGGCACTACGATAAAACCTGAAACTGTCGCCGACTGTACTCGATGGGAAACTCAGGATGCAAAAGCCTAACATTGCTGGTTACAAGGATGATGAAGATATCATGGTACATATTTAATCATGCAAAACTAGTAAGTGTTACTAAGTATTAAGTGTCTATGAAAAAAATCGGAGACGAGTATTCATATTTTTCATACAGTTTTTCAATTTAAATATGAATAAGGTTCAGAGATGACCTTCTTCTCAAAGATACAGGAAATGCAGAATCCATTAAAACAACTTGGTGAAACTATATCTGATAAGTTCGTAATAACGAAAGTTTGGATGTCCTTAGAAGACCAATACAAGCATTTTGTATTTGCCTGGGAATCTGCGCCTGACGACAAGCAGACCTACGATAATTTAGTAGCCAGGTTTCTGATAGAACAGGAAGGGATAAAGGAGAAAAGCGGCGGTAAAAGTTCGCAATCATCTTCGTCTGTTGCAGTCGTTGCTAAGGCAAACTTTAATAAAAAATTGCTAAAATACTTAAATGTAATAAACTAAGACATTTTCAAAATGAATGCAAATTTAATCAAAGTGCTAGTTAGAACGATTATCGCAATAACAATAACGACAAAAACAGACGATTTGACGACTTCTGATCAGTACAAACGACCACACTATCTGCTGTTGGTATGCCCGCTTTCATTCTGCAATTTTCTATAAAAATCTATAAACATTACACACAGAGAATATACGAGACAACTATGAGAGTCTCAACAGAGTGAGTTTGTTTAATGCAAGCAATAAGACTTACTCCTGTCATCATCTCATGACTTTTTTTTTTTACATTAACAGCCTGTGTATTTCCCACTGCTGGGCTAAGGCCTCCTTTCCCTTTGAGGAGAAGGTTTGGAGCATATTCCATCATGCTGCTCCAATGTGGGTTGGTGGAATACACATGTGGCAGAATTTCGTTTAAATTAGACTCATGCAGGTTTCCTCACGATGGTTTTCCTTTACCGCCGAGCACGAGATGAATTATAAAGACAAATTAATTACATGAAAATTCAGTGGTGCTTGCCTGAGTTTTAACCCGAAATCATCGACTAAGATGCACGTGTTATAACCACTGGGCCATCTCGGCTCTGTCTCTCGGCATCATCTCATGACATCTCTGTACAATATTTAGGTAAAATTTGTACCCTTTACTGAGGGATTTAATGAAATAGAACAGAAATGCTCTATTTTATTACTTTTCTTAGTTCTGACGTCAACATTTATACGATGAAACGCTATCGGAGCACAATTTCGAAAGTGTTTTGTTAGATGATTTCATTTTCATGTAATATTTTATTCACAGACCTTCCCTTGTTTTAGTTTTATTGTATTAGTAGATTTACTTTATATGAACCGTATTCGGACCGTATTAAATAATACCCTTACTCTTGCACATAGAAATATATCAATCTAGCCAATTTTATATAAACATACTTAGTAAAACAAATGATAGAGTTAATTAAATTGAAACGGATCAAAAATTAAGTTACTATTTGATATGAGGCTGCGGGCCCATGCTCCTTTCGTTACTATATACACGTCCCGTACGAAAATATGTTAATTTTTCATCCGTCTGTGGTCAACTTGGTATATGGGGTGTTAAGGATAAATTTTACGTGCGATACATATTATTATAATAATTGAATACGATATATTTTTGTAAACAGTTTGCTCTAAAGTATAATTAGTTGAATATTCAACTTGGATATTATGTTTCTCATTGTAATGGGTTGGTATTTTAGTTAAAAATAATTTATGTGGGCTCCCAAGCCCATTTCATGAAAATAAATCTGCGATTTTAATTTTATTTTATTTATTTTAAAATTATATCTATTTTTGTATGTATTTATATTTGTAAGGACAAAATATATGACATTTTTAGTAAACACAAACTGCAGTTAGGATTTGATATTTTTACTTATGTTCTAAAACAATACAAAGTACTTATATAACGATTTTTTTTACGGACTGTAAATAATATATTTAGGTTTTTGAGTCAGTACAAGTTTTTATATAGAATCTTTGAGCTGGCAAACAAAAACCACCTTTACTTACTCTAACATTTCATTAAGAAGATTGTAATCATGGAAACCGAGGTATTTAATTAAGACTTTCTTCAAAGCATATTGAAGTTCATACATATGAAAAGTTTGTAATAAAGCTCTTTCTATGCATGAGGTATTTCAAGACTATATAAAAAAAAAACTTGAGACTACCTTTATTAAAACTTTGGTCACCAATACGCAGAACTCAGATACACAAAAAAAATGTGACCGTGAGGAAATGTGAAACGTAATTATGGATGGTTGATATAATTAAGAATTAAATGAAACCAATTAATAAATTAGGAGTAACATAATGAAAACATAGAGCTTGTGATGATTTTTCCTATGTGTGCAGTAACACACGAAGTAAATCTATGCTACACGCGCCACTCACACACAAGTGAGTGAGGGGGTTAGAGGGCGTTATGCTGTTTGCTGTCAAAGCACGACTCGGTCTTACTCCTTGCAACCAAGAAAAAAACATCGTTCCTCATGTTTGGACATCGTGCACGTTGACTCATGATCTTAAGAAGTTGTGATCATCGTTACAATTAAAATTTTAGGCGGCAGTTTTATTGTTATAGAGATAATTATATTTAAAAAAAAATCAATATCCCCCATACGTACTTTTGGGCCGTCATTTTAGAAGACTATTCACTCGTTCGGAAAGTAGATCATACCAAAAAAACTGTTTAGAAATTCTGTAGTTAGTATTTTTTACACGTCTTCGCAAAAAAGTGTAATGTTTTTAGTGTATATGTATATGAACTTACTTCACCATAACCTTAAAATTCCTGAACGTATTTTTTTGTGCTTGTGTTCATATCCATCCTTGTATAAAGTAAATAAAAAGCAAGAACAATAAAATATATGCCTTGAATAAAAATAACAGTATTTTTTATGTGAAAAAGGTATTTAGAATTATTTAAAAAAATCACAGACGAGATGTAAAATTAAATTTATCAGACTTTAACATATATAGGGCAGATAAAGACATCCTTTATCTGCCCTATATATGTTAAACTACTTTTATGACGCTCACTCGCTCTTACTTCAGTTGAATGGAAATCGATCGACCTTGAATGGACGGAATTGAATGTCATAATTTATTTTAGCTATTTTATGTGAACGAATAACACTTGTGGTCGATATTTACCGATACCTTTTTTAAGACCGAAACCCTCTATTGTTACGTATTATTCAGATGTGGCGTGATGTATAACCTAGACATTTTTTGTTATAACCAATTTTCTTGTGATTTATCGGCTTTTTTAAATTAAATTTTTCAAAGGCAGACCTACGCCCCTACCATTGAAGAACTGATTTGTCAGCCTTTTGTTAACGCATATCGCACCAATGAGTTATCATTGGTGCGATATGATAACATTAATAATAATATCCTTGTTTTGATTATTATAATAAATATTGACACAAAAACAAGAAATTCATGTAACGTCAATAGTTTAAATGTAAGGCGCAACTGCAAAGCGTTGAATATAATTATATAATAAACTAAAACCTTTTCTGAGACGCTCTGCTATTTCTAGTATAAGTTATATATATTGGCTCAATATTTTTTTCAGTTAGGCATTACAAAATAAAAGTATAACTGTTGATGAATATCGATAGATATACGTATTTTATTTACATACGTATTATTATATATCATGTTATAATTTATCACCCGTTATATATTATATTACTTTATAAATATTTTTAATTTGGTAAATCTAAACTTGCTCTACTTCTTTAATTCTTCTAGTTTAGTTTCTGTCACAAAGGTTGCCAAAGAAATCGCTACTGCGATGAGGCCGTGTTGCTCTCGTAACCTCTGTATATGATTGTATTATATCTGTGATGTTTATATATTGATTTTATTTGCAATAAAGTTTGTAAATACATAAATAATCACTCCAATCTCACACAAACTCAAATCAGACAAGCAAAGAGATGTATTCTCTGTTTTCTTAACGCTATCAAAAAAATTATGTCATTCGGATATAACGGATGGATCTGGACTTTATTATATAAGAAATAATTCTTATATGTGTAATAAAGGCGTATACGCTATGGACCATTTTGTGATTGTATTCTTTACGATTAAATTGTTATCTTTATGGCCCGTATATGCGGAAATGTTTCTGGGCAAGCAAGACTTTTAGCCGCTTTTTCTTACACGTATCCGATGAAAATATATGACACGAATATCAACCAATACTCGTGGTGGAATTATGACCGTCAAATTTACCCGAAGACAAGCAACCTTAGACAATAATGGGGAGGAGAAATTTTCCCTATAGACCGAGTACAGCTAGACAAATTTACTGGACGGCAAAACTTGGCTGTCGTACAACTTGTAATCAGGCGTTCAGTAAAATACCGGTCCAAAGCATCTTGAAAAAATAAATATAAACTACACCAGTAATCATGAACAATTCTTACACCTTCTATCATTCAATTTTTCGTTGCATACGTGGGAGTAGGGAGCGACATTCCAATAGGCTTAGAGCATCCAACCTCTGGTTTTGAGATTATCCGCCCCTGATTATGAGATACTTACTAGTTGTTACTTTTAATTGTATGTCCCTCGTATATAAACAGTGGATTCAATTAATTGCAAAAACCTTTAACCTGAATAATTTCATCGTATAATTTTACGTACACAAAATACGCGTAAATATATTTAAAATTTCTCGTTGATATGACATAAAGTTGATTTTACGTATAATTAAGGTTTATGATAAAATAATCTGCTGATATACAGAGTAAGAGCCGAGAAGGCTCATGGATAAAAGAGGTCAATCTGAGCTGAATTGCGGGTACAATTCTGGACAAGTCTCACTGGGGTTTTATGTGGTCTGGTTTGGAGAATTAGTGAGCCAGTGAAATTACAGGTACAAGGGACATATTACCCTAGTTCAAGGAGGAAATCATCATTATGGAGAGGCTTTGGCGATGTAAGGAATGATTAAAGTTTCTTACTGTGACGATATCTATGGGTGGTGGTGACCACATACACTGGCCTATTTGCCAATCCGCCTACTTAATATATTTTTATTATGGGTTATACGTGCGCAATTTTAGAGTATACAACCTGTTATTGTTTATATTCTCGCACTGGGTCTAATCTATGTAGATACACAGAGAATATTCAATAATAGAAAACATAGGGTAGCCAATCACTAAGGTATAATAGTTGGTCATAATGATGATTTCCTCCTGGAAAAGTTTGGTCCCAGTGGTCATTGTTAACGAAGAATAGCCAAATGAATATATTCCAATGCGAATAATAAAGAAAGAAAAATAATAAAGATAAATAGATATTTCACTCCCTACCTACTCCTTCACTCTCATAACCTAATGGGATGGCGATCAGATATGACAAGGAGAGTTCATAGTCAGGAACAATCTCTACATGCTTTCCGAGGCATTTATTCCACGAGAGTGTTAACTTTCATATTTTGAAGTGTGACTAAAAGTCACTAATGATTATTTATTACACGACCCGGGATTTGTAAAATTAACCTTGGGATCTACAGCTAACAAACGAAAAGGTAGTTAATTATTGTGGACTCATACTAATCCACGATATTTTCATTTATTATACTCGTGTTGTACTCGCTACTAGCAATTTATCCGCCTCTAACGAGTCACTTAGCGTAAACACGCCATTTTTCTTCAGCACATTTCAAAAGTATTTTTATTCGACTATAGCTAGTTTCAGATTTAAAATTGGTAGGACATTTTTATTATACATAAAAACTTCAATTTAGATGTGATCTTCAATTCTTCAAAAATACATTATTTGTAGTAATCACAGTCGCATTACGCTTACTTAAAGATTGACAAATTAAAATCAACCATTTCGGTGAAGAAAATATCATTTTTTTCTTGTTGGAAAAAGGCATTACGCGTTTCCTTCACGTGAAGAGGAAGGGTATGTAGGACTCGACACGGGCGAGTTACACCGGAACACTTACTAAAAAAAACAGCGGTTCTCCGCCTCTCCGGTAGGCGCCAAGGGATCGCATTCGCAAGCGACCGTGACGACCTAACGGTTGGCTCACCTATACCGGTCTCTAATTTCAAGGATTGATTGCGAATCTGAGGTACTGAGCCCCAATAGTTGCTACAGCGCCTATTTAGGCGAGTGGAGAAAGTGCTCTTTTAGCTCTTTTTCCTTTTCCTTGGTCTTCATCGGTGGAACGGTTCTGCAGCAGCGTCCTCTTCTCGCTCCCGTTGAGCTGCCTCTTTCTGCGATATGACGTTTCGCAGAAGGAGCACATTTCCGACAAATTGGGGCATTGTACAGCGCCATTGACCTCACTACACCAGCATAGAGTCACTGGCAAGCGACTCTATGCTGGTGGCACTGCTGCACACATTCGGTAGGAGGCTTTAACGAGCTTCGGGCCGAGTTTGATGCTGTGCTGCTAATGCTGCCCGAAACTCCATCAGCCATCCAGGTCCAAATTCTTCATCAGGGCCTATACCTTGATCATTGTCCCCTGGACAGTGATAGGGGTCCTCTCCGTATACCGTGGAAAAGGAGGACCACCGTTTTCGATATGGAGACACTCAATTCCAGCATTTCCATCCGGTCAGAGGTGAGAGTTGTTCCGACATCGCCAAGGTGGGCCGCGTCCTAAAAGTACCATGTAACACAGTAAGGAAAGTACGGGAGCTCTCAAGAACCAATCAAAACCGACGTTCCACGGGTTTGGGCCGAGAACCAACCCCTGTGGAACGCCGCAGCCTAAGTTTAATTTATATTGGTTTCATATTTTTTCAGTTATGGACTACAAAAAATGTCTCCGTTAGTATAGAATTGTGAAGATTCTCAGTCTTTGAATCTATATCAAACATAATTTTGTCTGTCAATTGTCGAGAAAGAATTACGTCTTTTGATATTCTTTTACAAAACAAGAACGTGTCAAAGTCACGAGTCTTAAGTATCGTCACTCTAATTTCTAAGATTCTGCAATATTATTCCTTTACAAAAACATTTATATTTGCCGTGTCTTCTAGATATGATAATATTGTAATCACTCATCACAGAGTAAAGTACATTTTTCTTCATAGAATCTTTAAAATTTTGTATTGAACCATTAAATCGCCACTTCCAATACGCCCTTGTGAAATCACAACATAAGTCCGGCTTCGCAGAAAATTCTGCCTACACACAAGGTGGCTGAAGCCAAAGCCTAATTTAATAATATCGAATACACATACATTATATATAATTTCTAGTTTAAGAGTTTTCTGTTTATTTACATTTCGTTTAGACTACATGTCAATGAGGTTTCGCGGAATAACATCTATTTGAGCCACTGTTTTGAGCAAATACTCAAAAACCACAATGTCTCTAACGATCTTTTGATGTTAGATTCCCTCATATCAACATTTTATACAAAACATCCATGTAACATAATGCCTTTTCGAATTATACATTTATTTTATATAGATTATTTAAATATCGTTAACGTAAAATAATAATTCTCGGATGACTTTTTACATGCAGTAAATTTCATCTACACAATTATTTTCAATGAATATATTTTGACGTTTTCGTACAAGCGATCTAGTTATCTTACACAGTTGCAAATATCATATAATAAAAATTATGGATTTGTTGCTGGATCGGAAAAAAATAGTTGACATATCATACTCTCTTGTCTCGAAAAGCATTAGTTTCCTTTTTCATCATACGTGTTTTGGGCCCTTCAGAACAGAGAGTATACCTGTGGCAACGCACACGCTTGTGCACTTATAATAGTGTGCATTTGGCAGTCTGGAAGACTTCAAATGTCAGATCTGCTAAATATTTATGTGATGTTTTCACGCACATAATTCTATAGATATGTTACTTTTATATATAGTGTTATATTTTATGTTATATAACAATATATATAATAAACTAAAAAATAGAAAATTTAAGACAAGACTTTGGAAAATGTTTTTAATAATTTGTATTTATTTAGGTACCTATAGAAGCTGCACATCTCTACGATGCTGTGATCCTGTGGGCACGCGCCGCTTCTGCTGCTATGCGCAACGGCCTCCCGCCGACAGATGGCGCTACACTTATGAAACTGCTCAGACCGACCACGTACACATCACTTCAAGGATTTGATGTAAGTCGTTATAATATGATATTACTTCTAACTAAAATTATGATCAAGATAGCCTAGCGGTTAGAACGCGTACATCTTAACCGATGATTGCTGGTTCAAACCCAGGCAAGCACCACCGCATTTATATGTGCTTAATTTGTTCTGAAGAAAAACAGCGTGAAGAAACCTGTATATGTCTAATTTTAATTAAATCTGCATGTGTATTCCACAAACCCGCATTGGAGCAGCGTGGTGGAATATGCTCCAAACCTTCTCCTCAAAGGGCGAGGAGGCCTTAGCCTAGCAGTGGGAAATTTACAGGCTGTTAATGTGACCAAGTCATGTTTCAGATGCGCTTATATGATTTTTATAAATAAGATCCTGAGTATTTTACTTTAAATCCACGTTAATCGTATGTATTTGAAACATCATTAATTGAGCACAGCAATCATAAAAGGTAATTTGTTATCTAGGTCATTAGTTACTCATCATAATTAAGTCACGTGTTACTTAACATAGGACTTGTGATAAATTTTCAATGAAGAATGAAGTGAATATTATCTATATTAAAAATCCTATATTATATCTTTATAAATTATTGAACTCTCAATTTACGCACGCAGATGCTTGATTCCTTAATACACACTTACCAATCATATAAAAAGTCGTTGACCCCACACTTGAACAAAGTACGGAACTCTTTACAAACCTTTTAATTGTTACAATAGCGATAACATTTAGTGCCGTTTTCAGTAATAATAATAAATATAAAATAATTGGAGATGAGTTTGCGAGCCTTACGTATCATAATGAATATAATTAACACAATTAATCATATTAATTATTAAATG
Source organism: Vanessa atalanta (assembly GCF_905147765.1). Lineage (NCBI taxonomy): Eukaryota > Metazoa > Arthropoda > Insecta > Lepidoptera > Nymphalidae > Vanessa > Vanessa atalanta. Next base: position 11,829,358 of record NC_061878.1, read on the forward strand.
AGTCAGACCAATTTTCCATGTTATCAGAATCATGTATTTACTGCACACATTGTATTGACGCTTGTTAGGAAAATGGACGCATAAATGTTTTCGTTGTTTGATTGTTAAGGCTCTTCGCAGTTCTCTATCTAAAGTACCATACGGATGCATTCTGAATAAAAATGTAAATAAATTCCGTCAATCAATCGTCGTCGTTTTTATTTATTATTTTTAGACATACGGGTATTTGGGCCAGCTGATGGAAATTGGTCACCAACGCCCATAGGTATTCACACTGTAAGAAATATTAACCATTCCGTACATCGCCAATGCGCCACTAACCTTGGGGACTAAGCTGTTATGTCCATTTCTAAGATTCGGATTCCGGGCTGATATGGATTTTTCGCCATAAAAAAACTATAGCTTTTATCAGTCCAATCTATGTTTGGACTTAGGACCTCTGGATCCCCTAGAAAAATGAGGCAATCACTTGGCTGTATGTGCATCATTGTATTGGAATTATTATCTACAGTAACTTATAATACGAATATCGTCATATCACTAACTAAACAGTACTGCATCTTTACTAAATAGTAAATTGTTTAAATAATTTCATACACTAAAAGTATCCTTTGAAAAAAATACTAACATTGATTATGCAGCTGAGCGCACCAAGCGATTTTTCTATTACGTTTCTGCTTTTCAAGAAGTTTAAATGAGCCCGGCTCCAGTCTGGCGGGCTTAGCTGTGACCTGGCACAGTATTCTAGTTATAAGTTCTTACCCTATATAAATAGGAACTAAACATCCTCGAAACATTAAATTATTACCTACTGTAATAATAATATATTTTATTATATAGTAATTAATACTTGGGTAGGTAACCCAAAGGGGATTGCACAAAGCCCTACTAGCCTGCAAGCAAGCCCGTCCTGCTACCAGGTATCCTAATGCCAAACGACAATATTTTGTCTTGTTGTTTTACGATTGGAAGGGTGAGTTAGCCAGTGTAACTACAGACCTAATAAAGTAGATTCCAAGTCTGATGGCGCATTGGCGATCAAGGAATTTTTAAAACTTCTAACGGCGCCAATGTCTATGGACGGCTTTGACCACTTACCATCAGGTGCCCAAACGCTTATTTATGTCATTGAAATAACAAAATAAATAAATATAATTTATACTTTATAGCACAAGAATAATGTAGTAGTAGCTTCAAGTAAAACAAAATATATGAGTCATTAGTTATAGATAACCCGATACATACAAACAAAGACAAATTAATTTTTTTTATAGTATAAGTATAGACTATTAACGAAAATCAATATTAATAGTTATTATCACAAAGATGTTCTAGATATTCGATAGTGTAAATTGCGAGATTTATGCAAAAGATTTGACGGAGATACGGTCGCGGTGAACATCTATATTGTACGTTTAACGGTAATAGTAATTTTCGCCACATTACATTACATTACTGCATCGGTTAATAAAGCTTTTGGAGAACTGTTGGCAATTCTACAATATAATTTGATGTCGGTCGTCGTCGGATGGAGCAATGTATATTTGTACATTTTGTATGTATTGTATAATAATTTGTATTAATAATAGTCACGTTGTGAGATCATCAGACTCAAATAACTTTGTTTTATCCATGCATTGCGTATATGTATATATCTGTGTGTAAAATAACATATCCTGACTGACTGATTGACTGATTCATAATCGCAGAGCGTAAACTTTGGTTAATATAATATAAGGATAAACGTAGTATCTTTTTTTTAACATGTAAATCCTAAGATTTACCAAGTGAATGATGGTAAAAGTTCGAATCCCACTTTTTTATGGACATTTACCATTCATAATCGGTAAATCTTAGGTTTTACTGGAAAATCTTAAGATTTAGCGTAGTTCGAGCTTTTACAGTAACATATATATATATATATATAAACTTCGTTGCCATATATTATTGTACCGGTAAGAAAAAATACGTTGTTGATTAACAATGTTCTCTACTCTTTACTACTCTATATATAAATATAGAGTAGTAATAAATAAAATTCTTGATTTTCTTTTATCCATAAATTACGATTTTTCATATCTGTCAGGTGCTGGTTGGTCACAATTTTTTAATTAAGTACTATTCTACTAAGTATATTTCCTATATTCGGAATAATATAGTGTGTAAGAATGCAATAAAGTGTAATTATATTGTTTTTTATAAATTGTGATCTGCCCGCTTCGCTGGTCATTAAATGTATGTATATCTATGTGGAAGGTGCTGTTGCAACAAACAAACAAACAAACAAACAGACACTCACGTGGATGATTGTGTGTACATTAATTTTAGTTTTTTCTTATTCTCCTGGTATAATGAATATGTGAGACTCTGTGCTGTGTGTACTGGAACTCTGAAAATCCAACAGTTCCAGGCCTCGTTCCCCGTATTCGCTTTTATTGATTCATTTTAATGTTCTGCGCTCCATCTGAATTTTGTTTTATAATCTAGACTTAACAACCTTTTAAGCAACGTTCTAAAACATTTTAAAAGCTTTAATAGATTATCGAAACTTGGCAAAAATGTATTTTATGTTTAGCAGTGCATTAAATCCCTCAAGTCTAAAAAAAATAATAAATAATGCCTATTACTCAATACAAAATTATAATATACTCATAGATAAAAATAACGGAGATAATATTCATACGCAGTATAAAACAGTCGATTGTTCTAATTTCATTTGCGACATCTCGGTGAATACCGCAGGTTTCTCCCCGAAAATAATATTTCTACTATTCGGCTCTTTATTTTCAATTTAGCTCTGTAAATGATTGATTTTGATGTCGTAATTAAATGACTGTATATGAGTCCAAACAGGGAAATGTAGCTCGTCATTGAAAAAAGAAAAAAAAGTAGAATCTGATAGGAATAATAATCTGTTGTTTTAATCTTGTTCAGGTGAATATGGACAGCGCTGGCGACGCGGAAGGAAACTTCTCAGTTATAGGAGTTGTAGAAGATTCCAATGCTCCAAGTGGGTGGAGTGCTCAGCCTGTTGCTGCGTTTCGATACACCAACTCTACTGATTTACTTCCTGTGAGTAAAATAATTTAAAATCATTCATTCATTTTGAAGTTAATAATTCGTGCTATTCATTCAGAACTCACTTTATTTATATATCAATTGTGAAATTTTGAAAGCAGAATAACGGTGACAAGCTGTTTTGATAAGTATAGTCTTATTTTTTTTTAATTTAATTTATGAAAATCTATGAAAATCATTCTCATCTCTCATATCATTTTCTGAAATTTCACGATCATGTTCTGTGGCGAATTTCAAGCTTGTATTAACAGAATATCTCAACAGATATGATTCATTTGTGATCATACGTAAATTATTTCAACCGATATTTCGATAGAATTGTATCTGCCCTAGGCAGAATATGATCGGATTAAACCTGTTCGAAATATATAAACAATGGGTGTTCTGTTAATCGTTGAGTTTAACCCACAGCTTACACCTGAAATTCAAGTATGCATTTGTTATTGGTTTTGCTGGGTCTTTAGGGATAACATTTTGAGAAAGGCTAAATATGTCAAAATAATTCTCTATAAACATTAATTCGAATACACGCAGAACAAGTGACGTTATCTCCGAACCCTTGTCAGATCACAAGAAGCCGTTCCCCACCATTCACGGTCTTTTAATGTTTAGTTTGTTGCTGAATCTCGTTCTGTAAAATTTCCAACGAATATAATATAATTGGATCTGTCCACAGTTTTATTTTGTATGTCAATAAAATAATAATTTGATTGTATTTCAATCCAGAAATAGTTACTATAAAGTCGTCAACAATAAAACAAATCGGACGAACAGAAGTTGAATAAATGTCGGTTATAATTGCCGATTTAAAATTTGAAATAGATACTAAACGATTATTTGAAGAGAAGTTATAGCTACCGTCTAATTTTGCTTTAAATACTCTTCAGTGTAATAAAGTCGATAAATTTAGAATTACTTGCCATAAACCAAAACACTCAGATGGATTAATATTGAATTTGTTTGTCTTATAAATTATGAGTTAATTCTCACTTTATTATAACTAAAAAAAAAAAAAGTTCAAAAATGATTTAGAATCGACTTGATATAGGTTTTAAAATATTGTAAACCTATTCACTCAAGAAGGCATAAATTATCGTATAAATATTAATTATATAATCAAATTTGTACTGATGTGAAAACTTCTTATGGGATGGTAAACCGCTTCGTTACGTAACGCGTTACGGCGCCAGTCTGACTTGCTTACGGCAGTGGTATGCCTGGCTTCGGAATACTAATACCGTCATACCCGTCATACAGTTCACCTAGTACGGAGGGTAATATTCATCGAACTTGAGTTGCTTAGCATTGCTTTAGTTAAATTACATTATATTTTTAATAACTTAGAGTTACATTTTCTATGTAAAATAATTGTTATATGTATTTATTGTAAAATTTTAGCACTAAACTAAGCTGTTAATGGATTAAGTAAATAAAAAAAAAAATTTATGTACATTATTTTATTTATTTACACAGAATTTAATGTACATATTCAAGAATTGTAGCTAAGAATAAAATATATTTTATAATCAAGAAAATATTTTATTAATAAATAACGTTTACTTACATTACTCTTATCATATTAATATTCATAAAATTTTAGTAATAACCTAAGCTTTTCTCAAGTCAACACAATTTCAATATTAAATAGTTCATCTTATCATTTCTGTCGGGCGTCCCGATACGTACACGTATTTTTTTTATCTGTGCTTACGTTTGGCGGCTCACGCACACTAAGACATTTCGTAAGTACGAGCGTCATTCAATTAATACATGCTAATACTTTAAATTGAACGGGCTTCGTGAGTAATTGATAAATACGCTTTATACTTATATAGTATAAGTAGCATTATATGTCATAGTGTGGGATATTGCAATTAAATTCTGTAACCTGCCCTAAGTGTTTCTGGGGTTTCAGGGCAGCAATCTATCTATTTCTTACTTTTAGCACCATGAACCACAAAGTTAATACATCCTTATGTAAAAAAGTGGAGAAGGGTTGTCTTAAAACCTCATGTTATATTTAACTCATGTGTTACATATTCTACTATCAACCAATACTTAGTAACCGTTCCAGTATGTGGGATCAGTGATCCTGTGTGTTTTGGTTGCGAGTACAAGGAATGTTTAAAATTTATCACACAGGACGATGGTGACCGCTTCTCAGGTGGTCAATTTTTTAGTCTTCCGACCTATGTTAAATAAAAAATTATAATTGAAAGTTACATTCCCACGCGTCATGCGATCAGCTGATTAAGTTATCTTCAGTGGCGTGATTCGATTGGTGTTCGGAATTAACAATAAAATTGATGATAATTCTGATAATTCTGTGTCAATTTTAATTGAGTTAAAATTGTACTTTAAATCGACACTTTTAGCTCCCACATCGACCGATTGTCGCATACATTTTAGAATTAATTAGTTTTAATAAAGTAATGTAATGGGCCGAGATGGCCCAGTGGTTAGAACGCGTGCATCTTAACCGATGATTTCGGGTTCAAACCCAGGCAGGCACCACTGAAATTTCATGTGCTTAATTTGTGTTTATAATTCATCTCGTGCTCGGCGGTGAAGGAAAACATCGTGAGGAAACCTGCATGTGTCTAATTTCAACGAAATTCAGCCACATGTGTATTCCGCCAACCCGCATTGGAGCAGCGTGGTGGAATATGCTCCAAACCTTCTCCTCAAAGGGAGAGGAGGCCTTTATCCCAGCAGTGGGACAATTACGGGCTGCTTATGTTATGTTATGTAATAAAGTAATTTAAGTAATTTTATTTAAGATGCCGAAACTACGGTGCCGTCGTACTTAATTAGTGCGGCGATTCACAACTTAGTACACAAACGCAGCTTAAATAGCCTTAAACTTCAACTTGCTGCTACCACAGATAGTGGCGCTCCATAAAACATACTTTTGTCAAAAATATTTTGTGATGAACCAAGATTTTTTTTACTTTTCATGAATATATAACAGATCTAGATCACACCAATTCTAGTGGAAACTTCATTTACCGATAGTAGCTTAATGTTTCATTAGCCTTGTAAATTACTATTAAAACGTGCTTGAATTATTTATATTTTGATAAGCGTTCTCCAGTTTATTATTATAAATTTACTTTTAAATATCAACAACTATCAACTATATAACTAACTTATAGTGGAGCAAGGTTTTCGCATCACTGACTTTTTTCGATACATTTAAATAAAACACCATATATTTGCTATGTTCTTTAACGAAAGGCTATTAGACTATTATCATAAATATTCAATTCGAATTTCATATTATATTAAGAGTTTGTTTAATAAGTAATTAATTACTAATCAAACAAACTAAAGTCCTATAAAATCAATTTAGTAGGAACTTAAATCAACTTTAGTATAGTATTTTCGTCTCGTAAAATCAAATAGTGGGAACTAAATAAACTTTATTCCTATAAACTCAAACGGTAGACGAAAACAAATCAACTTTGACAAAAAGGTCTCGTTTCTATTGATAAAGTCACATCACACGAAATGAACCAATTTATTTAAGACCAATACATTATAATATAAGCAATTATGACAAAAGAACAAAAACAGTGTATTCGTTATAAATAAAAAAACACACATTCGCAAGACGAAGACCCGATTTTTATCTGGTAAAGAAAATCATCATTTTGTCTGGTTCTAAAGTAGAGCGAATATACAGACAAAATTTGATAACTTATGCCATTTCATATTAACACCTTATACCTCAGCAATTAGTTATAATTTTGCGGTTATAGTAAACTGCGGTCTAATTGGATTATTGCCTTCGTTAATTAGCTATTAATAGGTGTCAGAATGCTAAGATCCTTTATGCTATCTGAGTATTAAATCAACGTGACACAATAGATGATGGAACGTGTTGTTGTGTGTTCTCTTTGGTTTTTTTAAGGCATGATAGAATGTGGTCACCAATGTTCATAGCCATTGACCCCGTACACCGCCAACTTGGGAGCTGAGATGTGAGATATGTCTCTTGTGCCTGTGGTTCCATTGGCTCAATCAACCGTCAAACTGGAACACAATTTTAAGTGTAATTTTTTGGCGGTGAGAAAATAATGAGTAGGTAGTACATACCCAACCGGGCACAAAATACTACCAATAAGTATATATTCCGCAATATTATTTTACCACACTCACTTCGGCCTCCAATTCTGATTAATATTAGTAAAGTAATTGTCATAAGTGACATAACTTAAACTATTGTGATATTTTTTGTAAAAATAATAGGTATATTTCTATAATTTTGTTTTGGTATATGGACATTCATTATCATATTTATAATCAGTTTTCGAGACCCAATTCGAGACTATTTTAATTAAGTTTGTACAGTAATATTACCATATTGGTAATGCCAGTGAGATTCCAGTATTTTAACAATAATTTTATCTACAGACAGAAATAGTGACAAATCGTATATATAAAAATGGATAATAGAAATCTATTATATCTTAAAAATTTACTCGACTGTACCGATTTATCTACTTCGTGTCGTCTCCGTCCTACGTGAAGAGAATAGGAGATATATTCCGCGGACTGATCGCACAACTAAAAGCCATTGAAATAATAATTGAATTCAATAAAAATCGATATTAATAACAATGTACAGATTAATAGACTCTACTCTATTTGATCAATGAAAGTTCTATGGTGATCTGACTGTTTGTACAGCAAAAATATATTATAGTTCATAGGAATTATTTACATTAAGGAACTAAATATATCTACCACAAATCTATTCATGACTCCCTGGACTTATTACCTGGTTGTAGAATCGCTATCAGCATTTTTTGATAACATTATAATATTGGAAATTTCGATCATGTCGCCAAAAAATGAATCAGTCTTTGTCACCAGTACTAACAACAAAACGGAGTGTTTTTCATCATCGTTCAGACGATAATCTGACGTTGGTTCATTTTATTTTAAATGACAATTATTTATGTCGTAGGAATTCGTTGGAGGCTCGACCATTGCGTGGATTGGAGGAAAGCCACCTGATGCAGAACCGGCTTGTGGGTTTAACGGGAGGAAGTGCTCATTGCCCCATGACCCCGTAGTGCTGTCAGCAGCGGCTGCTGTCGCTGCTGCTGCGATCCTGGCTGCAGCGCTGCTGGTCCGTCATTACAGATATGAACAAAAACTAGCTTCCGTGCTATGGCGAATAGAAGCAAAGGATTTGACATTCATAACGACTTGTAATAAGGTATGTAGGATACAAGACGAACTAGAATTTGGAATATAATTATATTATGCTATTAACTAGTAAATAAAATATACAAGATTAACATTTAGAACTACCAAATTGTATAGAATAAGATTAGTATTCTGTCTTGTAAGCACAATTAACTGCCTATATTTATTATATACCAGTGTTTGAAATTTATCAGATGTCTATCGGTCAAAAGTCAACGTCCTTTAAATATCATCAGAAATTTAATATCGAGAATATGTCCTATATCGGCTCGTAGCTTATAACGCTAGAGAAAATACTGACCTACATTATGATGCCGATATGATATTTGACTTACAGTATGAATAACAGTTGTTTACAAAATATTTGTTTAGTATATCTGACATCTCATTTTATAAGCACGCAGTGACGACTACTTCTACCTCGTACCTAGCTTACATTGCTGTATTTCCGGCTCACACTTCCAGGGTTCACAACCTAGGAAAAGTCAATTAAAAATATTCAGTTATTCTAGCAAGAAATTCTGAATCAACTCGAAGATAGAAGTTGGCAGTTATACAATCAACACTGGTTTAGGAGTTTGAGCACCTTATTGTAGTTAATGTAAAATGAAGATTTTTTTTTTAATTTATCCCAAACTTTAAATGAACTACTATACATTATAATCGGGATAGAGTTCTAATTGTAACATTCGTTCCCAATGTTTAACTTTTGTTAGCAGGTTTGCTCATGCACCGAATAACAATCAACTTATATTGAATTGTTTAGAATTAATTTAACTTTGACTGATTATGTAAATACTGTATACACATGAAATGTTGGGCCACAAAATTGATGTATAAAATTGTATGTACATTAATATAGGTATAAAATATCAGCTCAGTTTACAACTGATGAGCAGAGGCTCGCAGGAAAGTAAAATAGCAAAATTCAAGTTACGTGGATTCGTTTTTTTTTAGTAATCTTTACCGGATATCTATACCCTATAAATGTGAAAGTAACACACACATATCATAATTTAATAGTAAATTATTTAAATAAAAGTTTTTTAATGGTTTTTTAACAAAGTTTTTACTTTTAAATTATCGCTTGAGAGATTTCATATAATTAGATGCATCATTGTTGCAAGACCGTTTATCAGTTAATTTAAATAGTTTGCCATTCAGGCCTCGGTGCGGCCTCGCCGAGAATTGGGTGATTGGAAGTATGCGCCACTTATTTTAAGCTCCTTCTGCCTTACGAAAAACAGTTTCGGGTTAAATTTTGCATTTTCTTTTGATACTCATATAGTAGGAAAGCATAAAAAGCTTAGTCCGCCATCTTTAGAAGTCCGCCATATTGGATTTAGAGTGACGTCACTTAATTTTTCGATTTATTCTCCGAACCCTTTCATTTGATACCCATATTGTAGAAGTATATAAAAAATAACTATTCCGCCTATGTTATATCTTGAATTTAGAATGACGTCACATCACGACACAGATTGTCATCCAAACTAAATACGTATACAAAATTTCAGCTCAATGCTTTAAAATTAAGTTGCAAATTTCCACCCAAACAAAATTAACAAGGTAAATAAAAGCTTTTAAATAAATTGAATTGGTACAAACAAACAACAATTTTACCTCCTTAGTATAGAAAACGAGCGTGAAAGGAATTTTGTTTATGAAACGAAAGATGGTTTACGGAACGGAAAGTAATACCTACAGCCTATTATTTTTCGAGACAAATTCAGTTACTGCGCGATATATCTGTAGCGTTAGTCTGAAATTACAGTTTACGCTAAAGGTTTTATGAAACTCACATATCATCAATAATATTTATATCTTCCAATTGAAGAAGGAGAAAAGATAAACAGACCTGAGATTTGCGTGTTATGAACTAATTAATGTATTTTTATTTATAATAGAACACTATTTCACTCGACTATTTATATATTTTTATTTAAAAATCAAAAGTGATAAGACTTTTAAAATCTCGACCAATGATATTGCGTAAATTCAAGGTCAAACTTTATTTTTCCTTATTCTTTCTGTGATTGGAATAGTGTGTATTTTTGTATTCTGGTAAAGAGTGAGTGGCCTAGTGTACCTACAGGTACTGACCAATATTGGTGGAAACGGTTAGTCATTATTGTTTATAGCGCCAAGTAATTTACCAGCCTGCATACTTATTTTTAATATGACAAAAAAAATATATTTTTCACTTCGTCGTGAAACGTTTAAAGGGATTTCTAAGACATTTGACCTTAAGTTATCTGTCATAACATGTGATATGTTCATTTTATGATCTTATATATCCCACACAAAACAATTTACATTCTTTATCTCGGCTTTTCTTGGTATTGGATATCAAGAGCGCTAATTAAAAAATATGTTTCGTAATTTTAAATCATATCTGAAATAAAATAAAATGTCTTTTATGATTTCAGAATATTGTAAATATTAATTCTTCTCTAATGATAAATTATATAATATGTTTTATTTAGGATTCCGTGCCGCAAGAAGTTGACAAGAAACGAGCTCATACGACTATAGCAACGTACCGCGGTAACATCGTCGCCGTCAAACGCCTCAAGAAGAAAAACATAGACGTCACACGAGCTATTAAGAAGGAACTTAAACAAGTAAGACTAAACTTAAATTGTATATGACGGAGAAGCATGTCCCGGCTTGTTTGTTTGAATGTCCGGGTTTGGATTTCTATCCATCCTCGAAGGTGTGAAATTAAACTCAGGAAATATTCTTCTGATTTATTCCAAACTGAGAAGGTCTGGTCGCTCCGACGGCTCGAACAAGCTTCCCGATACCGGCAAGCGTTCGGCCTTTTATAACAAAATTAGGTGGGGGCATTATTCACTCAATATAACAACTATTTATGGACGGTAAAATATTTCAGACTAATTTAACATCTTAAAATTCACAAAATATTATTAATTTAATAATCAAACAGTTTTCAATTATTAAAATAATTACTTTCGGGCACGTGGTTTTCTTAACTATGTGATTTTCCGCCGACATATACTTTAACAGTATAGCTATTTTGAAAGGAGCAGAACTGATATGGGATATTGAAAATAATGGTTAGTAAGACTTAGTTGGTCACTAAAGCTATAGACGATCTGGTAAGGCTCGCGGCAAGATATTCGGCTGTTGTGGTGATCTTTGGGAGAGGCCTTCGTCTAGCTATCGTCGTCTTCGGCTGAATTGGTAAAGCTATTAATTACTAATGAGAAACTCAGACCAGATCACGTCCGTCAAATATTAGATAACAATACCATAATTTATTAAATTATAAAAATAAACTATCAAGGTTTCTCACCAATCAGGTTTCAGGATACACGCATATTGCGTATCATCCTGAAACCATATTCAATATTTCATGAATGACAAACGAAGTGAGTTCTTACAGAACAGCACATTTTGCTGGAGTTACAGTTTTCTGCAAGTGCATCTGAATAAGCACTATCCACTCGTCAGTTATACCGGTAATAGAGCTTACACAGACTATTTCGGACGCGCTATTATTGTTATATTTAGAACCGGCAAGTATAAGACTACATACGATTTGTTGGTTAAATTGACTTCAGTTATCTCATATATTAATAGCGTAAGCCGATTTTTGTCCCAGTGATTATGGAACGATAGCTGCACATAAAAACGTCTCTTTTTGAAGATATATAATACTATGTAAGAATCATTAGCATTAGCATTAGCAGCCCGTAAATGTTCCACTGCTGGGATAAAGGCCTCCTCTCCTTTGAGGAGACGGTTTGGAGCATATTCCACCACGCTGCTCCAATGCGGGTTGGCGGAATACACATGTGGCAGAATTTCGTTGAAATTAGACACATGCAGGTTTCCTCACGATGTTTTCCTTCACCGCCGAGCACGAGATGAATTATAAACACAAATTAAGCACATGAAAAATCAGTGGTGCCTGCCTATGATATTATATAAGTTGATTATGTAAGAATCAACTTATATAATATTATGTACGAATATACTAATGCAAGGATAAAGACTGCAAAGTAAATACAATTAAAAATTTGAGAAAATAATTAAGTATATTTGTTAATGCACACCAGTAATTTAACTCACGCCGGTAAGTTAAAGGGTATTCGTGGGTTAAGAGATCTCTAAGAAAGATGACGCAATTATTTAGCCCACACGTGCGATGAATGTCTACGTAGCCGATTTTTTATGTGTAGTACTCGGTTAAGGTGAGCCTGATCTAACATATGTATAATAAATTATAAATATATATTTTATGGTACAGGACAAGCAAATGGTCCTCCTGATGTGGTCACCATCGCCCATATATATAGACACTGAATTTTTTATTTAACCATTCTTTAGTTGGCTCACTCACCGAACCGGAACACAACAATACCATTGCTGGTCGTAGATTATCTGAGTGAGAAGTAACTACTCAGAAGGGCTTGCTTAAAGCCCTACCGCTAAGTAAAATGCTGGCGGCAAAATTGTAGTATTTGTTTAAAAATATTTCTTGAGAAAACTTCCATTATACTTCGACTCAGTAGGGGTTAATAGCTAGTACTTTTAGAATGTTTTTATTGATACAAGCTCTTGTCTGAAGCGAGGAAAATTTTCCCGTGTTTTTAGAGTGCCATTGCTGAAATATAAAAAATGATATTAATGAATAAACAAATAAAATCATTATATATTTGTATGTAATGAAACTTCGGCAGAAGTTTAAATTGTGTTTATAAATCATCGCAATAGAATAACTTTATCGGTTAGAAGACTACTTTCATTATTAGCCAAATTTGGGCATATATACCAGCCGGCGGTGAGTGGTCATCACCGCCCATGAACAATGTCACTGCAAGAAATATTACCAATTATCTACATCGCCAATGTGAACTTGAAAATTTTGGGAATTAAGACGTTATCTCCCTTGTGCCTGTAGTTACACTGATTACATCCTTCAAACCGAAACACAATAAGAAATTGATGAATACCTACTCAAAGGTCTTGGACAAAGCCCTTCCACCACCTATACCATTCCTGGTCATGAGCCACAACTCATATTAGGTTACTTGGATACACTGCGGATACACTGCGGTTGGTGGATATATTTATATAAGACTTAGCAAACTATAAAAACAAAACAAACTATGAAAACTTTTTAACTGTTGATACTGATGAAACATATGCATAGAAGTCGTGGACAGTAAACAAATTAACGGGGTCATACATACGACGGACGACGATCTAGGAAGATTTTCTAGGAAAAATAACATATTTTATAATATTTGTAACACATATTGCATCGAGTTTTGTAATAAATTAATTACTTCGTTTAAAAAATAAAAACAACTCTCGAGAGGTTTGTAAATAAATATATTAAAAGAAAAATCTTGTTTGCAACTTCAAATACGCCACCTTCTACGAAAATTTACATTTGGACCTACGACGCGACGCCTTAAGAAAATATTATTACATATTTATGTTTATTTAATTTTAGAAATAAATACTTTTTTTTTTATAAATTGAAATGTTAATTTAAATCGAATTGCCGTTCTGCAAGAAATCACCCTGTGTCTCACTTTTTGATAACCAAATATACACAATGTGCCTGTGACGTCAACGCATTAAACGCTATTAATATACGGCAGGTTAAGACCAAACAAAAAAAAAATCAATCAAATACATTCATTAACTTAGCCACAAGACATTTTTTTTATTTCATTGATTTACAACCGATAACCTTATCGGAGATATTGTTACATAAATACCATCGGGTCAATAAATTACGTCCAAAATAGTTCAAACGTTGCCGTTCCGAATTATTCACTAACAATTTATTAACATAAAGTAATGCCGGCTGAGGTTAAAGGGGACTGTGCGGGGAGCGGGTGAGCGGGTACGTCCAACGCTCGCGCTGTACGTAGCCATTTTTACAGATTATTGAACTAATTTTGCAAATGTTATTTTACTACGTTTTTAATTTCAGTGTGGATTATTTTGTTCGAAAATTTAACTTCGGCATTATTCACCTATTTTTTTGTTGTTGTGAATAATATCATAAATATATAAGCCTTATATTACCTATGACGTCGGCGCCTCTTTGTATACGGGATACGAGTCATTTAGACATGTCTGTCGACTATCTTATATATTAACAGCGTAAGCCGAGTTTTGTCCCTATATCATAAGACGATAGCTGCACGTAGGAGATTGGTTAAAGCCTTAGTTTGATGAGCTCAATAAAATAAAATTAAAGAGGATTCTTGATTGCAATTTACTCAATATTTACGATTTAACAAATAATTAATTTTAGAGAGCAGAAAATAGTCACTGGCCGGGTAGAGAGCGGCGCTATGGCTGTATAAAAAAACGTGCGAACAGACGTCATCAGTTTACAATGAAATAAAATCAAAACAAAATATGTCGTAGGTTTCGAAATTCCTAAAAATCTGTTGAATAAACGAGTAGTTTCGCCGGCGACCCCTTTAAATATCATTATAGTCTATATGGCAAAACACTCTCTGATAGGTAATTCTGAATTTTTAAATCTTTAAGTTAAGTGCGTTGAATGTTGACTGTTGACATGTATAATGATGTATGATTATTACACTGTTAGTATAAGTATATATTGATTTGAATATATTTATTATTATGACAGCACTCATATTAAACAGTATAAAAAAAAATTCAGCGCAGTATTTTTAACGTTGTTTCTAGTTGAATTCACACGATTTTAAACGAAATATTCTTTTACAGTTCTTATATCCCTTAGAAGCTTATATAGGTTGATGCATTTTAAAGTAGAACTTTTTTGAAAAGCAATCATGTTATATTATCACTTTTAGAATAATTGTACCACTACCCAAAAACTTTGGCGCCGTATAAATATTAACCATTCCTTACATCGTTAATGCGTACCCAACCTTGGGATCAAAGATGTTATTTCCCTTGTTACACTGGCAGTAACTTCCTAAAATAATTTCAATTTTCAGTAGAAACTGAAATTACCAATTTATTAATTATAATTTATTTATTATATGGCGTTGGTTTATTGGAAGAAGAAAGCAAACTTTAAAAATAGAATTAATTACGAGACAAAAGAGAGCCTTCGTTTTTTCAAATAAAATAAATAAAGAAAACATGAATAATAAATTATTTTCGTTTAAAAGAGCCCGTGAGTTTATTTGACTCAACCTACTGTTGTGTTGTTTAGTATCACTTTACAAGATCACCATCTGGGATATTTAATCTGTCTTAATTAGAAATGTTTGTAACATCATATAATTAACGTTATGATCATCACGTGGAGTTGTTGTTAGGGTTCCGTTTCCGAAGAGTAAAACGGGACCCTATTACTAAGACTCCGCTGTCCATCCGACTGTCTGTCCGTTTGTCAACAGGGTGTATCTCATAAACCGTAATAGTTAATATTTTCAAAGGTAATGTATTTCTGTTGCCGCTGTAATAACCAATATATAAAAAAATAAATATTAAAGGTGCCTCCCATAGAACAGACCAGATTTTTTTGCTCGTTTTTTCTTGAGATTAATAACGGTACACGTTTGAAATATTCAAAGAATATTCAGTTATAAATTCACTTTAAAAACAAATAAATTAATGAAAATAAAACAAATAATCAAAGAGGTACGACAAAAGTGATTTTTTTTTGCTCGTTTCTATAGATAATGGTACGGAACCCTTCGTGCGCGAGTCCGACTCGCACTTGGCCGGTTTTATTGCATTTAAATCATTTTATTTGAAATAAAAATACACATCATAATAGTTTTCGTAGAATTAATAATGTGTACATTTAAAAGCTTTAATACTGATAAATAATATGAACATTTTTAATAGGTATTAATATTGAAATATTAATAAACTTCAATACATTTATATCATAAATGGAAAGAGAGGATTTTTTAGAGATAGTCTCTAAAAAAAAAATAATTAAAATCTCTCTTTAAAAACAATAAAAAGTCATCGTTTGAAGCTTTGATCTTAATTTAATATCTTTTATTGTTATATTAAATATATAATAGCCTTTGTCAGTTTTTCCTCTATATATAAAATAGGACTTAATATTTGAAATGCCAAAGTACCTGTTACGTTTGTTACGTCATCACGTCTTAACTGATCGTAATGGGCATAGTCTAGGATCTGGAAGGGACATATTTTTTGCAGAATTTTCTGAAAACTTTAATATGTGGTGTAACTCGTCGAGTACCACTGGTACAGTACATCATTGTCGAAGAAACGCTGTTTTCGTCGATATTGTCTCTAATATTCTTGGATTATATGCTATTGCACTTCTGATCGAAGCGCCTGTTTTTTTTGCAACATCATTAGCCAGGGACCATCATTTCGATCGGCGGACGATATAGGAATGAAGTTAATCCAACTCAATCCTACCCCGTTTTGTGTTACCTTTGTAACTCTACCCAGCTTGTGAACTTTACACCAATGGTCTGCTCTAGTCAGACACTTACACGTACGACCTTAATCATGAATAAAAAAAGAAACGAATAATTATTTAAAAATGAAATATTCTTACCTTAATTTTAAACGACTAGTACGTAATTTTCATTTATTCAATCAGTTCTATTTAAATGAATTCCATCAGCATTAGTATTTTATTCAAAGCTAAAAGTATTTAAAACTATTAAAGCGTGCCCAAGATTGTCTTTTTCTCTAATTAATATTTATTTAAGTTCTTCGAACTCAATTAGTATGTATTTTTTTTTTTTTTTTTATTGCCCGGGAGGGCAAATGACTCTGCTCCACCTGATGGTAAGTGGTAGTAGAGTCCAAACGCGACGACGGCTAGTGCAGTTGGGAAAGGTGATCTGCTCTAGCCGCCCCCGCCTTGCCGGCCCGCAAGATGCCTCTTCACGCCTCGCTTGAAGGAACCCAGGTCATAAGAGGAGGGGAATACGTGCGCTGGTAAAGAATTCCATGTTTTGGAAGTGCGACAAAGAAAAGAGTTGCCAAATTTCTTGGTACGCGATGGAATTGATGTCACAGTTAGGCGGTGACATCGAGAACCAGCACGCGTGGACTTGTGAAGGAAAGGGGAAGCAGGAATAAGGGAGAATAGTTCCTCTGAGCACTCGCCGTGACACATTCGATAGAAAGCGCTGAGTGCCGCTATCTCTCGACGCAATTGTAAAGGCTCGAGGGTGTTGGTGACCTTTACATCGCCAATAATGCGAACCGCACGTCGCTGCAACCGATCCAAAGCCTCCAGTAGGTACTTAGCGGAGCCATCCCAGAGGTGCGAGCAATATTCAACGCAGGACCGTACCTGTGTTTTATACAGCAGGAGCAGTTGAGCAGGCGTGAAAAAACGCCGCACCTTGTTCAGGACTCCGAGTTTACGTGAGGCTGTTTTAATAACAGCCTCGATGTGATCCTTTGGATTGAGGTCGCACCGAACGTCGATTCCCAGTATGGCGACTTTGCTATGTATCTCCAGCGTGGTGCCACAGAGGGAAGGAGGAGGGGAAAATGGTGACTTTTTCGCTGTGAGAGCGCACACCTGTGTTTTCTTGGCGTTAAACTCAACAAGATTGTCAGAGCCCCATTTGGCGATGAGTCCTAACGTCCTATCGAGCTCAACAACAAGATCCCTCCGTCTCTCCTCAGTTTCCGCCCGTCCAGCCGCTGCGCGTCCGTGGTATCCCCCGTGCACTGTACTGTCATCTGCATAGCAATGTATGTTCCCGAGAGAGAGCATATCATTGATATGCAGAAGAAAGAGCGTGGGGGATATCACAGACCCCTGGGGGACTCCAGCATTCACTACATGGGATTTTGAAGCGCAACCATCAACTAGAACGCGAAGGCTGCGCTTGTGTAGGAAGCTAGCAATCCAGGTGCAGAGCTGTACCGGCAGACCGTATGCCGGCAGCTTGGAGAGAAGACTTCTGTGCCAGACTCTGTCGAAAGCCTTGGAGATATCGAGGCTGACGGCCAACGACTCTCCACGCTTATCGATAGCTTCACCCCAGAGGTGTGTTACGTACGCTAGAAGATCACCTGAGGACCGTTTTGGTCGAAACCCGTACTGACGATCATTAATTAGACAGTGATCTTCTAGGTAATGGATCAGATGGTTGTTTAAGATCCGTTCCATCACCTTACAAAGAATTGAGGTGATAGCTATTGGCCGATAATTTGCCGGGTCAGATCGATCCCCTTTTTTGGGAACCGCTTGCACATTAGCTTCTCTCCAAGAATCCGGCACACATCCTGTAGAAAGAGACAGCTGGAACAGGCGCGTTAACACAGGAGACAGCTCCGCTGCACACTTCATCAGCACTATGGCTGGTATTCCATCGGGACCGCTAGCTTTCCGCACATCAAGTGATTGTAGCTCTGCACGTACATCACGTTGCCTGATTTTGATGTAAGGCATCATGTAGCCACATGAAGGAATTGTTGGTGGCAGCGCACTACAATCATTGATTACGGAATTATCCGCAAAGAGTTTTGCCAGAAGATCAGCTTTCTCCTGCGGACTGTGAGCTAGCGATCCGTCCGGATACCTGAGCGGTGGCAGCGAAGGTTGACAGAAATTGCTTTGCACAGATTTGGTCAGACGCCAGAAGCTACGGGAGCCTCTAGGATGTGAAATAAGGTCATGGCCAAACCGCGCAATGCGCTGTGCATCCGCTCTTGTGTATGCCTTCCTACAAGACTTGGAAGTTTTATTGTAGGTTGCTTTCAGTGAGTCAATGTTAGATGCCCCACTAACGCAGCCATTGATCCACGCGCGATATGCCGCCTGCTTAGAAGACACAGCATCGGCACATTCGCGAGTGAACCAACGGTTACGCGTACCCTTACTGGCGAGGTCTGAGTTAGGAATGTAGTATTCCATCCCCAACAGGATCTCACCAGCAATAGCAGCGGCGCTAGCTGTCGGGTCATTCTCACTGAAGCAACGCTCCTTCCAAGGGACTGACGCATAGTAATCGCGCAAACCGTCCCAATCTGCCGACTTATAGTGCCAAATGCGACGTTTGCTTACCGTTGGTGGCGGCAGCTTGGCCTGTGGCACTTTGGTAGATATCAGGCAGTGATCCGAAGAACCAAGTGGAGCCCGAACCTCAACCTGATATTCCACCGGGTGGCTAGTCAGCAGAAGGTCCAGTAGGGAAGGCGCTTGCCCGTCAATGTCTGGGATCCTGGTGGGCTGATCAACCAACTGGGTCAAGTCATGCGTGAGAGCGAAAGCATGGGCAGTCCTTCCCGCATGGTCAGTTTTGGAGGACTTCAACCATGATTCATGGTGAGCGTTAAAGTCCCCCAAAAACACCAGTTCCGCGTTAGGAAACTGCTCTTGCGCAGCATCTGCCACCCGACTAAGATGGTCAAATAGTCGGCTTGTCTCCAAGTCACCATTGTGGGATCTGTAGAGGCACACGTAGACCCGACTCTGACGAACCAAGTCCACACGTACCACTAACAGGGAGAAGGAAGGGTCCTCCAAGCAGCGCAGACGGTGACAACAAACATCCGTCCTGACGAACAAGCATACTCCGGCTTTCGCTTTGAAGGATTCTTCAAGCATGTAGCCGGGATAATTAAGGTAGCTGGTATCGACAGGACGGAGTATTTGAGTCTCCGTCAGAAACAACATTGCTGGCCGTGCTGTCTCGAGATGGTGGTGGACAGCATTGAGGTTAGCGTGGAGTCCACGGATGTTAACGAACTCAACCTCAAACAGCGTGGGAATGGTGGGGGTGTGCACCGCTGTACGACCGTCATTTCTTTTATGCACTGTCATGGATAGGGGGAAAAAAGAGGAAGAGACGTGAAGCGAGCGATGCGTTGCCACGATAAGGACGGTCAAAGTGTGGAGCTGTGTTTCCCCAATAAGTTGCCAGAAGAGAAAATAAACCGACCCGCCGGGCGGAAGGGCCCCCGAACCCTCCCGGTAGTGGCCGCCGGGACCCCACCGTCCGGTCACCAACCGGCACGACGGTCCACACCGGGATTATGCGTGGCCTGGTGGGGCAGCCTCGCGAGCTGGTTAGGAACGCTTGGGCCCCTGTACTCTGCCACGGGCGGCCAGCGGAACAACCGTTTCTACGGGTCTCCCTGACCGGCGGGTCAATATACTTTCCTCCAGCATTGGTTCAACAGCAACATCCACCGGACCAACACTTATCGCGACAATGCGCGCTCGGGCACTGGCTGTACGCCGGCTGATCTCGAAACGCGGCTGCAAGCAGCCACTTCACGAGTGTTTCACCATGCGTACGGTGGTAACAAGCCAGGCGGATGATTGACATCCTACCACCAGATGAGCAGATGGTCGCTCAGATGTCCCTTAGTCGCCTCTTACGACACCCATGGGAGAGAGAGGGGCAGTGAATTGTATTCTTACTCCGTCACTGCACGGATCGAATAACAAAAATTCCTCGACGGATAACAAAAAGGATTTTCGCCTTTCCTCGAACAAGTCCACTTATAATGATTTAAGAGCCGTATTTCAGTAATGCTGGTGCTGATAGTGCTGAGAAATAAATCACAAATTATTTTTAGCTTTAAGACTGAAAATTAAAAATAACTACAATAACTAGAACCGTGATAATGAGACACCCGGTCATCCACAAACACAAATAGTACCAATATAATTTTTAAATTACTTTCTAAAAATATAAATATTACTGTTTATAACACACGCACAAATATAACATTCGTGTGTTATATTCTTTGTGTGTGTGTTATATATATACATATATATGGCGGAATTTTAGAAAATAAAGATTCGTTGTAATTGTTCAGTACACTATTATTTAATTTTTAGTACAAATACAAAAAATATAATACGATTAGGTTGATTAAGTTAGATTGAGAGCCAATAGGTTAGAAAGTGTCTGCCGCGTGCAACGGTGACAAATTGAATGAAGCAGCTGTCAGCATGTTTTATGACACACTAACCTATTCGGGACTACCCGCTCTTAATATTCGATTCGCGAATATTCGATTGTTATCACAAAAAACACAATGCTTATCAGATCGGATACAATCAATTTATTTAAATATTTCGAATGAAAATCAATAAGAATATAAACAGGCGTCATAAATTACGAGTTGGAGGAAAATATTTTGTAGTTAATGCTGTCATTAGACTAAAACTCTTTATAACGCATACACCAACATTGGAGCCAAAATATGGAGATTGGTCCAATTATAGAGTCCGACAACTTGGATCAAAATAAATGGTGTAAATTATTAATGTCTTTGGAATAATGTAAGATATATAGGATATTCAAATAAATTTTCAATCATTGCATAAAAAAAATCTATGTGACATTAGTAAGTATACAAATATTTGTAAATATTTTATTTCTGTGAAATTATTATTTCTTTTTGACATTGACAATGATAAATATTAACCATCAAGATGTTTATGTAATTACAGACACCAGGTAAAACGAAAAAAAAATGTTGCTGTTTATGGCTGGACCTTACCAGACAAAGGAAACATGTATGCGTGTGACACAAAATCATCCCTCACGAGATTCTTAATAATATGGGCTTCCATTTACTCTGGCGGAAACTTCACGGGAACCGTATCATTAATTTGTACATTTATAATTATGGAACTATTCCAGTTTCATTTGCAATTGAAAACAACATTCAAGTTGAATTAGGTTAAGTCGCCGTTCCGTTATTTTTATTCCGTTTTTAAATTAGTCATTTAATTACAATTATCAAACACTATTGTTTGAATGAACTGTAATTCTCAACTAATAGTTGAGGATACGTTTTTTTGTAACGCTTTCGTGAAAAAACGACTAAAACGATATACGTAAAAGTTATACCAGAAGATACAGTTCATTTTGGATAAAATCTTCTACAAATGCGTATACAACCGTTTCAAGATAGTCTTTTGGACAACTTATACGCCTTTATACTGAATAATACGCTCAATTCACTCGGTGGAAGAGTTTTGTGCAAGCCCATCTGGGTAGGTACCAGCCACGCATCAGGTATCCTGCCAAACGGCAATACTTGGTATTGTTGTGCTACGATTCGTAGCATAAGTCAGTGTAGCTACAGGCACAAGGTACAAAACATCATAGCTTGGTGGCGTATTGGCAATGTAAGGAATGGTTCATATTTCTGATGGTGCCGATGTCTATGAGCGGTGGAAACCACTTAACATCAAGTGGTACATTGACCGGTCCGCCTATCGATTACATAAAAGAAAAATCCAATAAGTAAATATATGCTTTCTAAAAAAATATAAGAAAAAATATATATCCATTAGGTAATTGCAGCCATATATGTACATAGATATAGATATACTCGTTGATGTGAACCAGGTGGCGGCTTAGACCTTTTAAAGTTAAGAAATAAAGTGTACAGCTGCAAGCGTTCTTTAGTAAAGTTTTTTGTGTCGCCAAACACCACGACCATATTTATATAGAACTGAAAACCCACTTAAAGAGGAAAACAACTTAGTTTGTTTTAATATAAAGTATTAAGTCACACGGAACTGTTTAAAGTCGGTGCCAAGTCGTTAAACACTGGATGAAGTAATTGATCAAGTAATTTATCCTTGCGTGCGACTAAATATATGTCTTCTGCTCAGAATTAAACTGCAGTAAGCTACATACAGACCCCGTTTCATTGTGTTTTTAAAACTGGTCTTTATAGAACATTTTTAATTCTTAGTAAACAGCCGTTCGCGTAAAAAAAATTTAGAAAATGGAAAAATTAGCTCAAAACCTTCCCCTCAAAGGGAGTGGGGGAAGACTAGCAGTGAGAAATTTGCAGGCTGTCACTTTTTTAAACTTTTGCAGGCATAATAAATCGCTTTACTGGGTCATTCAAGCGAGCGGTTGCGACATTGCAGTAATAGGAATTTATTTTGAGCCACAGAGAAAAGTAAAATAAAAATTCACCATATGACAAAAAAATAAATTTAATTTATACGCTACATAAGAACTAGCGACGAGCCCCGGCTTCGCACGAGTCCATTTTATTAATAAAGGAAATTATATGATATAAATGTTACGTTAATGTCACATGTTATGCATAAAATAACAGACACAATGATATTAATTAACAAAGTCATCGGATAATTGAATTAAAAAAAAAAAATCATGTACTTTAAAACAATAACAAAAACTAAGTTTAAATAAGACTTGATGAAATTGTACATAAAATAGAAATAGATAAAGAGAAAGAGAGGGATAGATCGCCTGGAGGTGGACAACGCGTTTTTCTTACGTGATAATTACTGCCAGTTCACTCTCAATTTAAAATTTAATATCAAATTCGGTTAATTAATTTGGTAGTAAAAGAGCGACAGACAGTTACTTTAACATTTATAATATTAGTATAGATGTATAGATTACAAGATACGACCATACAATAACTATACACACACACTCGGTGGTAGGGCTTTGTATTAGCCGTCTGATACTCACTCATCAGATATTCTACCACCAAACATCAATTCATTAGTTATACCACAAGAAAACGTACAATTGTTCATACATACCACTAAGTTTTCCAGTCTGATTGATTTTTACTTAGAATTTATTAAAGAGTTCTCAAGGTCAAAGCGCTCAAGTGTCATACACAAAATACACGCGTTATTAACACGCGTTAAAATCTTCTTCTTTACTAAATAATATAACGAGAAAAGATTTGGTTGACACTAACTTGACATTCACGATTGCGAATTAACAAAGCGAAGTAGTCGCGGAGCTAGTTGGTTGGTTTTGCTGAAAACGCGAACAAATTATCAACAACAAGTTACCCACAATAATTATAAGTTGTAACTCGATGCAAATTCTTAAATCCACTACTTTTGATATTTGAAACATACTTTACTTTACTTTACTTTAAATAAATAAATAAAACATGAATACAGCCTAAATAAAAGAATCGTACAATTTTGGTGATCTTATCACTACATAGGGATCTCTTCCAGGCAACCAACGGTGTGGGTTAAGATAGCTCATAGAATATGAGGTGTAATAATGAATAAAATAACATTAATCTATAACAATAACTAATAAATAAATGTAAATATATAATACACAAATAATATATCAACAAATAGAGAGAGAGCCGAGATGGCCTAAGAGAAGGCCCAGTGGTTAGAACGCCTAAATTCAACGAAATTCTGCCACATGTGTATTCCAGAAACCCGTATTGGTGCAGCGTTGTGGAATATGCTCCAAAACTTCTCCTCAAAGGGAGAGGAGGCCTTAGTGGGAAATTAACAAGCTGCTTATGTTATGTTATGTATATCAACAAATAAATTATATTATCAATGCTATATGCATTGATAATATAATTTATTTGTTGACCTTACAAGTATATAATCTAAATACACACTATATACAATAAGAACGAATTTAACGATAAGTAGTATAAATATTCGAGGAACATAAAGAGAAGGAGAGAAAAAAGAAAGAAATACAAGAAAAGAATTAAAAAACAAAAAAAATTGGTGGTAAGGCATTTGAGACAAAAAGTGATCATTTTTCAAGTTTTTTAAAAATATCCATGGATTTGGCCTCCCGAATATTTGAAGGCCAAATCGGCCTCCCGAATATTTGAAGGAAGGTTGTTCCAGAGCTTAATAGCCTCAATTGTAAAATATTTTTTTATAAAAACATACCGTCATGTTCCTTTTGACTTTGACTTATTGTTTAACAATTTTTTATTTATACTGGTAACGATAGATAGATAGATAAAAACTTTATTGCACACAAACATAAACAGGAAAAAAAAAACAGTAATAACAAATATAGGTAAAAGAAAGTGGTGTACAAGGGCGGTCTTATTGCTATAAGCAATCTCTACCAGACAACCCGTAGTAGTAAAGAAGCAAAGTCAAAATATATGGGTAGTGCAAATAATAATAAGAGAAGCGAAGGTAATCCAAACAATTATAAAAACCTAACTACATACATACATACATATATATATACATACATACATACATACATATACGCATAAATACATACAAATATACTAAATACATATAACTATACTTATAATATATACAAAATGAATTTAAGACATACATATAATGCACTGTAAATTTAAAGATCATCAACTTTAAGTAAATAATAATTGAATAAACGATTTTTAAAGGAGTTTATAGATTCTGACTGGCGAATATCTGAGGGGAGAGAGTTCCAAAGCTTGGCAGATTTAGCTGTGAAGGAATTGCTAAAATAATTGGAATGACAGGTCGGTAACTTAAGGCGATTGTCATTCCATGAACGGAGACCAAGGCTATGTGTTTGGCCTGAGCCGAGAAAACAGAAAGACTCTTTTAAATAGGAAGGAGAAAGAGGATTTTAAAGGATAGTGTAAAGAAGAAGGAGAATGTGAAAGTTACGACGGAGTCTTATAGGAAGCCACTTAAGTTGCAGACGGAAGGAAGAGACATGATCATATTTTCGTAAACCGAAAATAAATCTTATGCACATGTTTTGCAATCGCTCTAGTTTGTCAAATTGAGTTTCGGTTAAATCCAAGTAGCATTGATCTGCATAATCAAGTATTGGCAAGAGAAGAGCATTGGCTAAGGATTTCTTAATATTTATGGACAGAAGGTTTTTCCATTTTCGTAACCGCCCTATTGCAGCAAACAATTTACGACTTACCTCTGCAATTTGTGGAGTCCAAGAAAGGGAATTAACGATATTTATTTTTTATATTAAGATGTTTAACTTTTTATTGTTACTTCTCATTAACCTTAATAAATAATGACGAATACCTGAATCATATATGTATATATTTTTAAAATTACAAACATTTCTTACGTAATAGATTTTTATTGTTTTTTTGAGGAATATAGGTATATTTTATAGTCACAAACTGCACAAACAAAGTCTCAAAGAACGTTAATTCAAATTTCATTGGAATTAAGGTTCTTTGAGATATTTCTTCATACCGCGACCTTGGCGGCTAATCCAACAAATCCTTTTGACATGGAAAACGTGATTGAGTAAGAAATATTTGAATTAAGAATCAATCAGGGAAATTTACGTTTAATGGAATCGAAAACAAATGAAACAAAATCCCCGATTTACTCGTAATAGACTAAGAGCTAGTGTTCCGCAGACTTACAGTATAGAAGCAAACTCAATATTAATGACAGGTGTACTGCTTCACCTGCCGTTGGGGAAATGGAGGTGCACTATTCCTATCGAGGGTTTCTTAGAGCGTGACAAGGAGTCGAAAGGCATAAATATTGACTTTTAAAACGTGATCGCAGCATGTGTACCGTTATGATATCTTAAAATATATAAGAAATAATGTAGAAAAATTTAATGGCAGACACTTATTCCGGTTTCTTCTTTATTTTAAATAATTTCAAAGCTTCCTAAATTTTGTACAAATTTGCGTTATTTCAGTAAAGCCTAAATATATATATAATATTTATATTATTATTAAATTAATAATAGTGTAGGCTGAGCACATAATAGTTTCTTAGCTGTGCTAATGAAGGTGCATTATTTTGATTCTCGCACTCTTAATTTCACAGGGAACTTGTGTCAGTATAGCAAATTATGTCAATTATTTATATTATGATTATAAACCAATATTTACAAAAGCAGAAGTTTCGGTTGTGAGAAGCGGGCAGACTACAAAATTGTTTACTAACAGAGCTAATGAAAGGGCATTATTTTGTTTCTCGCACTATTAATTTCGCAGGGAACTAGTGTTTCAGTTTTAAAATACATATAATTACTTAAATAACATTTTAAAATGTATCTAATTTAATAGATGCGGGAACTGCGACATGAGAACTTGACGCCGTTTGTAGGAGTGTGTGTCGAAACCGGAGTGGCCTGCATCGTCACCGCTTACTGCTCTCGGGGTTCCCTGGCCACGGTACTCGCTGACAGAGATCTGCACTTAGATGATATGTTCGTGGCGAGTCTGGTTGCGGATTTGCTTCGAGGTCTAACCTATCTTCACGATTCAGCCCTCGTCTCGCATGGAAACTTGACGTCTAACAACTGCTTGGTGGATCGCCGCTGGGTGTTGCAGATCACGGATTATGGATTACACACTCTGAAAAGTATGTTTATTGTTTATAAGTAAAGCGTCTATATTATTATTATTATTTAGTATTATGTAGTCACCTCTATTTTTGTTTCTGAGTGTTTTTATTTTTGGCAGAATGTAAATAACCTCAAGGTCAGATGGTTTCAATATACCTAAAAACCTACTTTTAATTGTTTCACAATTTGATACTTTTGCATTTGTTGAACAATTATAAAAAAAAAACGTCCGCTAAGCTTCTTTCGCCGTTTCTTCTCAGGGATCTTCCTGAAACCAGCGGTAGATTTTTTCTTGGCAATCAATAAGTAAGTGTGAAAAATAATAAGAATTTTTGACTTTGACTTCTGGTCTGACTTTGAAACCAAAACATAAATAGTGGAACAATTTTGGCTCCTTTAGCTTGGTTTTATTTTATTGAAAAAATATACCTATCGAGCATGTCAATAAAAGCTTGGTAATAGTTTAAAAATACAATCGTTTTCAGATTTTAAGTTCTTGAGTTATTTCAATTTTGTGAAAAAGTAAATAATAATAAAAAAAATAAAACAAATTATACAGAAAAAGAATACCAAAAGCTGATTTAAAATTGCAACCTAAACGTACCTATATATTATGTTAATTTCAGAATTTATGAAAATTTATAATTTGAGCTTTAATGAATAAGAGAGTACTTCTTCTGTAAAACCATATTTCGTATAGTTGTTGAATATTAATGGCCTTATGTTATAGCATAATCCTAAATTCCAAGACTTGACTTGACCATAGTCTTGGAATTAAGGATTCAGAATATATATACCTAAGATAAGGAATTAAATGAGGAATTAAAATAGTAACACTAAACTACAATTTATTTATTATTAAGTTAGTCGTATTATGCTATGTGAAAGAAGTTTGACTGAGAAGATAAATATGACGACCTCCGTGGTCGAGTAGTGTGTACACCGGTTTTCATGGGTACGCCACTCCGAGGTCCCGAGTTCGATTCCCGGCCGAGTTGATGTAGAAAAAGTTCATTAGTTTTCTATTTCGTCTCGGGTCTGGGTGTTTGTGGTACCGTCGTTACTTCTGATTTTCCATAACACAGGTGCTTTAACTACTTACATTGGGATCAGAGTAATGTATGTGATGTTGTCCAAAATTTATTTATTTATTATTTATTATATTACCCTTAAGAGAGAGACAGTTAACGTAGTCTGTACATTAATAACAAAAATAATATCTATAATATATTTGTATGACCACCAATTACATTGCTCTCTTGGGTATCACGACATTATTATAGTAATGGCAAGCAGAATACCTTCATAAAATAAATGAGGCTGTATTTGATTTGGTTAGGGTAAATCCTGTTCAAAGTTCAAAATGAAATCGTGTATGTATAAAAATCAAAAACACTTTGATTTAACACTCGTAATGGTTATTTAGACAAGAATTTGATAAATAATTATACTTTATATTGTAGTATTTTCTAGCAAATTTTTCGTTTTGTGTTTATAAAGATAACAATTTTTCACTCTCTTGATGTGGTTAATGTTCACGTCTATTGGATGTCATTCATACCTCAAATATATATAATACTAACTTAACCTGCGACTTTACTTGCGCGAAGTTTATAAAACACAAACTTCAAAACCCCGTTTTACCCCCTTAGGGGAAGAGTTTCGTGCAAAAAATTCTTAACGGATGTCTACACCCTATAAGGAACCTACCTGCCAATTTTAAGTTTGTAGGTGTTATAGATAATTTCTGAGATTTCGTGGTTAAGCAGTCAGTGGTATGTTTTTATATGCGTATAGTTTTGTTTCTTAAATCTGTCGCTGCGGCGCTGTTGAGACGAGAGGCTTACCGAAAAAATAAGCACTTTGTATTATTTCTCATTTTAGAGTTTAAAATAACGATACCATATTGTCCAAAATAATATGTACAATAAGGGCAATAAGAAAAAAATAAATAAATCATAAACTATAATTAGTAGCCAATATAGCTGTGTTATACTAAATAGCTTGGAATACATAAATTTAAGGTTTCGCTTATCTTCATTCCTACTTTGATTGGAATAGGCTACACACAAGTTTACTTTATACCGACAGCTTCGACACTAATAGATCGAATTGTGCTTGTGAGCCAACTACAGGCTGATTATTTATTCGACGTATACGCAATCAGACTATCTATACAAGGAAATAATTACAGTATCTAGGTTATAATGATAGAAGCTATTCCAGTCTCAGCCACGTGCACAAGTTACCGCAAACTACTGAAGTTATAAGACGAGGAACACGGATAAATGTATAGTTATTTTTCAACCCTTGGCTGAAGGATCGTTTTGCATTATCGCTTTCAACGGTGATAGCATTTCCTTTCTAAGACTTTATTTTTTATTTTTAGCCTGCTTATGAGAATCATTGTGCGTCTAGGGGCTTTCTTGTGATTGGTAGTAAAGGAAAGCATCGTGAGGAAACCTGCATGTGTCGAATTGAATAAATTGGTAGATACCCGAGCTATCTTTACTTGTTCAGTCCTCTCGGAAAACTCAGCAGTAGGATATTTAAGAGCCGCTTCTTTTGCGAGAAGATTTTTTTTGAAATCATTCAAAAAACTATATTTATGTAAAGGCTACTGTTTTCAATTTATTATTGTAGTTTGTTTTCGTTAATAAAACGTCAACAACATCTAAGATCACAGAACACTAATTGTCTGAGATTCGACTTAGCAGTTTTTGCTGTGAAATTTAGTTAAAGTAAAAGTTATTACCCGTTTTTTATTTTGAAATATATTTCGCAATAAAAAAAACATCATAAATTACATTTCAATTTTCTTTGTTTGTTTTATTAATGAGATTTTGTTTTTGTGTAAATTTATTAGAATTATGTAGAGCAGACAGTTTATTATTTGTTTTTTATAGGTGGTTGTGCAGACACTGAGGACGCGCTACGCATGGAGAAGCGCATGCTCTGGCGAGCGCCAGAACTCCTTCGAGAACCGAACCCTCACCCGAGAGGATCACAGAAAGGGGACGTGTACTCATTTGGCATCATCCTATATGAAATATTGGGGAGGAATGGACCATGGGGCGACACGAACCTGACCAACGCTGGTAAGACAAAATGGTTGATATTTATTAAACTATTCAGTATAATATTTTATTTCAAATATATACGTCCTGACTGATTTCTACGACTTTCTTTTCCACGATTTCTACGATTACTACTGAGCTAACTATGCTGGACATATCATAGTGCACAAGTGTGTGCGTAAACACAGATGAACTCATTATTTCTCACTCCAATAATCCTATGGGATAGCAGATCTTACACGACCGGAAAGAGTTCAGACGACAGATCAGCTGATTTACTTGCTTTTTGAGCCACGGTAATATACTCACTTCCAACATCCAGACTATGTTGTAACTAACAATTTTTGTACATAAAAACCCAATAACTTTTTATCGATTCTTGGTTCAAACCTCACGATTTTAACCCTAAACCTCGAGATCTTTGTCCTTATATTAAGTCACTAGAATAACGAGACCGTATAAAATAGCTTGGCTGACTAGAAATTGGGCCACCTGATGATAAATGGTCGATATCTCCCATATATACATTGCAGCTGCTGCTGAGCTGTATAAGAAAAAGGAATCATTCCTAACATTACCAATACGCTGGCAACCCTGAGAACCAATATGTAACGCTCCTTGTGCTTTTAGTAACATTGGTTCACTCTCTTCTAACTGAAACACAACAATACTAAGGATAACTATTTAATTGTTATATGTTGTTTGTTTTGTGTTTATTTTTTTAAATAATAGTAAATTCAAATTCTAAAGCAACAGTTCATTGTTTTGCTACGTGGTACAAAAATGGGAACCACGAATTCACTTTATAAATGAAATATATCGGAGTCCATCTACCTGTTTCACATGCACGAAGATTAGGTACTTATTCTAGCTAGCTGTAGGCACCTAGGATGACATTGATGTATGGTTCGCGTGTGAAGTTGTAAAGTCAAAAATAGGTTTGACCTTTCTTATTAAATGTACTTAAATAGTTCCTGAGGTAAGGACCTGCAACCAAACAATCTCTAGCTTCCTATTATATCTAGATATACCTTCACGTAACATTAAAATAATTATTCTACAATACGTATTCGGAATAATTAAAATAGCTACAATATATGAAGATAATGAAGATGATTTCGCCCTGACCAATTTACACAGAACCTCGCGATCGCTGACTTTATATTGTGATTTAAATAATAACCCTCTAAGCGGAGTTTATAGGTTAAGCCATTATTGTATTTCAAACGACGTAACGTGACATGCTCGTAAATCAGTTTTGTTATGATTTATGTAACAGCTGTATACCATTTGACCACGTCAATACTTTATTGTCGTATGCCTTTATGGCTTTTCTGTTGATTGACACTTTTCAACCATAAGATATACGTATAATTCATATACCATTGTTAAAGGCGTTCAATCAAAGTGACTGAAAAGTTTAATATTAAAATGTCGGTATGAAAATTTATTTTAAAATTGTGTATAAACTTCTTAAAAACGACTTAACATAAAACGGACATTGATAATTTTTCACATTGTTGAAAAACTGTATCTCTCACAATTCACAATTTTTAAATTATCAAAGTTTGCCAACTTTTGTGACGAGCTGATACGCAGATTTCGTTTTAGGAGTAATAGCGGAAGTTAGATATTTCATTTTTTATTTCACATAGTTAGACTCACAAATGGGTCACCGAATTATGTCTACTTAGATTGAATTCTCACTCCAATAATCCAATGGGTTCATTTGAATTTGCTCTACGTTATAAACACTTTAGTGTATAATTAAATATACCGTTAGATTGTAATCTATCTCGCGAGATTGTAAACTGCCGAAAGATTGTGAACGATGATTTAACTCAAAAATTTCGTTTGTTTATGATATATTGGTTGGGTTAGGTTAGAGTTTTTATAATTTAACTTTAATAAGCTTCGGTAGATTATAATCTACCAAAAAGTAATGCGTTAAATTGTAAGTATTATGTTACGGTTCAAAATCTTTCGACAGTTCACAATCTCGCGACATAGATTATAATCTAACGGTATATAACATAACATAACATAACATAACATAAGCTGCCTGTAAATTTCCCACTGCTGGGCTAAGGCCTCTTCTCCCTCTGAGGATAAGGTTTGGAGCATATTCCACCACGCTGCACCGATGCGGGTTGATGAAATACACATGGGGCAGAATTTCGTTGAAATTATTAGACCCATGCAGGTTTCCTCACGATGTTTTCCTTCACCGCCGAGCACGATATGAATTATAAACACAAATTAAGCACATGAAAATTCAGTGGTGCTTGCCTGAGTTTGAACCCGAAATCATCGGTTAAGATGCACGCGTTCTAACCACTGGGCCATCTCGGCATCTAACGGTATATATGTACAATTTTACGGTGACATGTATAAGAATTCATTTCCTATCTCACTCATGAAATGTTAACGACCCTCTTACGTTGATACGGCATTTTTTATACGTATCTTGTAATCTTTATGATTATTAAAGTCAATGTCACATATTATTCAAGATCTTGTTTTGCGGTGTTTCCAGTTTCTTACAGAATACCTCTACTAGTACATTTGGTTATTTGCTTTTAGAATCAATTCGAACTATTTCGAATTCAATTTAATCAGTCATTATCTATTGTATAATTTTAAGGTTGATTAAGCATTCGGGAACATGCTGTTTGTGTAAAAAAAAGAGAAAATATAAAATCCATGATCAAATATCGTGATAAAAGTTAGATTCGACTCTTTATATGTAAATGCTCATGTGATGCAACAGAGGTCGGGAAGCAATGTTTTTATTTACGGTCGATGTAAAAAACGAATATAGAAAGTATTATTAACAACATATAGAAAGTATTATTTACTTGGTGGTAGGGCTTTGTGCAAGCCCGTCTGGGTAGGTACCACCCACTCGGCCCCAGAGGCATTCCCTGGTGGCGTCTTTGGGCGGAGACCTCTCGCTGCCGAGCGTCATCAATGCAATGCTCGGTAGCGAGGCGTGCTGGTCAGAAATGCGCTCCTTCTGCGAAAACGTTATGTCGCAGAAGGAGGCAGCGGAACGGGAGCGGGAGGTGGACGCTGCTGCAGACTCGATCCGCCGAAGAAGACCGGGGAGGAGGAAACAACGCTACGCGCACCTTCTCCCCCCGCCTCAATAGGTTCCACAGGGGCTAGGAGGGTTCTCAGTACCCCGGGAATCCCCCCTAGGAATTGGAGGCCCGCATAGGTGGGCTGACCGTCAAGGCGTCACGGTAGTATGCGAAAGCGATCCCGTGGCGCCTACCGATGAGACGGAGAGGGTACCGCTGGTTTTTTTGGGGGTATTCCGGTATGCCGCTAACATCTTGGGCACCGGCGAGTCCAACATACCCCCCCACTTCCACGTGGGGGAAACGCGTAACGAGTTTTTCCAGCGAAGAAAAAAAAAAAAAAATAAGTACCACCCACTCATTAGATATTCTACCGCCAAATAACAGTACTCTGTATTGTTGTGTTCCGGTTAGAAGGGTGAGTGAGCTAGTGTAATCACAGGCAGAAGGGACATAACATCTTGGTTCCCAGGGTTGGTGGCGCATAGGTGGTGTAAGCAATGGTTAATATTTCTCACAGCACCTTTGTCTATGGGCTGTGGTGACCACTTACCATAAGATGGCCCATATGCTCGTCCGCTAACCAACGCCATAAAAAAAAAATTTTGACTAAACATTCACAATAAATAAACTATTTTTAGGAACATTCATATGCGATCTATATTTATAAATACCGTAAAACTTTCCTGTCTTCCTACTAATTCCCATCAGTGATTTGTGTTTGCACGAGCCGGATGTATTATAAATATAAATCAAACCCAACCTATATATTGTGCACTCAAAAGTTGTACGACAGTGAGTGAGCCAGTAAATAGCTAGTAGGTATTATTTTGTTATATTATAATAAGAATAAGAAAATATTTATTCAGGAATTCATAAAGGAGCCGAGATGGCCCAGTGGCTAGAACGCGTGCATCTTAACCGATGATTTCGGGTTCAAGCCCAGGCAAGCACCACTGAATTTTCATGTGAATTTGTGTTTATAATTCATCTCGTGCTTGGCGTCGTGAAGAAACCACATGTGTATTCCACCAACCTGCATTGGAACAGCGTTGTGGAATATGCTCCAAACCTTCTCCTCAAAGGGAGAGGAGGCCTTAACCTAGCTGTGGAAAATTTATAGGCTGTTTATGTTGCTGTCGTAATTCATTTATTAATTGAACGGAAAAAAATAACGTCTCGACAGACATTTAATTCCGTGTCAGTTTTCAAGTGTTTGTTTTTTTTTTGTTTCGCTTCGTTAATTGCGTCTTTGTAGAGCCAAGGCTTAGTAGCACTTTAAAAAATATGACATAGGAAAAGAAATTTATCAAATAAAACAAAAGTCGCTGTGACGTCAATAATCACTTTTCCTCTTTCCACCAAAATTATCATAAAAATCTGGTATATTAATAGCGTAAGCCGATTTTTGTACCAGTGATTATAGGACGATAGCTGCACATAAAAGACCGGTTATCGGTCACATTTTCAAGAGGTCCAGCCTTTAATTTTCATGTGCAGAAAATTAAAGAGGATTCTTGATTGCAATTTACTAAATTGTAACAATTTAAAAAAGAATGAATTTTAGAAAGAGGAAAGAAGTTACTGGCCGGCTAGAGTGGTTAACAGTGTATAGGAAAAAAAATGTAAAACGGAAACGAAATTAAAGTAAATTGTCATCGACACACTCCAATTCTAACTAATGTATATTTCATTTGACATTAAAGATTTCATATAAATAATGTTCTAAATGTAGATGAGTGACTTGCAGTTTGCAATGAAATAAATTAAAACAAAACCTGTCATCGGTTTAGAAATTTCTAAAAAAACTTTTAAATAAATGCGAAGTTTATCGGGTGACCCACTAGCTTATTTTTTATATTGATTTGTACGTTTGTGTTTGGATTATAAATGATACATCATCACATACACATACATATAGCCTATTCCAATGGAAGTAGGAAAAAAGATAAACAAACCTCATATTTACTTATTTCATGCGATTTGTTAATAACTCAGCTATGTTGTACACTACTAAGAGTTTACGATTAGTATATCTTTATTTATAATCCAATACCATTGCACTTAACTACTTATTTCCACTTAAATTTTACTTACAAAATTACGGTAACATTTTCGTCGACGTTCAAAACGCCATTTTTCGCAAATCCATAGTGAATATCATAGATTAATCCAGCTCTCGACCAATTATATCGCTTTCTATTTTTATTATTTCTTATCTATTTTTTCCTGTTATGGTTGGAATAGAGTTTACATATATGCACGTGGTAACTGTTGTTACTATCTCAATTGCACTCCTTGTTGCTGTACATCCTTATTTTGTTTAATAAATAATGTTCAGAATAAATAAAATATCTATTCAAATTATAATTGAATGTCATCGTCTGAAATAACGGAAACATTTGAATTCGGAAGCCTGCTGTCAGAATATCGAAGTTGGGCGACCTATTTATAAATCCAGTATACCCTAATTCCAAAACCTTTCTATATATAAGGCCAGTTGTCAAAAACATATCATATCGAATACAAATTTAACACAACTATTAATAAAATAATTGAGCCAGTGTAATCACAGTCACAAGGGACATAACATCTTAGTTCCCAAGGTTGGTGGGCGCATAGGTGATGTAAGGAATGGTTAATAATTCTTACAGCGCCTTTGTCTATGGGCGGTGGTGACCACTTACCATCAGGTGGCCCATATGCTCGTACGCCAACCAATGCCATAAAAAAAAAAAAATTGAAAAGTACCGATATAACAATAGAACAAGCGGTCCAACCCAACTTCGTATGGCCCCAATAATAATTAAATTTTGTTAAACATAGAATATGTTATATATATATATATATATATATATATATATACACATTGCAGTACCAACCAATCAGTTTGATCAAAATTTGATCGAGCAGCATATGAGGAGTTCAGAGAGAATTATAATTATTACATATTGTTGTAATTGTAATTAATATTCCATCAATTTTAACTTTCAAAAGACATTCATTATTTACGGCCCTTATGAAAGTTCAAAACCGGGTTTAACCGGTTTGTAGTTCTTTTCAAGGTCAAGTTAGAGCATTTAGACACGAATAGATAATAACTTTTTACTATAATAACATTTTGTGTAATTTATTTATTGGAACTTGCGTTACACGATTCAGACACAAAATAAAAATAATAAAATATATTTCTCTTCAAACATTTACTTGGTCGACCTTACGCTTAAAATATCGCTTACTACATAAATAGCTAAATTAAAAAAAAAAAAAAAATCAATATATTTCTCCTTTAATATTGTCTATCAATGCTAAAGCGCGTCGCTTGAAAATTTTAAACTGCGATGCGTTCATTTCATTCAATTCTGGTACGAGACAGTTCAAGAATGAAACCACCGGATCATTCAAATGATGCACTATACGTTCACTCACCGGTCGTTCGGTTCTCACATTGCGTTCTATGTAATTTATAATATTCATATCAGTCTCATCGAGGCGTCTTTTTTTAGTAAATTCATTCACATAGGATTCACTGCTCGATTCGTCGAATTCTTGTTTAATTTCCACATCATTCACTGTTTCGATTGAATCTTTGAATGAATCATTCTCGGTCTCTTTAGTTTCAGATACTGATTGTCTTGATTCGTAAGGCACAGTTGAGTCTGTCAGTATATTTTGTTTTATATGGGGAACTAAGAACTGCATCACGTCGAATAAATAATATGGCTTTCTTTTGCTTCCTGGTATCGAAACAGCTTTTAAGCATCTCATGAAAACTATTCGTAGTTTTTTCCATTTCTCCTTACACGCGTGAACTGGAAAAGAGTTAAAAAAATTGAGTTAATTTATTTATATTTCTGTCTCTACATAGTCAAGGAGCTCAGCTTATCTCCTGGAGTACAAGAATGAAATTGTCCTAGCGGCGTTTTATTCTAACCGTTTTAACCGTTTTAGCCTTTGATAAAACGCGAATTAAGTTCGTCTTCCTTATTCATAACCCAATGGGATAGCAATATAACTGGACAGATCTTACGCTGCACCAATGGCGTTATTTACTTTCACCTTTCACCTTCTGGTGCATAGGATTTAATTTTCTAACTTCAATTGCATCTACAGCGTCCAGCTAGTCTCTAGACCAACAGGATACTGGTCCCTATCTTACTTGTATTACTTCTTATATTGATAATAAAATAACACTTGCTTGCTTGTCGGATCGGAATGAATTTATTTCAAAATGTGTCTGTGTATACACAAAAACTTAAAATAGAATTAACCAATAAGATAATTACAATGCGTACTTACAATTTGTTCGCCCAAAGAAAACGCTTACATTTTTACTAATAATAATTAATAAGATTTGAAAATGATAAATATTAACTTTCAGCCATTAAAGTTGAGAACATTTTAAAAATTAAATTACAAATTTAATATTTGAGTTTTCAACCAATGACAATGACTCAGTATCGTATCGCTACGTATGATTTGTAAGAGCGGGACGGGTGAGCTCCATATACGCTTGCCCGTTCTCGCGTGATATACACGAAATGCAGAATTTAGTTTGACTCACTTACACACACTCACTCACACACTCACTCTGGACGTCGACGGTCGTATGTAATTATAATGTAAATCATACAGTTATAGAAACTATGTCATATTGACGGATAAGAAAAATCAGTAGAATAAATCGTATTTTCCTGAAATTATGAAGTACACTTAAAGAACAAACATAAATTTCTTACCCCTGTTTCACGCAAGACAACGCTAGTAATTATTTTATGGGACAATTTTGCTTTTACGACAGAATAACGTTAGGATTTTGTAATTATGATGTTCATATAAATTGTTACGGAACGTGTAAGTCGTAAGTGCAAATAAATAAAATTGTAGTTTCAGTCTGTGATTACAAGATAAGTACCTTTTTTAAAAGCTTTTATTTAACTTGCAATGTATGTATATATATGTATGTGCGTGTGGAATCTTGTTACTCAATTTTTCTAAACAATTCGCGAATACATATATCTCAAAGACGGTAAAGACGGTGTTCACCTCATTCAGTCCAAGTCTGTGCAATTTCCAGCAAAATATAGTCACGGAACGTAGAATGTTGCCACTTATATTATGCTGGGCTTGCACTGAATGATGAATTTATTCAAGTTAATATGACTATTTAACTGTTCTAAATTAAAAGTTCTGTCTTTCATGATTAATCTTAAAAATGGGAAAAAATACATACCCATAACTTGATTATTGTTATGGGATAAGTTGCAGTGTGCCTAGGTACCATGTATCCATGGTACCATGTATGAGCCAATCAAAAGCTATAACAACATCAATATAACACATCAATCAATCAATCAAAATATACTTTATTCAAGTAGGCTTTTACAAGCACTTTTAAATCGTCATTTAACAAACTATATTAAGTAAAGCTACCACTGGTTCCGAATGTAGATTCTACCGAGAAGAATCGGCAAGAAATCCAGTAGTTACTCTTTTTTAACATCTAAAAATACAGTAATGTTAGTTAAATACAATTATATATGTGTGTTATATATCCTGCCTGGAAGTCAGCAAGCATTAACTCCACGCTTTTTTATCATATATATAATCTTGTACCGAATAATATGCCTTCTTTACCAATGTATTTTTTATAAATGATTTGTATTTATGAAACGGCAAAGCTAAAAAAAATATAGCATATCTAGCTACATACTCGTATATTCTTGCCGCAATATTTGAGGCATATAATTACTACATAGATAAAAAGAGTCATTTTGTTGCCGTTATAATAGGTTACAAATCATATTACACTAGTTTATTGGGGATAATAAGTACCCTATGCCCTATTCTAGACTATAATGTACGCTGTGCCAAATATCATTCAGATCTGTTCAGCTCTTCTAGCGAAATTTACCTTTGAATATATATTATTAGTAAAAAATACACATCAGACGTGGATAAAACCGTGGTGCACAGCTGGTATTCAATATCATTCGAAATAGATAACCTAAAAACAGCATGTCGATAGTATTTAAACAGCACGTATTTATTTTGTAGGTACTATTGTATCACTATTGTCTTGGAGCTTTACTCGTGCGTTCGCTTAGTCGCTTAGATATTCGATTCAACCACAGAATAACGTGCTCTGACGTAATACTCCTAACGTATTGTTACGTATAATGCATTCCAATGGTACTAGTAGTAACGTTAAAGAAAACGTAGACCCTGAAGTGAAATTGGTCGTGATCCCAAAGAATTTATTACATTCATTATGGATTCGTAAAAAAAATCGTTTTAAAAGTCGGTAATGTAATGAAAGTCCCTTATGTAGCTGGCAAACAGAGAGAGCAAATGGTAATGGATTGATGTTATATCTCCGGCGTACTTGAAAGGCTATTGTTTTGTCTTCACACGAGAATCATATTGCCGAGAGACATTGTTATTTCGACTCTATTATCCTTGTAATAGCGTAAGGTGTGATAACAGTTACTCTGTCTCAAGGTCATTTTGATACAATGATTAATATAAAAAGAGCAAATACGTTTGAAGTAAATGCCTTTATATTCGTATGCCCAACTGTCGGGCGCCTGCTACTCCATAAACAGCTACGCAGGACACTATTTATAGAAATAAATTTAAAGAAAATTAAATTGATTTCTATAAATAATAAAATCACGGCACTTAGCTCAAAGCACTTATATTAAATTAAATAAACGAGAATCCAAGGAGCGCGTTGCGGGAGGGGTCACCGGCAGGGCCGACACTTGAACTTGACCAATTTATTTTGATGTAGCCTCAGTAGGTCATCGGTAAGGTGATATGACAGTTTTAGACGCAGACAATACAGATTATTGAAAACAAGCGTTAATATTATATTCTGACCGATTTCACCCTCAAAGACTATTAGCTACGAGCTTAGAAGTTATATAAAAAATACTTGTTAGAAATTATTAGAAATGATTATAAAACAAATTGTAATTTTCTATTCTATTCTTAATTCTTATTCTATTCTTAATAGCAAACCACCTGTATAGTTCTGAGACGTCTCAGGTTATCTCTGGATAATATGCTTGATCTCAACTAAGTTTGTTGACGTCCTAACAAATAGACAGCCCTTTGACAGTTCTCTTGGACAACTCCTGAGAGTAGATCACTACGTAACAGACAAAGTAGAGTACAAGTGCGTTTGTCCATATAGATGCACTCTCTGCTTAATCATAATAAAATATTGAGTTCATTAAGCTGTCACAGCAACCAAGCTGGCTGTGAAACATCTTCAAATGTTGGCCACTTTTGAACTGCAAACATTGGCCAACCATTGCCAACTATTTTAGTGGATATGCACCATTACAAAAGCCCTAATATAAGCGGTATAATGTAATGAATAATTCCAGTTGATATCAAGCAGATGCTGAGGTTCCGTAGACATGCAAATTATCGAAAACAAAATTATTAATGCAAACTTAGTAAATGTATATTATTTGCTGGTTTTAACTTATACTGAGTATACCGCAAGTATTGACAATAGTAGGTAAGTTTTATAAACTTTATATTAAAACATATATATTGGTCGTTCGCGTGATGTTGTGATTCTAGTTTTTGTCGATACTTTGGAAATAAAATTAAAGTGGATATAAGTAGTTAAGTGTAATAGTAGTCCTAT
Organism: Vanessa atalanta; assembly: GCF_905147765.1. Classification (NCBI taxonomy): domain Eukaryota; kingdom Metazoa; phylum Arthropoda; class Insecta; order Lepidoptera; family Nymphalidae; genus Vanessa; species Vanessa atalanta. The sequence goes on from NC_061878.1 coordinate 11,870,525, forward strand.
AAATTTTAGCTGTCTGTATTATTCATGTCTTACAAATATGATATTATTCGTAAACTGTTTGTCGTGCATAAGCTCGTAAATCTACAGTTTATTTATCTCTAAATCGGCCATTTGAATTCATCATTGATTTTTTTCTTTTTTTCTTTTATTTGTATCAACTGTAGGTAGATAGACAAATAGTCACCACGCCATAGACATTGGTGCTGTAAGAATTTTTCATTCCATACCTCGCTATTGCGCCGCCAACCATGGGTACAAAGATATTATTTACACCGACTCACTCGCCTTTTAAACCGTACAATACTGAGATAAGAATATGTGATGAGTGGGTGGTACCTACTCAGTCGGGCTTCTATAAAGCCCTGCTATCAAGTAATATATACAAGTAAGCCGACTGTACGCAATAAAATACAAAAGGTACCCATGCACTGCACCGTACATTTTTTTATGATATCGGTAGCCGGACTAGCAAATGGGTCACCAATGGTAAGTGATCACCACCGCCCATAGACAATGGCGCTGTGGGCAATATTAACCATTCCTTACATCGCCAATACGCCACCAACCTTGGGAACTAAGATGTTATGTCCCTTGTGCCTGTACATTGGCTCTCTCACCCTTCAAACCAGAACACAACAATACTGAGTACTGCTGTTTGGCGGTAGAATATCTGATGAGTGGGTGGTATCTACCCAGACGGGTTTGCACAAAGACCTACCAAGTAAAATAACTAAGATACATGTAAATGTGCTCTATTGTTTTGATCACGAAAAACTGATTGAGTACTCAATAAGACACATCATTATAGCTTAGCATTTTATATTTCGTATTCTCAATAACAAAAAAACATTGTCTGGATTTTTACGATCAAGCTGGTGCGATTGTATGTTAGAACGCGCTATTTGAATAATTCTTTCTGCTTTAGATAACGCGTTTATACGAGTAAATTTATAGGCTATGTAACTTACGCTAGACCCTGAGAGCAGTTACCATAAATGCCAACTAAAATGTATGACACTGCATACGTAACCAAAATTTAACACAAGTTCAGCCGTGAGGCATCGCTAAGATCTTATCCTAAATTTAATGCATTCACTCAATACAAACTCAAACGGATTTTTGTTTCTAAAGTAAAGTATTATAGAGTCATTTTAAGAAATTACTGATATTACTATTCACCCCTACAATTAAGGCTAATACTTATGTTAGGAGTCGGGATGACAATATCTCAAGGGGTCGGGATCGAACCCGCAGCTTATTACATAGCTAGGCGGCCTATTGCCATATATAGGTCATAATAAGCCAAATATGTCATGATATGCCCAGTGGTTATAACGCGTGCATCTTAACCGATGATTTCGGGTTCAAACCCAGGCAAGCACCACTGAATTTTCATGTGCTTAATTTGGGTTTATAATTCATCACGTGCTCGGCGGTGAACGAAAACATCGTGAGGAAACCTGCATGTGTCTAATTTCAACGAAATTCAGCCACATAAGTATTCCACCAAGCCGCATTGGAGCAGCGTGGTATAATATGCTCCAAACTTTCTCCTCAAAGGGAAAGGAGGCCTTAGCCCAGCACTGGGAAATTTACAGGCTATTTATGTTATGTTACGCTGTTACTTCTTAACTACGTTAACTGATTATTGTGCAACGAATTGCATACACGTAGTCAAGGTTATAGAAAAGGACATGGAGTACTTTACAGCTACGAAATCCCCGACGGACGAAGCCGTGCGTGGTCTAGTCTAACTAGTCATTATTTTTAAAAACCGGGCAAGTGCGAATCGGTCTCGCGCACTGAAGGTTCCGTGCCATAATATAATTCTGATAGAATAACCAGGTTTTTAAATATTTGGACTTTACGTAGGTTTTACTTTAAATTTATATTTGATTTTAAAATTAATTTTCTTTTTTTTTCATTTAAATTATAAGGCTCGGAATAAGTATAATTAGTTTTCGGATTTTTTCCTGTACTTTTTTACAAAATATACCTTGCAATATATATTTTTATCCCCTAGAATCCCCGACGCCGCCGTTTGAATTACAGCTATGATCATTTGCATATCTACACAGTTTTTAAAGAGGTGTTATAGACAGTACAGATATTTATAGTAATTACATCATTTACAAGAATTTGTTTTATTATAAAATATCGGTATTTTTTCTTTATTTTAGTTTAATAATAAATGTTATTATTATTATATTTTAATAATAATATTTTTTTATTATTATTATTATTTAAGCATTTGAAAGAATTCAAACGACATAATAACAAAAAACGAGGCGATTAAGACATCGCTCAGTCCGATACTGATAAGATTCATATTTTACTAGTCGTTACCCGCTTGCTTCGCTAGGCATTCAATTAAAAAACCGGCCAAGTGCGAGTCGGACCGGTGCACGAAGGGTTCCGTGACATCATCTATAAAAACGGCAAAAACTCATGAATTTTTTTGTTATAGCGGCAACAGAAATACAATCAATACAATCTGTGTAAATTTTCAACTGTGTATCTATAACAGTTACTGAGATACAACCTAATGTCAGAGGAACAGTGAACTCTTAGTAATTGGGTCCCTTTTTACCCTTTGGGTACGGAACCCTAAAATGGGTTAAAGGATCAACGGAATTCAAAGAATTAATGCTTTATAACCATATACAGACGTTTCCGCTTCGATTATTTATAATGTCATAGCGATACCATCAGTAGTCTTTACGGGATTGACTGACGACGAAAATAAAAGTAGAGGAATATGTTTACAAAAAAAAGTGAACGAAATCATCCATTATAGAAATCGTTATAAAAAGATGTAAGTATGTATACAAGGTAGAACCTTGTACAGGCGAAATGTTAGTTATTTCAAATCCATTCTATGTTATGTGCTCACACACAAAAACACAAACTTCTATATTAATAACAAATTTGTGAAAACAATTATTGGATACGACGCGAACGCCACCTATTGTACTTTGGTAGTACTGCGCAAGTGTAAACAACAACTAGTGAAAAACTTAAAAGCAAGAATCGTATACTAACGACATCGAAACAAACTAATCAACATATTTTTTTTATATAGGTATGTGGAGATAAAAATACTTCTTTCATACAATTAGTACAGTGATACGGCGGCTTTAGTATAAAAGTTTTTATGTATCGTGTATAGAAACGTCCACTGACCTGGCATTTTCATTTCTTTACTGATTTTAGACCAAGCATCCTCAGTAATATCCTTTCTCGAATACGATGGTAAATCAGAATTGTATAAACAAGAATATTTTTCAACTTCGGCGACTAATTTTAAATTTTTAAGCTGTTCTTCCATTTTGAAACTACGTCGAAACGCCGCGCGGCCTCCGACGAGACTGATACGAAACTGGTTTACGATGTTGTGGCAACCTTCAATGCCTATAAAAACTTTTGTTCGTGTACGTGTGTGTATGTATGTGTGTATGTGTGTGTGTGTGTGTGATGCAGTAAATATACGTATAGTTCATTCACCTCCTATTATTATTGGATCAATGTATTGGTACTTTTTTCGATTCTTGATTGTCATCTTCAGTAAACAGGTATATGACGACTTTATATTTATTACGAGTATTGTATGTCCGTGTTCTACTTATTACCCCCCAATCATCATATATACTACCGCCAAACAGTTTACAACCTTAGTTTCATTGTGTTCCGGTTTGAAGGGTGAGTGTGACAGGTACAATTAGTTCAAGCTCGGCTGGGTACTCATCATATACACCACCGCCAAACAGCAATACCTTAGTGTTATTGTTTTCCGGTGTTTGATGGGTGATTTAGTGTACCATCTTAGTTCCCATGGTTGAAGGCGAATTGGTGATGTAAGGTATGGCTAATATTTGACTATCAATAAGCAAGTGTTAACCCTTCTATATTGAATAAAGGAATTTGAGTTTGAATTTGATTTCTCACAGGTTCAATGTCTATAGACGGTGGTGACCAAAGGTTATTAGGTGGCTATTAATGCACTCATCTCAGGACTTACCAGTTACATTTGAAAATCATTTTTGTAAGATTATTGGAAAATAGACTATATAATTTATTTCTATGATCCATATAGATTGATATATATAACGAAGGGTCGGGTATTAATTCGTTATCAGACATATTTATTTCCAAAAATATAAGTCTCGTCGTTTTTGTTCGTATCTTTTTTCTTAATATTTAATCAATCCTGACACTTTTCGATTCTTTTCCTTTTAACGTCATACTGACGTTGCCAGCATGTGCGATAAATATAAATAAATCCTAATTAAACTTTTTGATGCATCGACATTTATATATTATATATAGTACTATAGTAATATGGTAAAACAGTGAGAGACATTGAATTTGAACGCATAAGTAAAGGAAAACTTGTCCCACGTACTAAGTCCCACCCGTTATTACAACTTTACTTTAAAAAAAACACTTTTTTTTTTAATTCTATACAAAACTAAAATTATATATTAACTATATATATTATATATTAATATACAGCCATAAAAACTTTTGAATCGTTACATTTCAAATTAAATTAAATTTATAGTTACCGCCGGCTTGGAAGAATTCCAAGAACAATCGGCAAGAAGCGTAGTAGTTACTCTTTTGTATCAATTAAATTACGTTATAGTTACGTTGACTGCCTCTTTGATCTTAGACTCACGATGTGTTGGGTCGATAAAAGTTTTTTCTGTCCAAAAATTCTCAATAAAAACCCGGATTCTAAAAATTGGAAAGGACCTGAAGCCGTTATTCCTAAGCTGAATGGCTTATGAGAGGGAGAAAAGAGAGAGTGCACTATAATATGCCCTGCGTAGCTGACTGGTCTCTCTTGACATTAGATTGGTCGCCGTGGCCTAAATTGATCAGAACATGCATGCATGAAAATAAAAGATTAATTAAATATATATATAAAGCAAAATGCCACTCACTAATTAATCACGAAATGTCAGAAACTATAACACCTAAAAACTTGAAATTTGCCAGTTAGGTTCCTTATAGGGTGAAGATATCCACTAAGAACGGATTTTACTACACTCCACCCTCAAGTGTTCACAAAAGGGGGTGGAAGTTTGAGTTTAATAAAATGTATCAAACTGCAGGATTAGCTAGTAATAGATACTACAGTTGATTGGGCAATTACTTAATTGAATTAAATTATCAATTTGAGTACCCTGTACTAAATAAATGTGATGTGTTTAGATATAGCCAAGTAAAAAAGAAATGTTTTTGCGTTTATGTTAATTATAAGTAAACATGGCTTATGAAATCTTACAGAAATCATTGGTAGAGTACGTCAACCTATTGGAGGAGTATTATTCCGTCCTCCACTTGGTGGCCTGGCAGCTCGACCATCTGTGCTCGCAGTCTTAAAGTCGTGTTGGAGTGAGCGGCCAGACAGGCGACCAGATGTTCGTCTAGTCAGACTGCGCCTTAAGGATATGCATGCCGGAATGTACGTATGATCTTATTTTGAGCATTGTAATGTTTATAACTAGTAATATCAAGAAAAGAGCGTACTCTTTCCTGAAAGGCCGACAACGCACCTGCAAGCCCCCTGGTGTTGCAGATGTCCATTGGCGGTGGTAGTCACTTTCCATTAGGTGAGCCTCCTGCTCGATTGCCACCTTTGACATAAAAAAAAAGTATCGAACATTAAAAATATTATATTATAATGTTAAGTACAAGTATGTTCAGAATTCGAAATTTGAATGTTTATTTTAAGTTAAAATGTAGAACATTTCGAATATTTCATCAACAATCATTTTAATCATTGCTGAAATTGCTTTTATGTGTACAGACTTTTAATTATCTCATAAAAAGTTAGTATTTTTTAGTAGGTAGAATATTCATTCAATATTCATTCTGTATAACTCATATTCGGGCCATCATTAATTATAACATACGCAATGTATATAATCTACAATGACGCTGTACTATTTTTTTTATAACTTGAATTCTATTCCATTTATAACAATAATTAAATAACATATCCATATGCTTGATGACCTAGTTTGTTGATATTATAATCAACATCGAAACAATTTCTCAAAAATCAAGTCCAAGCCTTATTAATTTTTTTGAGTGGTCCATTGACTTTGAATTTAATAGTACTTTATTTTCTTTTGTTTATTTATATTCTGGGCAAATATATTTTAATTAGTGCGTATTTATAGACATTTGTAGATTGAAGATCTCTTAACGATTTATTTGTACATTGTCTGCTAGAGATCACTCTTAAACACAATTTGTAATTACTTTTATATTTTATTACTGTATCGATCTTTCGTTTTCAAAAAAGAATTATATTCTTTTCTATAGGAAAACAAATATCTTCGATAATATGTTGTCGATGATGGAGAAATACGCGTCTAACTTGGAAGGCTTGGTGACCGCGAAGACGGAACAGCTCATGCAGGAGAAGAAGAGGACAGACGATCTATTGAATCGAATGTTGCCACGGTAAAAAAAAACTAACTGCTATAGTTACCAGTCTATTTATGCTTCTTTAGACAGCCTTGTATGTTTTTACAAGTTTTTCTATGTGTGGTCCATGATATAGTGTGAGTTAAATGACGATAACTTTATCGAATCAGAAAATTTTAAATAGTCTTTTGATTTTCTTGATGATTTGAGTAAAATTAATATCCTATAGAGAGAAATCGTCTTTCGTGAACATTGAAATGAAACTCCTTCACATGCATTATCCCATTCGGTGATTTATTTAATTCAGTAGTTTATCGACACATGTGAAGATGGAAATACCAATTTTTCTGATTTATTAATTTTGTTGTATATTTTTATAATAAATCAAATAAATAAGCATGTTACTAGAGAATGTTTATATTGAAAACGGGAACCGTATGAATACTTACAATTCAAGAACCACTAACGTTCAACTCTCAAATTAAATTCCACAAGTAAATGTTTCGCAATTGATTTTAAAGAACGTACATTTACCCTACATTTAAAATGAGTTTTCTGCATGAGGTCGAAGTCGTTAAATGAATAGAGTCGATTTCCCTTATTCGTAAATTGTTTCGATTCGATTCCCAGGACGGTTGCAGACGCTCTGAAACGCGGTGAGCCCGTACAAGCGGAGAGCTTTGAATGCGTCACAATTTACTTCAGTGATATCGTCGGCTTTACGAAGCTTGCTGCCACTAACACACCTATGCAGGTACGTACGTTCAATCTTTGATATTTAGTCACAATTTGAAAACTAGTGTTCCAATAGAATGAGAAAAATTCTTAGTGGCTAGTTTTAGAATAATTGGAACGTGATCGAAGCGAATAGTTACAAAATCAGGCAAATACTCATTAATTAAGCAGTTACTGTGTTTTGACTATATTTGTTTATGATATGGCTATGAAATGAAAAGAAACATCAATATACATTTATCACATCCTTTATTGACCAACTGAACATAGCGATAAGAGCCGAGATGGCCCAGTGGTTAGAACGCGTGCATCTTAACCGATGACTTCGGGTTACAAACCTGGGCAGGCACCACTGAATTTTCATGTACTTAATTTGTGTTTATAATTCATCTCATGCTCGGCGGTGAAGGAAAACATCGTGAGGAAACCTGCATGTGTCTAATTTCAACGAAATTCTGCCACATGTGTATTCCGCCAACCCGCATTGGAGCAGCGTGGTGGAATATGCTCCAAACCTTCTCCTCAAAGGGAGAGGAGGCCTTTATCCCAGCAGTGGGACATTTACGGGCTGCTAATGAACATAGCGATAGAAATGTCTATAAGTGGGATTTATTTTCTGTACAATCGTCTTTAGCTGAATATCAATAAGAACAAATTTAATTATAAATTTCCACACGGTTATTTGTTCTCGAATACACCTTAACAAAAACAATTTAGTATTAAATGGTAAACATACAAATAGATTATTAAAAGAAGAAATTGTTATTAGAAAGTAGTTAAAAAATATAATTTCTTAATTCATCTATTAATATTTCTTATGTTCCTGCTGGAAATATTTCTGGTTGAATAAAATGAACCCAATGTTTTCTTTCATGTATTTTTTTTCTTAATCTTAAATAGCACAGCACTAGGATATCATCGTCCATCTTGTACGAAGACTGAAATAAAACCGATCGGAGCTGGCATCCATATTTGAAAACGCACGTCCGGTCGCCATCTCCCTTTAAGCAGACGGTCCGTCGTTGTGAGAACGGGCTCTAAGATACAAAGTGAATTCTCACAGAATAGCGCTGCAGAGCTAATACTTAACTAGCAATTAATTGCAGATAAAGTATTTAAGAACAAAAGTAGGATAGCTGTAACTTAGTCCAGAAACGCGTATACGAATATCACATAGAAATTTTTAATCTCGTGAAGGATCGACAGAAATTTAAAGATGTTTTGTTTTACATTGCTCGTGTTGTAATCGTTGGTAATACTATAATATTTACAAGATTATAAAATTAGTTCTATACATTTATAAAAGCCTTTGTCAGCTGTGGCTCGAAACGTCTCCGCAGCTAGTTACAATAAAAAGTTTAGACAACTAAATAACATCGGGTCACTCATATTAAAACTTCTCTATACAGAATTTAATCCAACTACTTACTCTCGATATGTAGGTCAGGAACTAAATGGGGATGAAAATCGAGATATATAATTTAAAACGGACTATTTACCTATTTCGGACTACGAACTAAAAAATAAAATATACAAAATACTGTCTGCGGTTTTGCTCGCGTGTGAGGGGGAGAGACAAGTTAGATGATACACATTAACAACCTGTAAATTTCCCAGTGCTGGGCTAAGGCCTCCTCTCCCTTTGAGGAGAAGGTTTTGGAGCATATTACAACATGAGATGAAACACAAATTAAGCACATGCAAATTCAATGGTGCTTGCCTGGGTTTGAACTTGCAACCTTCGATTAAGATGCAAGCGTTCTAATCACTGGAGCATCTCGGCTCATCAGTTAAATAAGCTGTAACTTTTTCTGTACCGCGTATAACGTGTATAAAAATTTTCATAATGTTAGGTTAGTCGATTAAATCGTATAAGCGTAGCAAACAAAATCACTTTCGCTCTTATAATATTCGTTACGATTGAGTATTTTCAGTTTCGTCACGATTTCCAACATTGTTTTAGTAGGGTTCCGTACCTTTATAGGTAATCCCCTCTTATCGTAAGCGTTTTTAATAAATCTTATTAAGTTGACTGTAAACTCAAATTTGATCAATAAAAGAAATAAGTCTATTAAGATAAAAATCTTTGAAGTTTATTTCCTGTCTGTTGGTTTTCATCCGAGGTTACCTCACGATATTTTCTTAAAACTCGAGCCCGATCTGAACCCAAATAATAAACCTTGGTCATCTTAGCTCAGAAAATGTGATACATACAATATACATCAACAATATACAATTATTAATTGCTTTATTTTAATCATTTAAATGGCAGCTAATTGTATCTGGTTGCTACTCATTAAACATCGATATGTTACTGTAAAAGCTCGAACTACGGTAAATCTTAAGATTTTCCATAAAAACGTAAGATTTACCAATTATGAATGTTAAATGTCCATAAAACTTTGGGATTCGAACTTTTACCATCATTCACTTGGTAAATCTTAGGATTTACATGTTAGCTTAGGTTAGGTTGGAATGGTAAAAGTCCGAAAAAGTCATCCCTTTATAATAAATACTTACATTTTACCAACTCATGTCGGTAAATCTCAGGTTTTACTGGAAAATCATAAGATTTACCTTAATTCGAGCTTTTACAGTAACGAGACAGTAAGAAGTCTCAATAACCCTTCCATCATTATTTAATGCATATTTTTATATAGTCACCTCAAAATTGATTCCTGGGCTATTTCGAGAATTATTCTTAATAAAGCTCGTTTGAAATAATCCCTCTGTATTTCAAATATCCTTAAACGCTTTTTATCAAAAAGTCATTTGAATAAAGGCAATTGTTAAATAATTAGAGGCGGAAAAGCGATATCGAGGAAAAAGTTTTGGGACGTAATCAAAATAGGAACAGTCAAGTGGGTCTTAATGAAAATAAATATAAATATCAAGCGCTGATTAATCCGCTTACTGAAAACATCGTTGTAGCTAGCAGGATAAAGGCCCACTACGGCGTTACATTGAAAAATTGGACCCTTGTCAAAATATATATATTCTTTATTCAAATAATAAAATACAAGTAATTAAATAAAAGTACTTAGTACAAATACAAGTACTTTGAAATGTTACAGTTCGGTGTTGAATTAAATGGAAAATTACCACCGGTTCCGTAAGTACATGTATTCTACCAAAAACAACCAGCAAGAACCTCAATAGTAGTAACTACTCCGTCATTTTAATTACAGATTATGTCAGTAAAGTACAATAACATTATATATTATACATCCGACCTGTAAATCAATAAATACTAACGGCCACGCTTGTTTCTTTAATATAATCTTGTATTGTGTAATATGCCTTATTTTTCAATGTTTTTTTGACATAAGTTTTATTTTTTTGTAATAGACCAAGTTAAAAATAACTTGTATTTGTTAACATATCAATTAAAAAAATATATGTTTTTTAGTAACTTTTACTTTACGAGTCTGTACGTGAAAACGCATCGAAAAAATCCCAATATTTTTTAAATCATTTAAAAGCATGTTTGTTTGATGTTGGATTTGTTCAGAGTATTCTATCAGATCCTTTTATCAGAATCTGCTAGGATGCTCCTGGAATTCTATTTAATGGCTATTAATATTAAATGATATTTAAACATAAAGGAAGAAGGGATAATGGGACTGACGTACCTGTGTAGGACAAAAGTCCCAAAAAGAAAAAAAATACTTTTTTTCTATATGACGCTGTTTTAATATAGTAAATAAAATAATATACATTTTGGTATTGCTAAATATATCATTGAATTATTTTTAATACGGTTGATAAAGATATCATATCAAATTCATTACGATTGTTTCAGTAGTTGAACCGTTACACGGACAGAGCGATACTTACGAGACTAGATACATTTTATTTTCAAAAATATTCCATGTACAAACATGATTCGATATCAGATATCATTTTATATAATATGTTTTGATCGTGGGTTGTGGATTGATTTGGAAATTGGACTTTCGTAAACATGTTGTTTGATCGAATCACTTAGTGACAAGTTCAGTAAAGTTAACTTATTTTGGGATATTTCTGTCATAAAGGACGAAATGGAGAACTGATGAAGAGTAATTGACTTCAAAGATAAACTTGGTAGTAACTTGTTTGCATTATTATTTGTTTAATTCGGATTGATAGATGAATATTGTGATTATTGTAAATTGTAATATTAAAAAAAATAGTATTCCATTTTTAAAACTAATCATTACTCTAAGTACCAAACTCACAACTAATTTAGTACTTCTGTTCTGTCGGACAAATTACAAGTGTCATAGAATAAAAATTTATCAAACACTTGCTTAAGTTTGAACAACCAGTAAATTTCTACTCGAATTTATTTTTTGTTTACCTTTTTATAGCTGATGGATATTACGCTGCCCATATTTGTAATATTTTATCTGAAAAAACACTGACTTACTCTAGCTGGACCTGTGGTTTTACTGAATCGTAAATATTAGGGACAGTGAAAATAGAGATGACTTAGAACTTTTAGTTACATTATAAGAATTAAACGCCAGAGAAAAAGTCTATGTTAATTTATTAACATAGACTTTTTCTCTGTTAATTTATTAACATAGACTTTTTCTCTGGCGTTTAATTCTTTGAAGTTTGTGATGCCCAGATGTACGCGGACAAATCTGCACTTAAAACTTTGCCCGCGACTGTGAGATAACTTTTGCCATTAAACTGAGATATCTCAGAAACTCTTTGAAAACCATATCTTCAGGGGTACATCTATTTGCTATCGTAAGCTAGGTTTCTATGAAAACACCTTAAATGACAACTAAAATCATAATTTTCATTTTCTTGCTAACCCATTTATAAGTGGTGAATTCCGACACCAATTCTTACCAATTCTGCTTGGGAACGCTTTTGTAAGTGTGTTAAGGGTTTCTCCTAATAAATAAGTTATGAGGCACTAAATACTCGATAGTATTGATTGATGTGTTTGGTTGAGCCAACTCGTGACACATATATTGAGATGAACTATACCCTGACTAGTGCGGCAAGTGAAACGAAAGATTCAGTGGATAAGGCAACTCTCTTTTCAACTGAAGGAGGCTCCCCCGACCACGCCATTAGAGCACGAGCAGAGCACGCCACTAGAACGGCAACTAATGCGTATTTTAAAATGATTCTACGCTCCCAATTGAGGACATCCATCGCACGGACTTCAATTGATAAGAAAACTCACAAAACCCAGTTCAATCAAAACCCGTTTATCTTTTGAAAAATTTCCATTCATTATAAATAAGGATGGCTCTTTTTTTCTTATTAAGAACCACGACGCTTTATGTCTAAAATAATATCTACAACAATAAATATAAATATTTTTACAAACATTGGCCATTAGGTTTTATTTATGATGTGTTATTTTAACTTTTTGGAATATTGTTGAGTAGAATGAATCAATTAGTATTTTCAATAAGTCTGGATTATTTGCTTTATATGATAGATTGATTTAAAGTATTAAACCACCCAGTTAAAAGAAAACAAAAAACGAATTAAACTGACCATAATGAGTTTCTTTATCGAGAAAGCAATGCATATAACTTTAATTAAGGACATATGTAATTCCAAATACGATTCGTTTACGGTCTGACATTACTCTGTACGATAAATGTTACATTTCAATTATTTCCAAGTGTGTTCCAGATTGGTAAATTAATTAACGTTTTTGTGTTTTCATTTTTAACAGATAGCTGCGGTTTTTCCAACCTTTAAGCTGGTATAGCATATTTATGTATGTTAAGTCTTTTAACTATCTTTTAAGAAAGAAATAATTTGGAAAAAGAGACAAATATTTCATATTTTAATGAATGTGTGTCTACATACATATATTCATCTCTCATCCTGAGCAAACCTACACGGGTCTTAAGAAGCATCCATAGCACAATTCACACATGCACAGCACAAATCCACTGGCAAAAGAGCAATATGACACAATTTGTCCGAAAAAAAAAGCTTTGAGACGCTTAAGAATACTATTACTAACTACTAAGAATGCTGGAATACTAAGAGCGTAAAAGCCTCTAAATAGTAACGATGGCAACGTTTGACAAGCAATCAATTTGGTCAAATAATACATATTATTTTTACATTTAAACAAGTCTACAGCTTTCAAGTGATCCAGTTGAAATTTAGTAAGTTGCTGTGGCGGATAATGTTTTCGGATATGGGATGAGTTTTAGCATGAAAAGGCATTGCAATATATTTTAGACAAAAGCTAGAAATAAAAATAAGACCTCAATCATTACAGTCCATTTATTTGTATAGGCCATTACTAAATTTGTATAAAGCGAAAGCTTAAATAAAGGCGACTAAATCCAAGAAAATAGACAACAGAAAAAATATTGCAAGTCGTAAACGTGGAAATGCTAAACTGGAATGAACGATACTGTTGGGAATTTATTATTATAAAACTACTAGATTTATTCTTTCTTTATTATTTACGTATATTGTGATTCATCTCATGGTATAAAACAATCTGCATGTGACAATACTCTGCTACATCTGTTTACCACATAGTAGCTATAAATCTAGAAAATTCGAGGAGGGAATTGAATATTGAAACCGAAAACTACGAATTCAAAATTGGACATGCAACACTGGCTTTTCGGAAAAAGATTTAACACATGTTTATCCGCCAACCACCTTAAGGTCTTTAAACATTAGCCCAACAGTGGGATATACTCGTATAATAATAGTACTAAAAATATTTGAGACCTACAATCCTTCTATCGTTAATTTCCTAAGTTTGTCTGATATAGGGCTTATTTTTCGGGTTGTATAATAAATACGTAAAAGTAAACTCGAAGAAAACATGATCTGGATTCAATAACTTAAATCACATTTTATATTTTAAAGTAGATACATTAATATCTCTGATGTTGTGTGTACAAAAAGATAATGGTAAAGGTAATGTTATGCTGATTTCTTACGACATTTTCCTGAATTTCTTAGCAACCAATAAAATTTTCTTTTTTAAATCTCGTACGTTTTGTACGTTATGTCTGATTTTCCGCGCGCCCCATTTCGCTCTGTATACTTTCAATAGGATATTATAAATAATTCAGCTTTTCAGAAACATTTTTTCAAATAAAATGAATATACATTCGACGTATTTAAATATAATGTATCCAGTAACACTAGCGTAGTAGTAGCATTCGCTGGAATCAGATCACTAACTTGCAGTAAATGGTGCGCGAAAGGTTCACAGTTCAAAGGTGCGGACATTTGTTAGTAAAATAATTCAACACACAATGCGACGCAATCCGATTTTCAGGCATATATTAAGGTATAAACGAATAACACATTGTAACATCTTATTGAATATTCTTTAGGTGAAAGAATTTAGTCAATTAGATTAATAAAGTAATTTGAACCTGCTCCTTCTGATAAAGTTCAACTCAAGGTGCAGGCAGCTCTCTTTGTCTTACTCCAATAATATAGCCAGATTATCCCTTTAATAAATACTGATAACGTATCAAAATCCAAAGTTATATAAATCAATTTCTGTTAAACAAGATCCAAAAGTAACGAGAGCGGTTGTTTCGATCAAGATCGTCGTTCGTGATATTTCGTTTTTTCAGCGAAAATTAAATTTCAATATTGACATATAGCGCTTATTGAATCTAATGAGATATGTGTCGGGGAACGCCCAGTTGGAACGAAGTTTTCGCTTTATATTTTGTATTAAAAAAGAGACACAATGGAATAAATAAATAATGTTTGTTAATTATTAAATGACAAGAAATAAAATTGTCACTAAAAAAAGCCGTGTGATTTAAAACAATAATAAATATAAAACAGTATACAAAAGAAAGAGACAGCAAGAAAGAGAAAGAGAAGAAAAATACGCCTGTAGTATAACGCCTAACGCCTTTTCCTTAAGATTTCTGCCAGTTCACTATACCGTAAGCCGCGTAAAAGAGCTTCGTTCCAGGAATCAAATAAATCAATTAGTTATTATAATTATTACAAAGCCTTTAAGGCTTATTAAATTAATTTGCTCAGACATTAATCTTGCTTAAATTTTGTAATTCGATTCGATTCTAAGCAATTTATTTAATATAAAATGATTAATCGAACTTTTGTTAAAAAAACTTTGTACCGAGTTTATTTACTTTAAGAACAATTTTTATTTGGTGAATTAATATATATTTTTAAAATCTACAATAATAGTGAACTTCTTAGAATTATGCTAATGTAACTTTGAAGGTTTGATGTCGGACACCGACACGTAAACTTTTACCATATTTTAAACTGCACCCTTGCCTAAAAGTCGATCGTCATCACCTTCTCGTTAAATTACAAATTAAATCTATAGTATTTATAATATTGTATTTCAAACCTCTAATAACTTATAAAATTATTAATAAGAAGTAACACATTCTCTTATATTTTATTCACAGTAACATTTTCTTTTTAAAATAATGTTTTGATTTACTTCAAGTGGATTGATGATGGATATGCACGTGTGGACTTGGCTGCTATAAAATTTAATTTAAACACCGACGTCCAACAGTATTAAAAGAGATGCTCTAATCAACTCTTTTACTCTATGAGTCTGGTATTACTAATAACGAAATATTGTATTATTTTAGTGAATTAATTCTAGATGAATTGCTTTTTCATTAAGCACTTATGTTTACTGTGTTTATATTGTATTTTTTTTTCTTTAGCCTAACCCTTAATAATTATAGTATTAAAAATTAAAATGTACGTTATTATCTGAACATTGTAGGGAATATTTTTCTCTATTTTTCGGAATGACTAATTTTCTTCAAAACATCATTTCTGCTGCTGATGTTGCATCTAATTAATCGGGCATTGAAATGGACTCTATATTATAAGAGAATTTTGCGAGTTTTTTCAAGAAGCGGGATTGTCCGTAACGTATGTCAATAATAATTTAACGTGGAGATTCGCTCTTTGTGATTGAATTGATCTCTAATAAATTAATTATTATAAAAATATAAGAACCAAAAATAAAATTATTATAAATTAATAAAAAAAATAAGAAAACAATTTTCAGGAGGGTTCCTGTGAAGTAATAAATGTATATACAAGCTTTAACTTTCTGAGCAGTATTGATATTTTTTTGGCTAAGACATATCGTTTCTCACGTAGGGATTGTCCCTTCCGAAATAAGTTTTATACTTTTTATGGGACGTCGGTTTTATGTTATAATATAATTAAATGACGCTCGTAAAACGTTTAATGATTACTTTCTCTGTTTGTGTGATCTTCATCCTACATATAGAATGAATATATTTAGTCCAGTCATTATATGTATACAAAAAATAGGCACTGAAATGCAAATTAATCGAAAAGGCTTATTTTTGACTACATGGCTTAAATTGTGGACCTTAAATATAGATTATTCAAGTAGGGTTTTACAAGCACTTTAGAATCGTCATTTAACAAACTATTTAAAGTAAAGCTACCACCGATTCGGAATGTAGATTCTACCGAGAAGAACTGGCAGGAAACTCAGTAGTTACTCTTTTTCAACATCTAAAAATACAGTCATGTTAGTTAAATACAATTATATATGTATGTTATGTCGCCTGCCTGGAAGTCAAAAAGCATTAACTCCACGCTTTTTTATCATCAATATAATCTTGTATCAAATAAAATGCCTTCTTTACCAATGTACTTTTTACAAATGACTTGAACCTATGAAACGGTAAAGTTAAATGTAACGTCTTAGCTTTGATGGTTGATGGCGCATTGCTGTGATGTAAGGAATGGTTAATATTTCGTACAACGCCAATGTCTATGGGCGGTAGTGACCACTTACCATTAGGTGGCCCGTTTGCCAACTACATTAAAAAAAAATTAGCTTGTTGGGATGTTTGCGTGATGTGTCCAGAAAGGTTCAATCAGCGTTTATGTTAGAACCCAACTCTGACTAACAATGATAGCCCTTCGTGTCTGTGATGGTAAAGTAATAAATCATTAAATTTTACATAGACTAAATAGTAACATTTTGGGACTATTATTATTTGTATAGGTATTTGAAACGGGATATTTACCATGTTTTTTATTTTTATTTGGTGGAGCTCGTGAACAAGACATTCGTAGATAATGTCGAAATATCGAGCCCCACCAAATAAAAATAAAAAATATGGCAATTATCCCGTTTCAAATACTTATAGTAAAAAATATAACCATGAAAATTTAAAATCTTATATTATTATTTGCATATATAGCATTAGCAGAATATCGTAAAAATATTATAAGCTATTTCAAAATGTAAGTGTTACCTATTTTTGTGGCATGAAAATATTTTTTTTAAGTATTATAACATTTATAACAGTTATAAAGAGCAGAACCGGTTTTGATCACGTATCTTGATAATTATATCATAATTTTTCTCATCCACAATATCGCTGACATTAAACAGTCTGGAAACTGCTTTATATATTTTTAATATTTTTTTTTCAGATCGTGGAAATATTGAATGACTTGTACACGTGCTGTGACGCAATCATATCTTTTTATAACGTATATAAGGTAACCATTGGTTATTATGTTTCTAATCGTATTAATAAAATTAAAATAAATATAAATTATTTGTAAATTTCATACCTTTACCTAACAAAATATACAGTATAAATAAAAAATTATAAAAGTAGACTAAATAAATCATCAAACAATAGTATATATTAATAGTTTCATGTTTTTTTATAATTTGTTATTTATAAATTAATTAAATACGACGGCAGGTAAACTGGCTGAACAGACAAACACCGTCTGCCGGGCCGGGTCGTTAGTTTTACATACATTTTAATACAGGTGGAAACGATTGGTGACGCATATATGGTGGTCGGTGGACTCCCAGAGCGCTGTTCACGACACGCAGCTGAAGTGGCATCTCTCGCGCTTCATGTCCTTGAAGCAGTACCCAAGATACGAACAAGACATCTGCCAGCGTCTAGACTGCATATTAGGATAGGTGTGTGCAATTAGTAGTTTCAAGTATAATTTTCCATACTTAAAGAGACAAACGTATGTGGAAGTGACTCTGAGTGTTGCTCTTTCACGGCAAAACCGCTGAATCGAATATAATGAAATTTGGTACGTAGCAGGCTTGAAGGAAGGAAGGAAGGAACTCCTTCTTTTATGCCAACCCCTAAACAAAGGTTCGGGCGCGATCTAGTTTTATGTAGACGACCTCCGTGGTCGAGTAATGTGTACACCGGTTTTCATGGGTACGCCACTCCGAGGTCCCGGTTTTGATTCCCGGCCGAGGCGATTTAGAAAAAGTTCATTAGTTTTCTATGTTGTCTTGGGTACGGGTGTTTGTGGTACCATCATAACTTCTGATTTTCCATAACACAAGTACTTACATTGGGATCAGAGTAATGAATGTGATGTTGTCCAATATTTATTTTATTTATTTATTATTTTATTATGTATTTTATTAAGTAAAATTCTGTAAAACTATTTATCGTAATTTCTTCCAAACCTTTTATTTCAACAGGAATTCATAGCGGCCAATGCGCAGCTGGTGTGGTGGGAATTAAGATGCCAAGGTATTGTCTATTCGGAGACACGGTAAATACAGCAGCTCGAATGGAGTCGACTGGAGAACCTCAGAGGATTCACGTCAGCAATGAGACGTATAAACTGTTGAAACAACACGGCGGGTATCAGTTCAAGGAACGAGGGATAATCAATATAAAGGTACGTAAGCAGGTATGGAGTCCAGTGATTTGGCAGCGTAAAAGATAAATTATCATTTTACAAACAACTTTTGACCATATTATGAATTATATTTTCTTAAAAAAATCTATTTGACGATTGACCTGACAAATTTTCATTCCATAAAATTTTATTTGACAAAATTGATTTAATATTTGTATCGGTTAAGTCGGGTACCTACAAACATTTTATTTTTATAAATTAAACTTTAACACTCAGCATAGAAACTTAAATTAGAAAGAAAACTATTTGCGAATTGAGTGATTGTCTAATGATGTTCTTCGTCGTGATTCTTTTTTTTTAAACTTTTTAATTTTTTAAGTGAAATTAGAACCTGAAAAGACATAATATCTTCCATCCTATTCCACTAAATATAACTTTGTATTCTTACAGGGAAAAGGCGATATGAAGACGTGGTGGTTAATTGGAGAAGAACACGAAAGACGGAGAAGTTCGTTGTTCCGTGATCGTGAGTGTTATTTCGTTCTAGAAAATCAAACGTTTTATGTATTTATTGATATAATATAGTACAAATAAAACAAAATAAAAATTGACGAATGCAGATTATTGAAATATACCATGACCATTATTTAATGCCAAAATACTGGTTAATTGGAATTATAGTCACGAATTTAGAATAAATTATTATTATTAATGTTTACTCTATCTTGGGCAATCTCGACGAAAACTGGAATATTAACTAGCAAAAATATTTGTTTGGCTTTTAGAATTTGTAAACCGATTCGGTGATGTGGATACGTTCGAGGACTCCCCGTGGAGCCTGGGCCGCTCGGCGCTCAACATCCGGGAGCGGGCGCGGCTGTCGTGCGGCGGCTCGCTGGGCCCGGGCTCGGCCCTGTCGTCGCCGGGCCCGCCCGCGTGCGCGTGCTTCGTGCCGCAGCGGGACCACCATTCCGCCCCCGTCGTCTCCTTCTGCGAGGACTGACGCTAACCAATCGAAGCACTCCATCGCACGGACCACGGGTTGCTTCAATGGAATCAATAGAGAACTGAGTAGTATTAGGGTCTCGACGTGGAGCGGTTTATCTAAGTATTTTCTAGATAAGGGTTACAGGGTGTACGACTGTAGGGATTACGATTTCGAGGATCGCGTGAAAAGGGCCAGGGTTTTAGCAGCCATGAAGCGACTATATTGTCTAGACTACGATTACAATAATTTGGTCTGATGCCGAGTCGATACGATGACTTTGTATCGAGTTCTGGCAACACCAATATTAAAATTTAATATTTATCGATGTTTTGTCGTTTTTAAATAAGATGTTTAAATATGACTAATATCTACTTAATCGGTTACATTTAATCGACAACATAATCATAATTATTGTCTATTTAATTAAATTGGCCTAATTGTAATTTTTCGTCCGTATAAAGTAATTATATACAGGATTAGATATATTACATAATATATGCTTGAATGCTAAAATTATACAAAGTTCCATACAATATGTTGTGGACCTAAAATATTTAAAATAATGTTGCATGAATGTTCTAGAATATAGATAACACATATATAATAAGAGGAACATTAACGTATGAGAACTGAACTTTTGACTGTATGGAAAATTATACATAAGGTTAAACTTGATGTTTAGAGTTAATTAATTATAAAATTCTACGTGTTAAATCTTAAAATGCTCAGCTTTCTTAGTATTATAAACTTTGCAGAAATAGTTGCATTGCAAATAGCTTTATACAATATTTAAGATATGCTAGCACATTCAAAGATTTGGAACTCCATCACAATGCTTCCAAGCGTGTTGATTGTTATCACTATAAAGTTTTACTACACTTACAATATAATTAAATTAAACTAATTATATTGTCACAGATACCTTCGGCGTAGACTCTACTCTGACATAGCCTTCGGGCGTACTGTCAGTGTCAAATATAATGACAACCAATCAAAGACAATGAGAGTAAAACATAGACAATTTTACTACTTTTTACTAAATGTTATCCCAACAGCGTGTTTGTATAAGCATGTATCAAATTTTAATCTGTCACCATTTTCCTACAAGTTTTCCATAAATAGCTGATATGAATTAAGTTACAAGCCCACCATTATCAGTTAATATTCACATATTCTAACCGTTGTTGAGATGGCCCAACGCTAAATTATATAATTGATTAAGTATAAATTATTAAGTAATTTATCACGAAGAGGAAAGACTACTTTAGTTTTAAAATTTAGATAATAGAAGGCTTTTTACATATTATGTGTACGTTGGTGTATCGCCATACCTAATATTGTAAGATTTCTAGTGACGTAATTTTGGCCCAGAATGGCATAAGTCATTAAGCGCCAATTGGAAGAATGAGTACACACTACCGACAGAACCTGCTTAATGTTGAGACTTTAAACCTAAGACTATGTTCTTATTATTAGAATTAACGATATGACCTAATCGCTTCTTAGGCCAAAATAAGCATTCCTACATTTCTTACGTCAAACATTTGGAACCTTAGGAAATGCTATTGATTTTCTTTTTTAATTATATATTAGTTGCTAAGATCTAATTCTAATGGTATAAGTCCAGTCCAATTATTACGAATGTAATATAACATTACGTGGGTCGTTAATTTTATTGTATATCAATTTAATTGTACTTTATTGACATAATCTGTATTTGGAATAGTGGAAAAGAGAATAGAGTGATAATGACTGAGTTTCTTGCCTGTTCTTCTCGTTCTCGGTTGAATCCACTTTCCGATGCGGTTGAAGCTTTACTATTATTAATTCAACACTATATCGCACGCTGATTTTAAATATACTTTGGTATTCTGTTTAAACTTATTTTTTTATCAATGAACATGAGTTTCGCTTAAAAGAAAAAAATCGTATTGTAAAAGACCCACGATTGAACTAATTAAAAAAAAACTTTTTTATAGTATTTGTATTAAAAAAGTTATTTACAATGTCTAGTCTAAATTTTAATCTAGTCAATATAACTTAAGTATATATAGAGAAATGTATACTTGATTGATTTATGTTAATAGGTATGTATTTTCTGTAACTTCGATGTTTACATAATTTTTAAGTAAGTGGTGTTGATGTTTATCGTTAAATATACACTTTTTTTTAATAAAATTTAATAAAAAGTATGTTTGGGTTTTTATTAATATTACACACACTTTATAAAAAACATTAGGTACTTCGGTGAGAGTGTGTGTTCACCTTCACAGTATTAAAATCGAATTTACTTAAAATATGAGAGCATAGAGAGAATATCACATTTCACAAATTAATTACGTCTAATAAATAAAATTAACACGATAGGCGAAACACAATTTAATTACACGTAACAAGATAAATATTGTATGATGTTAAACATAGAAATCTACCTTTATTGGGTGGGATATTGTACTTTGTCCAAGTCTGTCTGGTTAGGTACCACCCACTCAAACTCAAACTCAAATTCCTTTATTCAATATAGAAGTATTACACTTTCTTATTGATTGTCAAGTTAAACACTACCACCGGTTCGGAAAAAGAAAACACCCTGACCTGAGAAGAACCGGCGAAAGAAACTCAGCGGGACTTTTTTTTTTACGTCAAATTAATTATATACATAATTGTATATGAGTAGAAACAGCCAGGAGGCGATCGTTTCATTCCCAAGGTGTGCTATCAAACATAAACTCACTAATTGTATAGTAATCTTTTGCACACATCGATCCTTAACAATTTTTTTAAATTTCGCAACAGAAGCATTTTGAACGCTTTAGTAAGTATGTATAGTAACGCACTCATTACATATACTACCACAAAATAGCAATACTGAAAATAAGGTTGTTGTTTTCCGGTTTGAAGGACGAGTCAATTAGTGTGATTATGATTATTGATTACTCAAGATTCCTAATCAATCTCATTTAATGTCATATCAAAAAATGGAATATATATGACTACGAGAATATGACAAAAGATAAATTATTCATACTTATAAAAAAGAAAACAAATCATAATTTCCTTTATATTATTATATTGAAAAACATAAATTATTAATGATTTATAAAATAATAACAATTTAATAAAGTATCTAAACCTATTAATTTTTATATCTTTAATTATGTTTTAACAACATTCTAATACATAACAATACAAGGAAAACTTAAGACTTTTTTAATCCCCGTATTCTTAACTCCAGTTCCAAATAAGCTCTCATAGAAGGATCATCAACTTCCTTCATTATTTTTTCTGTGATCTCGGGTCCAGCAGTCTCAAATTTTGTAGCGAGTGCTTCCGCCCACACAATGAATACACAATTTGCACAGCCAGATCTACAACATGCTGTTGGAGGCTCATCAAGTGAAGCCTGAAATGAAAGTTTTGAGTAAAAAACTAATTAAAATAATTAAAGGCATTGGCTAATTATATTGATATGATAAAAATGATCTAAACCCTCACAGAGTGATGTACTTCTGCCCATTTTTAACCATGACTATCTTGATGGAGACTTCATATTATAGTGCTCCACACCCAGGTTCACATTTAAATGGTATTTCTGAGGCAGCTTTGGCTGCAATTTGCAAGTCATAAGCAGTAAGCACTACTATGCATTAGATGCTATGTATTTATAGCTAATATCATGCTAAGCGATTAAAAAACATGAAAAACCCTGAGCAAGTGTAATTCTGTTACACCAAACCACTGGAAAACAGGATTTTGGAGAAACTCCAAGCAACCTAGCAAAATACTTTTACAGAATGCTAATGACAGAATGAACTTAAAAAAAACTGACACTTATTAATAGGAATAAAAAAAACAAAAAATTGTGTCAATGGCTCATCTTACACTTTTCTTGATCCTTTCAATTTCTCTTTCCTTCTCTTCATCTGCTGCATTTACATTATCACAGTAGAAACTTTTTTGGAGATATCCAAACATTTTTGGTTTTAAAGGTAGTAATCTTAATTTCTAAAAAAAAATCTTAGTTATTAATATTGCTTATATTTTAGTTCAAATTACTACATTTCACTGTTCACTCATACCAAGAATAGAACTAGATTATAATTTTTTTTTTTTTGCCTGATGACTCAAATATGTACAATGTACATAAACGTACATAAAAATATACTTAAAGCTATAACCAATGAAAATATTACTGTTATAATATTATATGAGTAAAATATAACCAGACCGATTTTACATTTAGAACTTAAAATAATATAAATAGATAATATATCTTCACGCAGGTAAATAAAGGTCTTGCATAATATGTAATTGGCCTTTAATAATAATACTTACAAGCATAACTTAGCATTATTAATACTTTATAAAATTTATTATTTTATATAATGTTTTGCAGTTACATTAAATTCTATTTATAATGTCAGTATGTTTGACTTTGATCTATGAGACATTATTTTTTATTACATAAATATACACTAAAATTTGTATTTATGTTATCAATTAAAAAAGTAACAATAACAAATCCATTTTTTCTTATTTGAACTTTTTTTTAATTTTGTGAGGTTATTGTTTACTTTGTAGACTTCAGTTGTCAAATAGACATACGACGTATTATATGTCACTGTGTAGTGATGACTTCAAAAAAAAGAATTTATAGATACTGAGTAACAAAATACTGAAATACAGCGAGAACCAGCCTATTTAAGAAATTTCTAAAGTAGGCAAATAAAAATAATCAATGCATGTTTTTGTTTAATTATAAACATTTTTTCCAAAAAATACTATAAACTGCGATTTCATTATTATTATTTATTAAAGCCTAATTTTTAGTTACTTCATTCGCTTATTATATTTTAAACAAATAATATTTTTTTTATAAATAAATTAATAATCGTTTTTATTACAGCTATCTGATATTTTGTAAAACTTTTTCGTTAAATAGCTTAACTTATATAGTTAAGTTAGTACTAAGTTGTTGTAGTTAAGTTTAATTACTAGTAACTTTGATTCAATTAATTATATTAATAAGTTTGAACACCGGTGTGAATGTTAAAAAAAATTACTTTAGTAATATTGAACATGGATTTAACAGTTAGTAGCAAGTACGGTGTGCACTATCAATAAATTTTACCAATGAGGTTATAAGCGTGTTTGGAAAAATATTGGCTTTTAAATAATAAATAAAATATTTTGGTACTGTCAATTAATAAGTTTTAACACACAAACACACCCGTGTTTTACCATTTATTTAAAATTTTAGAGAAAAAATATTTACGATTTTTTTATATTTTTTCAATACAATTGTTCAGAGCGATGAAAATAAGATTTTATTATTTTTAATGTAATGTAATATACAATATAATAATGTATGTATTCACGTTATCATTGAATATGTGTATGCATCCTTAGTGCAAAGCGAAACGAAGTTACCGATACCGACCAACCGGAAGCGTTTCTGCCGTCGCCCGACTGTCATTTTTGATCTATAGATTTTTTTACAAATAATTCGCTAATCGCTATTGTACGTGTATTCTATATTAATGTTACGTGTTTTTATTTGAAAGCGAATATTGTGAATTATCTTCTTATCCTACGTTAAATATTATAAGGTTCGTATACATCTTTTACTTTACCTGTCACGATAAGCCTAACGCTGGAATGACGAAGCCGATAATGTCCTCTGTTATTGTATAAACTACATAGGCGTGTAATACTGTCGTTGCATCCTGATAGATATAAATATCTATGCTTCATTACATTAATTTATAAATTCGTTTCGCACGCGTTAAAGTGCAACGCCTAAGGGCGGTTCCAGAAACACGTTAGCGGCAACCAAGACCGCGCTAAGCGATTATTATCTTAACGCTAAAAGTTGTGATTCATTGTCGAATCGATTTTATGCATAGGTACTTGAATGCAATTCATTCATTGTATTCTGTTTTTAATTTCTATGGTTTCTGATGCTATGAATTGCACATCTGATCTGGAAAGTTAGTGCATAAGCCTAATTAAAAAAAAAAAAACTAAAGTTATTGAAAAAAAAAATGACATGTCCTTTGTAAATAATTCTTAATATTTAATTTTAGAATAGTAAATAATTGACTGTATATCTACTTCTATTTAATGCAATATATGAACTTTAGGTTAGATTATGAGTGTCTTTGATAAGATATATTAAGATTATTCCATTATTAAGAAATAAATCTATGTTACATCAGTAATACAAGTTCTACTAAAATATAGTAATAGTAATAAATAGAAATCAGAAAAAGTTTTGTTATTAAGAAAAAAATAAACAACAAATTTCATTTGATATAATATGTATTTTATCTGTATGCCTGAATTAGAAGGTTATGTTCAGTCCCAAAATATATGTAATGATATTAAAAAAAATATGACTACTTATTTTAATATTGTTCAGAGATCTATAAGATCCATAAAATCAGTATCTATATCTATAAATTATAACAAAAAAATATTATTATAAGTGGTATCTATCCAGATAGATATTTGACATTAACTTCTGTAAAATAATAAAAACCTTGCTATCATTGATTACCAACTTTTAAAATTTTGTTCATAAACTAATTTTGATTAATAAACTAAAGTAAATTATAATATTCTTCACCTTTAACTTTAACATGTAAAAAAATGTAAAGGATGCTGGATTGATCCTTACTCATATTTGTAATTATTTTTGTATTGGTTGAATTCACTAGTGAAACATTATTGCTTGATGAGAAAGCAAGCAAATATTAGCCATCCTTTAATTTTAATAGACTTCCAAACAGCAATACTTAATATTGTTCTGTGTGTTCTGGTTTGATGGGTTTGTGAGCCAGTATAATTACATACAGGCACAAGGGATATAACCTCTTAGTACCCACGGTTAGGTGGCTCATAAGCCAATCAATGCCTGGTGTTTAAATAAAAAAGTATTGGATAGGAATTCCATTTGAGCAAAATTTAGTTTACAAATATAATTTTTTCATTGAATAGGTCACTATAATGTCTGGAGAGCCAGAGGTAGCACGTACCCCTGAGGAAGAGGAAACTGAAGAAGAAGAAATCAAGTCCTCATACAGGCCCCCGCCTGAAAAGACGATCGAGGAAATTCTAGCAGCAGATCAGGAAGATGAATCGTTAAGGAAGTACAAGGAAGCCTTACTCGGGCAAGCTCAGGCGGGGACTGTTATAGTGGGTAAGTTATACTAATAGTATTAAATTTACTATTAAAATGTTTAGTTAGCATCTTAGACATTGACAATCTTATATATAAATTAGCTTTTAGTACCGACTTTGTCACAGTTTTACACAGATATACATTGCAATACATTATTATAGCCTGTGCATGGGTATTATTCATAAATAATTAGAATTCAATATCATATATGTTTCCAATACCTAGGAATTGTTGTGACTTAAGGTGTATTTATGTTCAGGAACAAACCACTACAAAATACAAACTAACTTTGGTTACTGAAATTAACCTGGCATCATGACATCACATGGAAACTACATTGTTTGAACTAAAACATGCTATCTCTTTTAACCCCATGTATAAGAAAAGGATAGCAATACTTCTAGTCACAATAATCAATAGAATTTTCATCGTTATGTATTTATGAGGACTATAAATGTTAGTGATGATAATTATGACACCTAAATCTTTGTTAATTAATATAAATTAAAGTGATTATATTGATAAATGTATTTGTTATGGCTTATATTAATATATACTAATTGATAATTAATCATGACTAGTAGTACAACACCAATTAAAATCAATTAGATTATATTATGAACCATTATTGATATTACAAAGCAACTTTTAATCTTATATTTTTTTATTAAAGACGAAATAAATTTTCACACAGTGATAGAGCTTTGTGTATGCATAGTTGGGTAAGGTAACACCCACTCGTCAGATATTCTACCTTAAAACAGTACAAGACATCCAGTGGCCCATTGGCCCGTTCATCTACCTATATGCTATAAAAAAGCTTCAAATTTGAGTTTTAAAACGTCAATTAAGAAATATGTATACAAAATATTATTTTACTTTTAGATAATATAATTATTATTTTTTATCAAGTTCAAAATATACAATAGAAAAAATAGTAAGTCATATTTAATCTTTTACATTAAAATTTAGATATGTTTTTTTTTGGTATGATTTAAAAACTCTCGAATACTCTATCAATTTAATCATCGAGATAAAATCTCAAGACATTTATATCAGATACATACTTCAAATAGAGTACACACTTCATACGGAATTGTGTCAAATGGTCAATAAAAAATCTGATCATTTTTGATAATACATATGTAGAGGCCCTTGGCAAGGAGCTCCGTCCGGAGACCAAACAAAGGTTACCTTTGGTGTTTTTTTTATTTATTTATTTAAGTTTACAACATCCCCGAGCTCACAGCTGCCCTTGCCTTTTTTACAATTTACTTTAATAGATTTTGGAATTTTAAAGTTAAAGACCGCGAGCTAGTCGTCTTGTTGGAAGACGTGGCCTTTAAAAAAAATAAAAAAAAAACTTTTTATTTATTAAAATTTCTTGTATGATATAAATAACAACAAAAGTTTTTAAATATATTTATATAAACATTTGGTACCTTTGTTGTTTATCTAGTATCGAAACACGGGAGAGTAAAGCTAATGTCGAATTCTGTGATTTATTTTATGGTCATGAAAGGCGTACAGGAAAATATGCCACCTGATAAGTGATCACCACTGCCCATACACATGTGTGCTGTAAAATATTAAACATTCCTCATATTAACATTGCGTCACTAACCTCAGGAACCTAACCATAGGTTAGGTTATTGAATGGGCAATGTTATGGTATTCTAAACAAGATTTTTCTTTTATTTTACTTTATTGTACACCACAAAGAGAAAATAAATAAATACAACAGGGTAACAGCCTAAATAAAAGACGCGTACAATCTCGGCGACTTTATCGCTATATAGCGATCTCTTCCAGACAACCAATGTTGTAGGTTAGGTTAGCTCATAGAATATGATGTGGGTGGTGCTGTAATAATAAATAAAATAACATTAATCTATAAATAAAACTAATAAATAAATGTAAATATAGAATACACATATTATATATCAATAAATTAATTATATTAAATATTTACGATATGTCCTCAAACATAACGAGAAATAAAAAATAAAGAAAAAGTTTAATATCGAGTGAGTTAAGATGGAATTTTCAATATACTAATTGGATAGAAAATTTAATAATTAAATTGAATTGAACATAATCCTCGGTCATTTTCATTGTTGTAACATTTTAAACGTGTTTTTTTCCTGTTTCGTAACAAAGGTATATTACGTTTAAATTAGGTTAGATTAAAACTTTTAACCGAACGATGTACTTAACCGCAAATATATAATTAAATAAAGAACCGAGTTGACTCAATGAAATAGCATATGGTCTACTACCATTTGCCCACAGCCCATCTAGATAGGTAACCACCCACTCATCAGATATTCCAGCTCACAAGATTGGTAGTAAAAGTGGAAATATTGTAGATCTATTTCACTTGTTGCTCGAATTTGACAAGACTCAGAATCAGAGAATGTTACTCTTAACTAATTTAAAAGCAAATTTGTTCGATGTTGGATTAGTTCAGAGTATTTTATCAGATCCTTTATCAGAATTTGCTAGGATGCTCCTGGCATTCAGTCTAATAACTATAAATAATGTTTTAACAAAAGGAAGAAGAGACAATGGGACTGACGTACTTGTGTTGAACAAAAGTCCCGAAATTAAATAAATAAAAAAGAAGATAGGTAGCGTTCGATATTGACGATCCGAGGAATTGGTAACACCACCATGGATAACAACAGACTACCCTTATGCGATAGTTACAGTGGGTGGTAAATGAAAGTGTCGTGAGGATACAATTACGTGCATGTGATCGACGATATTTTGCCACATGTATCCAGCTATCTACCGACTGGCGATAGAAACACCGTGTTGATATAAACAGTAAGCCATCTTAAGAAAAATTCGTCCTGGCATTTGTTAGAAAAATTATATCTATACTAATATTATAGACTCTAATGTAACTCTTGTCTGTCTGTTTGTTGGTCTTTCATAGGCGAACTGCTGAACCGAATTTGATGAAATTTGGTATAAAGCAAGCTTGAACTCTAGGACATAGGCTATTTTATGCATAATACCTAACCAACCCTCCTGTGTGTGTGTGGGGTGAAGGGTCGCGGTCGACAACTAGTATATAATATATAACGAAGTATTTCATATTAGTAACAAGTTTCATATGATAAAATTTAATTTCTTTCTAGAACCGGACGACCCTCGTAAAGTGATAGTGAAGAAGCTGGCGCTCTGCGTGACCGACCGGGCCGACCTCGAGCTGGACCTCACTGGTGATTTGACGGATTTGAAGAAACAGGTAACTATTTTACAAGGTTTTTTTTTTTTAATTTCAGTTTGTAAGTTAGTGTTGAAATATAGGTAACTGAATATCAAAACTTATTTTTTTTAATTTGGAATGTACAATATGTAACTTCGGTGATAGTGCAATAATATAGTTTAATAGAAGAAGTGTTATCCATGGGGCATACTCGACATATCTCCTGCATGTGTTGCTAGTTGGCTACAGGTAATCATCATCCATTCAAACTAAATGTACATAACTAAACACATTAAATATAACTGTCGCCGCGCAATTATATAAGCAATATATATTTATATAGAAATTCTGTGAAGAAAAAAATTAATTTGCTCAGAACTAGGAACTATGACCGACTTTCACATACTTGGATGGACCTTTGTAGTTCGACTATTAGTTTTTTTTTTATCAAATTGGATTAGATTAAGATTAGATTAAGAAGGACGGTACGGTTTGTCTGTTAAAAAAAGGTGTGGTACCTCTAATGCGTTCTCAATACAGATTATAAATACCTCGGGTAGATCTGTAACATCTGAGAACGCATCGAAGTAAATAATGGCCAACGGTTGGCCATTAAATACACACACACTAATAAAGTAGTATAATGTTTGGAGTGTTAAGCGTCACGTACACCAAGATAGTAAATTTGGCACGTTTTTTTTTTAAATATTATGAAGTGCGGCATCCTATATAAACAATCTAAGATCACATCCGATTAGAATAACAAACTCGAAGGTTGCCTGTATATACAGTGAGGTCAATGACACTCTCTGTGTTCCAACTCAAAAACGATAATCAGACCCTTCTACTATTCGTAAGCAAAACGAATCGTTTCTGAATAAAGTAAGGAGGCTTTAGCCATTTGTATGGAAACTTGTTCGATGAATTCAAACATTTTTGCTGTACGTAATTAAATTCTCAAAAATTAAAATGTTTTTGAATTTATTCGAACAGTTCAGATGATCTAAATGATAAATATAATGCTATTTAAATAATGTTATTATTATTACAATTGTGCAATTAGAACCTTGCAAAATCTCACGCCTGGCTGAGCTCTTTTGCGTAATATAGGTTAGTAGTATTTAACAGTTGTTTTTTTTTTTTATTTAATTAATATCAAGGAATATTTATAGTGCCAATCATAAACGGTTTCCGGTTAATTATAGACATTGAATTTAGTATAAAATATCCCTTTATTGAAACTTAAAATATAGGGTTTATATGTATATATGTACTTTTTGGAAAAAAAAAAACGCCTGGATTTAGGCTCAGGTTCCTCTTCACAGGATATTAATTGATGTTAAAAAAAGCATTGTAAATCTGTTTATTTGAATAGAGCAACTATGCGAGTTTCTTGCCGTTTCTTCTCGCTGGATCCTGCTTTCCGAAACGGTGGTGGTATTTTAATATCGACGATTCAAAAACGCTTCATTGTGAAGTTTACTTGAA
Source organism: Vanessa atalanta (assembly GCF_905147765.1). Lineage (NCBI taxonomy): Eukaryota > Metazoa > Arthropoda > Insecta > Lepidoptera > Nymphalidae > Vanessa > Vanessa atalanta. The sequence goes on from NC_061878.1 coordinate 11,902,226, forward strand.
TAAAATTGATTTGATCTTATTGTTATAAGGGTTTGAGTTTATTTCTTCACCAGGGCGAATCGGTGGTAGGATTTTTTGCAAATTAATAATGTTTGGTAGATGGTAGATGTTTACTGACTGTGATTAAGAAATTGTGTAAAAAATCTTAAAATTCGTTTAATTTCCGAGCTTGACACTGAGTCCTTTCATTTGTAATTTAAAACATTTGAATCTGACAAGCTTAGACAGATGTTTCGGTTATGCCATCTGTTTATACTTATGAAACATAACGAATTTGTTTTATTGGCAATCCGCCAAGCCAGGCGCGTCGGCTTTATCAATCAGTAGTTTGCACTTTTGCACCTCTTTACAAACGATTTATTTATATTGTATTATAAACAGTCCAGGGACCCAATCACACTCAAACATATTGACAGAATCGTAACGTTATTGTTGACGTTTAACAGTTTTCCTATTTTACTAACGCAAGAATCTAGTTGCGATTCGGTCAAAGTTGAATCGGACTTTATCGGAATCGTCTCGTTACCGATATAAATAAGTAGAATTATACTTTAGTTACGATTAAACTAAGGTTAACTTTGAGGGATATTATAAGTTGGATCGGAATAGAATCGGACACGTATCATTTATAAGTTAGTAAAGTTGCCAATTAGACAAGTACTAAATAGTATCGTTTTTCTTAACTTATGAAAGGTTATGGGACGGCCTGTAAATTCTACGGCAAGAGCAAAGGCCTCTTCTACTATTAAGGAGAAGATATAAGAGCTCATTGCCAGAGAGTTTTCCTCACGATGTTTTTTGTATCTCTTAGAACGAGATGAATGCAACACATAGGAAGCGCATGAAAAACGAGTGCTGCTGATTGTAACTGGTGATCCTTGGTGACAATCCACATTTTCTACGAACTGAGCTTACAACTCGATATTACGATAAAGAGTTCAGTCACAGGATTGAAGGCTTTACACGCTTCCTGCGGCACCAGTATACAAATATTATGGGTGGGAAACCAGAACTCAGCAGGACAAGCGCTATCATAAAAGTTGGACCTGAGACAGGCGGTCTACAGTACTTCTTAAACCTTTTCTTGCTATGTTTTATTAATCGCGCTGAACCGGTCAAAGGAACAACATCGATAAATGGAGCAATGAAATTTGACTTGAATTGCATTACGTCGCAATTTAGATATTTATCATTTGTTACATTCTCTAACCTGACACTGCCATATTTTTGCATGTCTGATAATTATATTATCTTAAACTAGTAAAATTACTCGGTGCTTTGTGCAAGCCCGTCTAGTTCGTAAGCTCATTGACGATGTAAGGAAAATTTAATTTATAGAACGTTAAATTTTTTTACGGCTCCAACCTTTAGGCAGTGGTGACAACAGATCATCAGATAGCCCGTTTGCCCATCCGCATATCTCATAACAAAATAGCATGACATGATTGCATTACAAGTTTATCCCGCGGTTTCGCTCTCGTTTTATAAGTTGCTCGACAGGTGCTAGGCATACAAAAGCTATACACTTCATTTGATCAAAAGCGGTTCAGTGGTTTGGCGATGAAAGAACTGCAGACAGACAGAGTTACTTCCACGTTTATAATATTAGTATAGATAAATAGTAAAAAACAAATATTATCCTTTGTTCTCTCTTTCGCCGGATGATATATCCGGTCCAATATTTATCTAAGCCTACAGAAATAACAGCGCTACGGTCTCCTGTTTAAATTAATGACTTTAATATGTATCTGTTCCAATTGAAGAACGAATAAAGGTAAACAAACCTTTGATTTACGTATTCCATGCGATTTTCTAAACGCTCTGCTGTATTGTGCACTGAAATCAATTCTCGTTCAATATATAATAATAATGTTTATTTCATCAATAACCAACAGAGTACAATAACATCAAAAAGGTTGACTTCTTCTTTTGAGTGCCATGAGCTCCCGTGCCAGAAGAAGTCACTCTTCCTTAACACACTCATGCTTTAATTCAAAGTAATCAACACTAATTCAGTTTATATTAATTAATATCCCCTTCAGTTTTACTTTCAGAGTTCTTCGTCGACATTTATGACGCGATTTTTAAATGAATATCGAAAATTTAATTCAAGCTCTCGACTATCGATACGTCAATTCGATGTCAAATGCTGATTTTCCGATATCGGTCTTCTTATTGGTTGGACAAGGGATTGTTTTTATCAGTTAATGTGTTCGTTGTAATAGTTTTAGTTGTAATGTATCAAAAGCAAAACTGCGTTATAGATCTCTATCAGTTGTTATAAATTAATGTATGATCCTCGAGTTTTCAAATAAGAATTTAAAATGTATATAGCATTAAATTAAATGCTATTATTAATGATCTCGTATAATAAGCTTTCGTTTTTAATATTATTTTAATTGATATTTCATAGTTTTGTTAATACGTATTGGAATAAGTACTATCGGATTTTTGCGTCAAGTTTTCAGTACTCGCTGAAATTATTTCAAAATCATTTGTCACATACATTTTAATTAAAAAATACGTTGTATTTATAAAGTGTAGTTTATCGCGTAATGTCGAATGTATATTTTGTATGCAATGGGGTATTGATATGCAACGCAGGACGCGTATTAGATAGTCATGTATTGCTCGATGTGATCGATGTTCTGTACGCGGTGTAAAACGATGGTACTACACAAACAGATACAGTGGTTTCGATTCAAATCTCAGTGTGATCTAAACTTAATTTTTCCCTATATTCTTCTAGTTAAATGTCCTAAGATACCCTCCTTAGTGTGTGCAGGTATTGACAATTTCTTTATACGTATATGAATAATAATAATTAGAGTGTCAGCATTTTTGACGTCAAAAAAGGTCCATCGTTTTACATTATTGATAATGATGTATTTTATCTATAAATAGATAGATAGATTAGATAAGCGTTGCCGTTTTTGCGTTGTTTACAATTTATGTTCTTAAAAACTGAAAATTTGGGAATAGATAGTACACTTTTGTTGACTTACATACTCGTATAGGATAATGTCTTATACGTTTGGAAGGACTTTATCTAATTAATCTAGTTTAAAAATTTTAGCCGAAGTGGTCCAGTTGTCAGAACACGTGTATAGTACGACACAACTTAGATGTAGCATCGGCATAATTCGTAAAACCGAACATTCACATCCGAATTAAGTGCCTCTTAAAAAATCATCAATCTTTTTCTATTTGTTATGTGAAAGTGATCTTTATTCAAACGATGCAAAAACGATCCAAAACGCCAAGTTGATGATTAATTGTTTTTTTTTAAATTCCATGTTACATTTAAATTGTGTCGTACTATATATTAACTGATGATTGCGGGTTCAAACTCAAGCAAGCACCACTAAATTTTCATATAATTAATCTCGTGATCGGCTGTGAAGGTAATCATCGTGAGGAAACCTGCATCTGTATAATTTCAATGCAATTCTGCCACATGTATATCATCAATACGCATTCTAGGAGCTTGGTGGAATATGTTCCAAACCATCACATTAAAGGGAGTACGGCCTTCACTAAGCAGTGGGAATTTTACAGGCCGTTATATCAAATATAAAATATAGTTTGACTCGTATATATGTGTACGATAAACATATATATTTTGAATTAGCAATTCAAGTCGCATACAATGCACGAAATTGTATAAGGATATCGATATGAATCAGAAGTGCTTCTGTTGCCTGTTAGCTCCCAATCCTTATCATTGTAACTTGAATTCAAGAACATATGAAACAAAGTACTAATTATTTTAAAAAAAATGATGAAAATTGTTGATTTTTTTGTTTTAATTATGTTGCTTGAAGTCCTTAATGACATGGCAGATTGTAATATAAACACAACATAAGTACGATCAACAGATATGAATCTCAAAAGTAACGCCCTACAAATGCCCCCTTGCATACTCTACTCTCACAATAATAAGGTGCTCCTTCCACTTAACATGTACATGTCTCAAATTCATAGTCGTGTAAGTATTCTCAAGATGTTTTACAAAAGCAAGATATGAATTCTCAATACAAATGAAAATGAAAACATACGCTAAAGTGATTCGTGTGTTATTTTCCAGGTGTTCATAATAAAGGAGGGTGTGCAATATCGGATAAGAATTGATTTCATCGTGCAGCGTGAGATCGTCCACGGGCTGAAATATGTGCAGAAGACTTACCGCATAGGAGTGCCAGGTGAATTAAATATTTCATTTATTTGTGCAGACGTCACCCAATATCTATAGTAATAAGTAACTCTCCCCCCCCCCCAGTAACTCTCCTTTTTAACGGTATTACTTTCAATATTTATTTTTTTTTGGGAAACATACAGCATAGTATACTACACAAACATTTGATACCGAAAGTCTTACATAAGCCAACAAAGTTTCCACTGTTACAATAGGCTATTTGACTGGTTTTTAAAGTCAATTTTATATTATTTAATAGAGGTTAACCCAGTAAAAGTGTTTTTTTTTTAAATTCTGGTACATATTTGCTAAATAATATCAAATTAAAAGTTCAATAATTAAAAAGCGCGCGAAAACGCTACTTTGACAATATGGCGCTGCAATGGGGTCGGTGACGTAACTTGCCTGTATTGTAATCTGTCGCACATATTATCCACATACAGTAGGCAAACGAGGTTAACAAGCAAGTGACGTCATCATAAGCCCGACCATTCAGGAGCGTTTTGTGTCACGTAACAAACGTTTAAAAAAAATGCATTTTTGAATAAATTAATTATTATTTTCAACTTTCGTTAGTAAATAACCATTTTTAAACTCATAATATATACTGATTACAATAATTGACACTTTATTTTTCACATTGTCCAATAGCCTATTACAACACGCAGTAAATGATATATCGCTTTTCCATCATCATTTGAATTCATTCCATTTGTGATTTGTGTTTGTATGTGAATACGACACTGAAAGCGACGTTTTGGCCAATCGAAGCACACTATTATTATAAATGCGAAAGTAACTACATAAATCTGCTTATATTGAGTAGACTTACACTCAATATAAAATAAATCTCCGAATAAGTATGCTGCTTGTAAAAATATATATCAAAAGTCTAAATTAACGACTATAAAGGTTTTATAATTCATTATAATGAATATAAATCCATCGCCTCGCATCATTGCCCGATTAACACACTGCATATATATGTCGCAAAGCAACTTTTCACTTGGTTTTATAAATGTAATTCTGTACTACAATACAATCACCGAAATGTGTCGAAACTATAACGACACATTTGCTGATCAACCTCTGGACATTTTCACACCTAAATTGTACAGTTTAAATGCTATGTTTTTTATGCTTTTATTTTTTAATATACTAAATATATGTTAGGGACTCAAATTAGCAAACAGTCAGACAGAACAAACAGTTACTACAGTCTATCTTAGAACGATAGAACCGACAGAGCTTTGAATACTAATCTTAAATCAACTCTGATTCAATTTTCGTTACCTTTGCCAAGTAATATTTAAAAAAAAAAACCTGTAACATACAAATTACAAGTCAAATAATTATTACTTATATTTTACTAATATAATAACAGAATATTTTTTCGTTCCACGCAACTGGATAGTAGTGCCTGGTATGTATTAATAACGCATTAATTTATATTCGTACACTGTTATTATTACACGCCTATAAATATTCACTGCGGTGTCACGCATTGTATACAATGATCGATATAAAACCCACGCTAATGTCATCCTCACCGCAATGAATATAAGGTCCATAGTAGCTTATCGAGATTCGAAACATATAAATAATATCAGCATATGAGTTATTGAATTTATTCGTTAGTGTATGACACATGCCTTTGAGCCGTTGTGACATTTACAAAGAACATGAAATCGTGATCAAAGAAACTTTAGATACCAATATGTTATGATATAATGAGATATTTTGTATATAAATTAAATTTTCGATGATTTATATGTATATATGTAGGCGGAGGGGTAAGTGGTCACCACCGCCCTTAAGCTTTGTAACTGCAAGAAATCTTAAACATTATTTTTGTCACCAATGGTGGTGCACCAACATTGGAAACTAAGATGTTATGTCCATGGAGCCTGGAGTTTCAGACTCACTTATTTTCCTTGACCAAACCGGAACACAAAAATACTAAATATTTCGTTTGGCGATAGAATATCTGATGAGTATGTGGTATCTACCCAGACAGGCCTTGCACAAAGCCCTATCCCCAAGTACATTTATATATATAGTAACTCTTGATATTTTACATTACAGTGGACAAAATGACCCACATGGTCGGCTCTTACCCTCCCAAGACGGAGATCCAATCGTACACGACCCCCCCAGAAGACGCGCCCTCCGGTATGATGGCCAGGGGTGCGTACACAGTCAACAGTTTATTCACCGACGACGACAAAAACATACATCTCCAGTGGGAATGGAGCTTCGAGATCAAAAAGGATTGGAAGGACTAAGCGCTTGGTTTCATTATGGATTGGATTCAAACACGTCGCAACCTCTGATCTGTGTAGGCTTTTGTCGAACGAGTCGATCGCTACAAAGAATTTAATCCACTGTGTCGTAATTGATATAATTGTAATTGTGACGTGGAACGAAATAACAGGAATCGCTGTAAGGTTAACATAACAGTACAATTTGTGAGAAATAGCGATTCATTTATAATTCGTGCTACGAGATCGATTGGATATTTATCGATTTTTCAAACTTTTCTGTGAAAAGTGTTTTGGCGTTACTTTGTAATCTAATATATATTTAAAAAACTTGTCTAATCTCATCGCTGAATCGTAAAATAAATGTATCATAAGATATAAATCGTGTAACGTTCGTCCGATCGACAAACGCCATTTTGTTGTTTGTGCCATAGTCTACGAAAAATTGTCTATGACTTCACATTGCTCAAGATATCCTTCGATTTGTTACGCACATATAAAAACGACGTGTTTAATACGTCCAATCCAATGAAAGTGTCGATGGTATGGCTGACTGAGGATTGACAAAATTAGTAAATAAGAAAACTCCCATTTATATAAAGATTTTACATAATACGCATTTTACATTCGTATGAAACTGAAAATAGGACACATTTCTTTTCAAATCTTCTCCGATAATTTTTGATACGTCTTATAATAATTCTACTGAATGTAACGCTATTTTTAATCTGTCAAATCCATTAATATTTTTATACTGTCGATGTAATCTGTATATTAAATATAATACTAATTCATCCTCATTTCAATTTTCTTTATTATTAATCATTATTACCATAGACTAAGATTTTTCTACAATATTCAAAGTAAAATATCTATTGAGTGTTTGTTAGTGTAGACATTACCTTCAAATTACAAAACTTATATTTAAACTTAGTGTTTATAGATATGATATCTATTTAAAAATTATAATTGTATAAATCACCGTAGTGCCGATCGAGAATAGTTCTTACGTCGCAAGGGATAGAGTCACTTTTTAGTTTTAGTCAGTCTTATTGATATCGACACTTCATGCGGTCACACCGGCATTCCTGTACCGAGCATTTGAAACAGCCTTCGAGCTTACGACTGCATCGGACTCTCATACTTAACCCTACTCGGATAAGGGTGTTTATCGTTCGAGTTTACGATACGTCGTCTACGTTCCGATCTTCATCTTTCGTATTATTCAATAAGAGACCGTGATATGTATATTTCTACCCCGTATATCGTAGTGGACTCACGTTGTATTACGTAGGTCGTTGATGTTTTGGTGCACTAAAATGGAGTCTATTTTTAATACCTAGCTTCTAATTTACTCAGTGCCAGTGACGCGTAAACGTGGCAATAATTATTGAAAAGTATTAATTTGAATGTATGATTTCACAATGTTAGTGTAAATTAGACCGTAAGCGTTTGCGATGAAGTACATTTTACAGATACACTCGACGATCGGTTGATACGTCGTTTTGTGAAGCGATGTCGTTGCTTGTCGTGCTGAGGATGAAAGAATTATATAAAGAGGTGCTTCAGTGTTTCCACTGGTGCTTCGAGCTTAGACTGAACACACGGCGTTTGAATTAAAAAAAAAAAAACTATTGTAAAAGGCATTAATCGGGGTGACGAGGATAACAAATTTTAACGTGACCAAATACGGCCCACGAGTTCCTATCTTAAAAACTTAATGGTTTTTGAAAAATCCTAATCTTCAATATTGGTTTCGTTTGTCAAACAGATGGACACGAATCAGGATGATGTCCATCATTGCTTCTAATGGATGGAACTAGGAACTGTGTATTTTAAAAGTTAATTGCTTTCTTATTGATACAATTTTGGTAGTCAGTACCCCGTTGTCCCGTGTAAAAAGGGCCTAATATGAACTATATCATAAAAAAAATTAGGTAAATTTTGATTCGATTTAATCTTGATTCACGAACGTATGTTCAGTCTATTTGTAATTAAGGCTTCCCTTTTATAAATTAGAATAATCCATTTTTTTTAATAATTTACAAGCCTTACACTTCTGACGTCATCGCGGGTTAGTTTCTGTTTCTTGATTGCGTCACAACCTAATTACTGCCGAAGTGTAAAGAGTTTTATATGAAATATAAATCATATTGTATAATTCAGCGCTTTCCTTCTAGCGTTTGTAAAAAAATGATATATTAAAATAATAAACTCTGTAAATTAGAAATTTTGTAAATTTCACTCTGAAAATGTCATCAATTCTTATATAATAAACAATACAATAATGTTTCGAACTTTAAAAAAAACTAAACAAATCGTTCTAGAATGGAAATACATAGCTTTTTCAGTTTATATATTATTATTTTTTGGAAATTAATTTCTATGTAGTTAATTTTAAGGTCGATTTTACTTCGCTTTCAACCTGTTATGTTTAGTAGTGGGTTCATCGCGCATTCGTGCTATATTTTATTTTATATCGATTTATTTGTTACTTCAGTAATTGATTTTATTACAATAGATGTAAAGTTGTATGCAATGTAATAGTTTGGCCAAAAATAAAGCTTATTTATTCAATACTATTTGTTTTATTATAAATATTAACTAATTGTCATTTCAGTAGTTTAAGATGACGAAATAAAACGTTTTATAATAATTCTCGAACAAATATATTTTATAAGTAACACGCAAACTACTATTCCTTATATTATATTTTAATTAATATCCGAATCAATCTTAAATTAACGCTATTTCTAATTTTACATTTACACCAACATGGACATATCAAACCAACACAACTCAAAGTAATTAGTGCTCAGAAACTGTCCAGGGGTCACGTAAAATATAACTCGCTAGGCAGCTGTTAAAATACACTTACTGTTAGATTATAACCATTTTATTTATTAAAGAAATTAATAAGAAAAAAAATTATAGAAATTAATAGAGAATATTCATAAAAGCTGCACGAGCAAGCCAATTTCCTAATCCATAGGAAACTGAGATGGCTTGTAGAAGCTTTGGAAGAGAGTGGGTGTACCGAAACTATTTCCGTAATTATTATTTATCAATGACGTTCAGTTAAGTCTAAGTTCCGCTAAATGGTTAATTCATAATTTCATACAAATCGACTTCATTGACCCGACTGCTGGTCTGTCCGTGGGAAGCTCTCCGGAGAGCGATGTTGACGAGTCCGTCGCTGTGCGCCGGGCACAGTGCCGCGACGCGCGTCGGCACGTAGCTCGTCTCCAGCATCTTCAGCGGCATCACTATCGCCATGCAACCACGTTCTAGATATAACACAATTAATATGATATTTTATTTACCGTTTTATTACAGGCCCTAAATTTGCCTATTGAAGTTAAAGAAAAATGTCTTTCATTGTTTTTTAAACTTAAATTATTATTTAAAACTATTCACATGATATATAAATATAACCCATATCAGTGGCAGGGATATAGTGCTATCTTACTTGCACACTATTCGCATCTCTGTTACACTATACAAAAATAGTTTTTACTAATGTTAATTTAGTGCATGTAGTTACATTGGCTCACTTACCCTTTAAAACCGGAACACAACAATACTGAGTACTGCTGCTTCGCGGTAGAATATCTGATGATATCTGATGGATAGTACCTACCCAGACGGGCTTGCACGAAGCCCTACCACCAAGAAAACTTTCTAAATTACCGGGCAGGCTCCTCCGTAGATTCACATTCTCGATCATGTAGACGCCGCTTTTGCCCAGCACGTTGGAGACGGTTCGTGTCGTCATTTCCCTGGTCTGTTCTGACTCCAGCGACGGTGCGTCGGTGGCGACACCGACTACGTGGCTTAAGTTCGCCGCTATCCATTCCGCTAACTCGTAACTTAAACCTGAGTAAAGGTAACTTTACTTATTCTTAATAAATAACCAAAATATGCGTCTCTATAATTGTAACTATTTCCTATATACTTTACTTGAAGGCTTTACGAGCTTTCCTAAGCACGGCTGTCTTTGTTACTGAGATTTCTTGACAGAAAAACGCATATTTTTTTGGTCAAATAAACCGTTAATAGAAACAAGGAAAATTAAAATCAGTATACATATGATTTACATGTACAAAATTACGTTACCTTGGATGACAAGAAATAATTTCACTAACCAGGAATTTTACAAATACATTTCCGTTTAAGGTTTGTGTCCGTCCATCCGAATTTGAACAGAATCAATGTCGGTTCCCTCGGATCATGTTTTAGAATAGGCCACTGTAATGCGACGTCTAGTGTCAGCGTTAGATCACGGTCCATTTTAGCTATGTAGCTCACGTCTACTACTTCCACTGAAAATAGTATCTAATTATCGGCTATAATATAACAATAATAATTTAAGTATGTCTTGAGTTAGGAAACAATAAACAATTGTTTCCTTAATCCACAAACGAATCACGCGTACTTCGTTACTTTGGCCATGTGGCTTGGCAGGAGGACAGCCTGGAAATAATGGTTGGCCACGTGGAGGGGAAGAGCGCCGTCCCGGTGGATAGACACAGTAAAGGCGTCTACAGGATCCAGTGCCCAGGCTTGCCTACGAATGGCATAGAATAGGAATGCCTGGAGGAAGGTGGTGCGAAGTATACAGGAGAGCCACACGCATGGTGGTCAGTAATGAGGAAACGACTAGTAAGAAGAAAATGTATTTACTTAAAAAAAATACGTTCGACAATTTTTTTGATTTGTAAAGTAAGATGAGAAGGCAATTAAAAAAAATATCTAGGACATCCATAAAAATAATCTAATTCAATGAATTTTATAAATGCGTCATAATGGCGTTCCATTTAATGATTATAGCAATATTTATGGTAAAGAGATGGCCCAGGTTTTGCGATTGCGAGTTTAAACCTAAGCAAGTACCACTGACTTTTCATGTGCTTATAATTCATCTCATGCTCGGCGGTGAAGGAAAACATCGCGAGGAAACCTGCATGTGTCTAATTTCATCGAAATTCTGCCACACGTGTATTCCACCAACCCGCATTGGCGGCAGCGACGTGGACTATGCTCCAAACCTTCTCCTCAAAGGGAGAGGAGGCCTTAGCCCAGCAGTGGGAAATTTACAGGCTGCTAATTATGTTATAGAATGTTTAACTCACGTCTTGTAAGTAAATACTCAGTCGGTATGATAGCTGGTTGCATTGATCCAGACGCTCCCGTGTGTTCTAAATGGATCCCAGTACCCAAACCGGGTATACCGCAGTTTACACATATTTTCCTGTAGTATAAAATTATTTGATTCTAATTTATTATTAAGGGAGGTCGATTGATTCTAAATTTGTAATATCTTTTATTTTACGTTGCGGTGTATGTATTTGACCTATAACACGTTGAAATAAAAAAAATAAAAAACTATTTTATCGAGCATCTACGCCGCCAAAGCTTAGCTGAATTTCAAGTTAGTCGAACCCAGTTTCGAAGACCTCGTGATGACTCACTGGTATTTGCTTATACACAAATATAATATAGATATATTTTCCTTACCAATTTCTATCGATGGCGCTGTAATAGTCATTAAGTTCCTTCCAGGTTGTAGGATTAGTTAAATCAAACACATCTATAATAGACAAATCTTCGTCTATATTTCTTAAAGAGATCACGTAAAAAATCATACGGATAATGATTAACAAGCACATTAAAATTCTATTCATTTTAGATGGACGATCTTTAATCAAATAATTCTAATTGTTGTAGTTATGTTTCTTTAGGATGATGATGGAGTGTTTGTTTTGATACAATCAGATGTTTATGATATACAAGTTGAGGCCGCGACTTTGGAATAAGATTTAGATCATATGTGTTATTTATTTTCAACGTATACAAATTTCTTCACAAATTTTCATCATCCTTCATAAGTGATATATAAAATTAAGCACATAATTTAAGAAATATCACTTTGACACGAACTTCGATTAAATCATCTGTTACACCATTTCTGCCCTCCGTAAGCGTAACCGAAACTATTGGATACTAGAAATAAAATTCAAGTCTAATATTCGTAACTGAAAGAATCCGTAACCATCAGATAATCCGAAATAATGTCATATCCGTATCTGAAGCCTTTGGAATAATATTCATATATCCGTATCCAGTTCCGAAATTACACATCCATAACATCCCTACAGAAAACCAATATTGAATACAATTATGTGTGATTATGAATGTTTATTGAATTAATACTTCTACGTGTTAACGAGTACGATTTTTTTTAAATCGAAATATTGAAGTCCTTCGAGTATTTACTGTAAATAAATTAATTATAGTCACCTGAGGTAAATGCTAAATAGAAGTACATTTGATAACCATACATACCTTTAGTGGCTTAAATTTGAGATTGTTAAAATAAAAAAAGACATCTGTGGTAGTTACAAACTGTTGTGTTTCTACGATATCATCAAAAGACGCATTTGCCTCAGGTGAGGTAATCTTAATAGTATTTAATGATAAAATATATTACTATTTTCAACATTCACGTACAGACATACTCTTGACTCAATATATTACTATTTTCAATATTCACGTACAGACATACTCTTGACTCGCGCGTGTTTGTTCTAATCTATCGTTGTTTGATTAACATCTGAATGATATTTAATAACAAAAAATATTAATAGGTGTATATAAATAGTTACCTATTATATGATCAGAACACAATGCCATGCCGAGCTGTTTTGCTATTTGTCTTACAACAGACAAACTATACCAGTTTTATTGTAGAGTTTTGTGTTCAAGGAGTGTCAAACTCATCAATTATATCATTAAATTATATTTTGTATTTCTGGGTCTGGTTTTAAGGGTAGTTGGAGGTCCACTTACCCTTAAAACCAAACCAAGGTTAAACCAAGCACCACTGAAATTTCATGTGCTTAATTTGTGTTTATAATTCATCTCGTGCTCGGCGGTGAAGGAAAACATCGTGAGGAAACCTGCATGTGTCTAATTTCAACGAAATACTGCCACATGTGTATTCCGCCAACCCACATTGGAGCAGCGTGGTGGAATATGCTCCAAACCTTCTCCTCAAAGGGAGAGGAGGCCTTTAGCCCAGCAGTGGGACATTTACGGGCTGCTAATGTTATGTAATGTATTTAATAACTGTTTCATTTTAATTACTCCCAAATAAATTATCTATCGTAATGCTAAATTCGTAGCCCTAGCCATTATAACATTCTCATTAAAAAAACAGTAATGACTATCTGATAAAACAACTAAACTGATACACAAAAACTTATACCAGAAGAATGGCGTGTTTCTACTATTTATTTACTTGAGAAACCAACGTGATGTACAAAGTGTCTATATTTGTATCAAAATCATAAAGATATTACAATGTAACCTTACAGGCTAACTCGTCATTTAAAAAGGAAGACTAATGAAAAAAACAGTAAATAAAAACTGACCATTGACGTGACTATCGTGAATTTTGGGCTCTTGTTGCGTAAAAAAACAAAAATGTTTTCTTTTTCTGGTCCTTATGTTGTACTGACAGTTCGCACCACACTCTAGGCTTTGGAATAACCCTCACTAATATTATTGCTTTTAAAATTGATTTGAAAATGAAATGAGGTAATGAAAAACAAAATAAAGGAAAGGTTGTTGTTCAATTTTTAATGACGTAAACATTTTACAATACAGAGAAATAACTTAAGTAGCAAAAAGTAATATGTACAGTCAAATGCCATAGGAATACATGCAAATATAAATAGGCTAAAACACTAATGTTATAATTAGTCTTAATTATTTTCCACTTAGGGATCAGACATACTTGAGCGACCAAGGGACATCATTACCAATTACGCCTTGCAGTCCATTGAAAGCAGAAGTGCGACCGAAGCTTTATGGAAGCTTCCATGTCGCAGCTTAAAAAACTTCTCATACCATCTCGAAGGCAGTTCTAGATGATATAAATTTAAATAAAATGTATAAAATCTTAGGAGAATTTTGTTTGATACAAAATTACCAAGATTCTATCATAGATCCTACAAGACACAAAATACTCTAGCAGGATATAATATTGCACTAAACAAAGTTATTAGGTACACAAAACTTAGATTAGTCGTTGGTTTTTTTATACGAATTATATATCTAAAGGACTCAATACAGTCCCGAAGGCATGTCCGTTACTTTATGCAATCCGAAACTACCGGAGGAGCCGACTGGGGATACGGTTTTCTTCAAATCGCTGTAGCTATGCGTTCCTGTCATGACGAGGCTGGTCATGCTGGCCGGGGCGTCCCTCAACAGCGTCCCGGAATAGAACCCCGCGTTGCTCCCACGCTTCATGATGAATGTGTTGTTGAAGCTAGAATCAAACGGTGCATTCATTTTGGATTGTGGCAAGAATTTCTGTTCCAGTTTCTCGTCTTTGCTTCGGTAGCTTGATTTAGAATTGTATGTATGGATTCGACTGTTCGATCTCGCCAAAGGCATGAGAGGCGATTCGTTTCCAGCGTCGCTGTTCGTTTGCGAGCACGACCTCTGCCTCCTCTCGTATGACCAGACGGGTCTCTTGGGTTCCGACGTCATTACGATGTCGACAATCGAGTTTAATCCCTCGTCAATTCTGTCCAAACTCTTCGTCAGCATTTTCGATTCGATTAAATTAACGATTTCGTCTACTCGATTGTTACTCGATCGGACCGAATCGACTGCTGGACTTTGAGATTCATAAAACATGCTATCGATGTATTCCCTTTGACGCGATCCTTTCTCTGAAGTTTGGAAGGATTCGCTTCGTTTAACAGACGTCTTACGACTTTCGTCTCTGGATCTAGTTCTAGTACGTTTCACTTTGGTGTCATCGACGTCTCGTTCGATTGAATTAAACTTTGCACGACATTCGTTAAAATCGAAACTAGTGACTGAAGATTTCTTAGTAACATGGTTCTGGCAACGCGACGCACTGAGCAAGGAGTCTGATCCTTCATCGCTGGAGTAGAAATTATTATCTTCTATTAGATCGGGTGCTTTGCTGTAAAGAAGGCCTTGTTCAGTTGGAGGGACGAATAAATGTATTAGGCTTTTGGCTTTTCTCGGTGGATGTGGAAGTATCTTGCTGGGCACAATCGCCGCTTCTTGCTCTTCGTTATTATCGTCGTCTAAATCTTTATTCGTTATTTGAATGCTGTGTCTAGTACTCGTGATTGAATCTTCCTTTTCAATCGTCTTTTGTTTCTGATAGTCTATAGCGTGTAAGGATATTTCAGAGTCATCGTTACACCTCGATCTATCGTCGTATGCGATATCTCTGACGTATTGCTCGGATTCAGCGTGATTGACTATATTTCTTAATTCCTGTATGACTTCGTCTATTGTTGTCTCGTCATCTTCGTCTGATGATTTTTTGTGATCAGTCTTCTTAGTGCTCTCCAATTTTTTGTGCAAGGAACGTTTGTTTCGCAATAAATCGAATGTTTCGTTTTTAATATTGAAAACTTCGTAGACCATTGAATCTCTCTGTGGATCACCTTCAGGACTTAGGGAACGCTCCGACGAACTTATACCTTCATCTTCTGGTGGGGATGATTCATCTGAAATTAAACGCATTGCATGGTAAATCACACTTTATCCTTCAATATGATTAGCAACCGTTATGTTTGGTAACCTAGAAAGTATATTTAGAAACTATATTTACTGTCAAAACAATTCAATCGTCTCTCATTTGACTACCATTAAGTGTTCTAAATTTAAATCTCACCTCTATTTTTGTGCGTGGAGTTTTTTTTCTTAATCACAAAAGTCTTCTTCCTCGTTGAATTACTGTGCTCTGATCTAAGTGTGCTTACTTCTTCTTGTAATTCACAGCATTTTTCTTGCAAACATTTCTCCAAAGACAGTAAGATACCCTTTTCTTCTTGTAATATCTGAAATATCATCAATTATAGATAGTCCAATACAAAATTCGTGATTATCAAACAAATTGTTAATAAACTTACCTTAACTCTCTTCTCTAACAAGTCCAGCTTGCTTCTCAGATCGTCCTTCTCTTTCTGCGCCTCATTTGCTTTCTCATTCAATGTATCGATGTCAATCAGTTGTCTTTCGTAATTTTCTATTTCGCTCGAAACGTTTTCATTGACATTCGGCAATTTAGCGACAGTCTGTCGATAATTACAATTTAAAATAAATAAATACAATTATTTTTAAACACATAATTAATGTTTTCTTCAATATATACAAATAGATTCATTTGAAGTGTCTGTATGTCAAAATTCTAATTTAAAATAATTGCTTTTATTAAGGGCTAAATATTTTTGTCTTTCGGTAAACAACAAAATGTACATAAAATAGAAATGCATGTAAATTGACTGTTATAGGAAATATTTAATTAAACATTACAATAGAAGCTTAAGAAGAAAGCATATAATTATGCTAATTGAAACAATTTTAATTACCATAATTATAATATTAATTTCATCACGACATACCTTCTTTAAAGTGACAATATCGAAACCAGCTTGTTCCAACTCCGCTTGGATATACAACTTTCTTTGAGGCGTTGGGGCGCTCTTTAGTAACGCATTGATAAAGGAAAGTCCAGCTGCCTGCAGGTCTCCAGATCCAGCTGCACTTTGTAGCATACCAACTAAGAATCTGAAGCGAACCGGTTCTCCGAATCGTAGGCGTAAAGTGGATAAGGCTTCGGAGATCATACTGTGGCCTGATGCTGGTGGGTAGCAGGCTTTTGTGAGAAGCTGAAATAAAGATTATTATTTTTATATGAAAATAGCTTTAGATTCCAAAATATTTACGTAACCATTTGTAAGTTGCGTTATTCTTGAAAAAAACAAGTGATTTACGAAACTTTTGTTTTCTAATTTTGAAACGATCTTGTTATAAAATAAAACACTTAAAAAATAAACCCACTCTTTATTCCGCATGACAATTTTTAATTCCCTGAGAAATTCACAAAAAGGGGCACTATAGAAAAATTAAGACATACTATTAAGTAGGTACCTACTTTAAAATGACAATGAAATTTCCTCGGTTTTATTAACGAAATATCGTAAACAAAAATATGTAGCTTGGTCTTAGGAAAACAAAACACATTTGCATTTTAAAAATATTTAAGTATATATATGTACTTGTTCCCGCCCGCGGCTTCTTCTACGTGTGAGGTTTTAAGTACATAATGATCGGTTGAGTAATATTACTCAAATATAGCATTGAATTATATAATTTAATATCATTCATTCAACCATAAGAGGAGAAAAGCCACATAGACAATAGATGACAGCAAATTGACGCGATATCATAAGTCGAGCTTGATAAATCTAAGATATTCACTATAGATTTGCGAAAAAAAGGCGTTTTTAACGTGGGCGAATCTATTGAAGTAAAATTTAAGTAGATATAATTAGTTAAGTTATTAGCAAAATGAAATACGTAAATCTAAGGTTTGTTTATCGTTATTCTTAGTTCGATTGGAATAGACTATATGTATATCATCGCATACCTGCAGAGCCAGCACTCTTGTTTTGTTGACAGTGGACATGATGCAGACAGTGAGCGCGTAGACACCATTCGAGCCAGACACGAGTCGTCGAACGCAATCCGAGTATCTTGTACAGCAACTCCACAGGCATTGTCTTTGGAAATAACATTTAATTTTTTTTACATATAATTTGTAAAGAAGTGCCAGCCATAAACAGCGATCCTAGATATATCGATATAGATAATAATAATATTTTTTGTTTGATAAATATAAGCATTACAGTATTTACACCAAGTCGCTTATATCTACACTAATTACTTAACAATTTTTTAAATATTCTTACTAATTTGAATAAAACATACTACTAAGGACGATTGAAATAAAATTTAGTAAAAATAAAATTAAATTAAAAAAAAGTAAACAAAATAAGCTTAAATCTATTTGGGAACTACAAAATTAATCTTTAGAATTCTGGAATATATGGAATTGTTTGAATATAGTATAAAAAAAGGGATCACAAAATATGTTTAGATGCAAGATTCTCCGTGTTAGTTAGATGTTATGTCTCTTATGAGCGACACATTAGCTTTAGATTACACAGGCTCACTCGTCCTTTGGCGGTTTAATAACTAATTAATAAGTGGCGGTTTAATAACTAACTATTTAGAGATAAATGAATTTAACCAGTATCAAGCTATAAATTGCTTAAATTATAATTACAATAGGTGCTTTCATCGCAATAAATACAATTTATTCTTAAATTTTAAATAATCACAGGCACATAACATCTTAGTTCCCAAGGTTGGTGGCGCATAGGTGATGTAAGGAATGGTTAATATTTCTTACAGCCCCTTTGTCTATGGGCGGTGGTGACCACTTACCATCAGGTGGCCCATATGCTCGTCCGCCAACCAATGCCATATAATATAAAAAACAAATATAAAAATTTAAATTGCGTTCCCAAGTCATTATGCTAATTAACTTACAAGCAAGATAACTCATCCAAAAGCGGGCGACGTCTGACGGCAGGTGGTCCTCGCGCAGCGTCTCCTGTCTGACTGAGCTGAATATTGCGTAGAAGTTCCAGCAAAAGAGTAACGCCATCTAGCGGCTCACACGCGAACTCTTGCACAAAACTAGAAACAAAATTAAGGAATTTTTAACGACTAAAGGATGTTTATCTTGATGAGAAATTAAAATAGACTAAAAAACAGAATACGTATGTATAAAATATTGTTAATAAGGCAAGACAGGGTAAGTATAACTCACTTATAATTACAATACAATCCGGTGTAATTGAAGTAAATTGTCCAAGTAAAACTAATATAATGATTTCAAAAGAAATTTAACGAACAGCAACAAGGCCACACGCCTTCCGCCTTGCTATATGCTATCCAGTATCCAGCAAATAACAAATATATATATATATATATATATCCTACGAAGTGATCTCATTCAAGATTCATATTCTGTTAACGTCTTATGATTTTAGATTAATTTATTAAAATAAACTCAATCAATCTAATATTATAAATATGTAAATGTTAGTTCGTTTATAACATACGATGACTCGGAACTTTCGTATTATTTTAGATCATAGTTATAGGACGGACATGAGTTATGTAATATGTTGCATATTTTTAGTTTGTCGACGCAGGTGCGTAACATATGTAAAAGTGAAATGTATGTATGAAATGTATATGTAAGCGTGAAAAGACGCGGGATATGTACGAAGCATTAGTATAGTTCGGATGAATACACCTTTTAGTACTTGTTTTATAAAATAATAAAATAATAAATATAAAATAACTTGAAATAGTACCTACTTAAGTACCTACCTAAGCAGTCTACCTTTACAACAATTATCTTATTATATATTCAATAAACTTCCAATAAACAAACGATTACTTGTATATATAGTAAGCCAATTCATGTAAAAGTTTCCAACAAATAATATTCTTTAGTCAAAGGTCTTCTTGAAGAGATTTTCCTTTAGTAATAAACTACTCTAATTATGTAAATTAAACTTTTCATGTACCTCATGTTTTTACGTAGAGTACATTAAAAAACAAAAACGTAAAAGTAATTTAAGCGAAAGTCACAATTATAAAGTTCTCTGTTAAAAATTACTCTTCAAAGCCGGCGCCGGCGTTCAGAGTCATAAAAACGAGAATAAATAGTCATCCCATTAGCGTAATGCCAGCGAGATATGCTAGAATGTAAGAAATCTATATAATCTGTCCGTATAAAGAAATGATTGTCGCAAATTACAGCTGCTACCTGCGAATTCACTTCAATCGTCACAACAATTTTAGTCGCCTACTGAAGTCCTGTATGTTCCCGGTTGAATACTGTTGCGTTATAAAACATTATTAGATCCAGGCGGTTAAGCCACGTTTAGCGTTTCTGATCCGCGTGGACTGTGACTACCTCAAGAATTTGTCTATTAAGTAGGATTTAAAAAAAAAAAAGTAATTATTAGTTCCAGAGATGAGCACGTTCAAACAAATCCTTTATTTATTACATAAGTTTGTTGATCGCGTGCGTTGTATTGTAATTTGATTATATTTAATTTGTTAGCAATTGTCGGATAAACTATCTATTGTATTTTGATGATACTGTACCAGAAACATTCACGCGATCCTCAGCAACAATTGTACAAGGTTATAATCAAACAGATTAATTCAAAAAAGTTCACGATACCATCGTCAATTTTTTTGTTTCCGTTTTTATTATATCAGATGTCATTTAATATATAAGTCATATATTCAACGTGAATAAATACCTAAAACATCAATTATTGCACCAGTATAAATTTACCTTTACAATTTTCGAATTAAATAACAATGTAACAAATGTAATTAACGTTACAGTATAATTAGTCTTTACAGTCCTCGAATATAAGCGAATTCGTTAGCATCTTTGGCTTTTAGAATTCTGGAATATGAGAATGTCAATCGCTGTCGCTTATAACTTAAACACGCTCATCACGAAAGCAATGCAGCTGACCGCAACGCGATTTAAAAATAAGATGTAATTGAAAAAGATACTTGTCCATGCGATGTTAATATTTTTTTCTTTTTATATTAACATGGGAATACTTTTATGATATTCAAATGGATGCCATTAAAATAATTACGAAAGGATAGAAGTAATAAATGAATACTCAGAGAAAACATTTAACTGTTATTTCATTCAACATACAAATTAGATTTAATAACGGAAAAGTTGGCAGCGTTTTGTTTTTGCAAATTATGCAATTATTAATCAGATATCAATGCTATATATAGTTTTCATCAATCTGTAAGAAGAGGCTGTTGACTACAGTTTGAGTTCATTGGACTTATGCAAATAAGACAATATTACAAATACCAGTATCATAATAGTGAAGTCATTTATATATATCAAATATAGAAAAGGTCCTACATTTGATCCTTGTGAAACGCTTTTACAGAAAAAACCTGTTTAAGAATTGTTTACTCTAACTCAGAGTACTGTATATTTATGTATGTTTTTCATTATAATGTTAATATTTTCTCTGTTGTTTCAAATAAAATAATAAACAACAATGACCTTTATGAATTGGTAGTCAATTATAACATACGTCCTTAAATGATAATATCCATACAGTTTTTTTTTTATTTGTGCAGACGTTGCAGCTTCAGAGAGAGCCACATAATACGGTTGTATGTACATACACGGTAAGTGTTCATAAGTGCATGTAATGCACTTACTTCAATTGTTACACTTTTCCCTATCATTACTAACTCCGGTGACGTTTATTTTATTTATACAATCAAAAATTTAAACGCTATTTAATCTCAGTATTCTCATTATTATCAAATCAAAGATAAAATGTATCTCAACTATATCAGTCGTAGTATATAGGATTTGGACGCCATAGTAAAATTTTTATCACAAAAAAAATTCCAAATGTCAATGTCACAATAATTACTTTTTTAAATGTTCTAAGTATTTGTGTTGAAAAACAGTTGTGTTGTAGTATGTAGGTTTTCAGTCTAATCTAGATTAGGGCACCACGTAATGCTATTACGGTTGTGAAGTGAAACCTGACTACAACCACCAATAAGGCAATAGCCGTAAATTATGAATGATATATTCCCTTATTATTTCGTTACGAGTATATATTTACTAGGACTTAAAGACCTCCGACCTCGTGATAATGATACAGCATGATTAGGCCGGTAAAATTACTAGATTTGATTTATAGTTTTAAGTAGGTTATCCAATGCAATTTCCTTCTCTTCGATATTATGAAAACGTAGCTTAATATGAATAACGATTTCACGTTGACAAACATTCACGGGATATGAGAATAATGAACGCATGAGATTTTCGCTAGGCTTCTAGAATTGAGTGAGTTCTTTTACTCGTAGGCGTAAAAAGGCAAGCTCTCCTTATTCCTAATAACATTCAAGTTTTGTATGGAAGTAAAGCTTTCTCCTATAGTTTATTCGTGTACATTTGAGTGTCTTGCAATCCTACATTCAACAATGTTATTCTTTAAGAAGAAACTCGACATTCATCGAATATGATCGTAAAATATATTGATAAAAATAATTGTTAAATGTCTCGCCGGTTCTTTTCGATAGAATTTACATTCCAAGCTGGTGCTAACTTTACCTTAATCTTGGAAATTAACTATTTCAAAAGACTAATAAGGGGAGCATTTTACGGTTCAGTTTGTAACAATTCAGATTCGATTACACAAGTGAGCGTGAACATTACAGTACACATTGTATAAACTGACTCGACTGCAGACGAGATGCTCGAAATCGAATCTTATTTACATACCCTCCAATGACCTAATATCTACTTCAATAAAGTATAATATTTTGATTTCAAGAAGACGCGTCACAAAATAAGCGTATCACCGTAAGTCGGTTTCCAACATTTCATGATTGAGATATGAAGTGTGTGCTCACAGGTTCCAGTGGTGAACCTTAACTAACCCTTATATTATCAATTCTGTCATGTCCCTGTAAAGACAGTCATAGCTTGTCTTTAGCATTAACAAGCCATGATGGTAATTACAGCGTTGCTATTTGGAAGTAAGATAATTGGTTAGCGGGTAACAGCGGCTTGTATGCCCCTTAGAAGGATAATAAACACTGCCTGCGGTAGGGTAAAGGTTATGTAAAGCTATATGGTTTTAGTTACAGTTTTAGCGTGGAGTTAATGCTTGTTGAGTGCCAGGCAGGAGACATAAAAAGGGTTTATATTTGTATTTAACTAACATGACTGTATTTTTAGATGTTGAAAAAGTGTAACTACTGAGATCCTTGTCGGTTCTTCTCGGTAGAATCTACATTCCGAACCGGTGGTAGCTTAACTTTAAATAGTTTGTTAAATGACGATTCGAAAGTGCTTGTAAATAAAGTATATTTTGATTTGATTTTATTTTATTAATTGGCATCAGATTTATCCACATATATTTTAAGACGCTTCCGAGATTTAAGATGGAATTGAGAACAGTTTTTAATTTTTAAACTTCTTACAACAAATGGAGTTTCTTTGAGCAATGAGTTTGTTTTTATTAACGTGTTTTAAAATAGTTTGTAGATAGGATAATTTAAGTTCTAAATAAGTATTTTTAACAACTAATATTAGAACAAAAATGACTAAGACTCACAAAATTAAATGAAAATAGTTCTAAACAATCTAACTCCATTAATTATTTTTTTATCATAATCATGATTATCTCATTAAAGTTAAGTAGCTTAACTCTTCCATTTGGGATCACACACAATCCCGAAGTCTACCATATGAGCCTGGATACCTTGACCCCTAAAAGAATTTTTAGGCAACCATATTTAAATAAACATCCGAAACATAATCATGAGATAGAATTTGATTTGGTATTTCTTATAAATTTTATTTAGCCTTTAATTTTTAAATGTTATCAATTTAGTATTATTTAATTGTCTTACAATAAAATTAACGTATAGTAAAAACGCTAATCGCGTCTGCTCATGAAATAAACAACAGTGACTCAGTAAATTAGCTTTTGTACTAGAATCGATTGTGGTCTAAAGCGCGCAACTCGATTACCGTTGACTTGAATGACTTTCTCAAATCTTTTGCATTTACTCAGTTTAGTAATGTGTGAAAATTCTAGCAAATTTATTCGCAAACAATGACTATTTTTCATAATAACTGTATTTAAAAATAAGTGTGTCTGCTTAGATGAGAAAACATTAGTACGAAATGTGCGTGTCCTGTAAACCTTCTCCTGTAAAGGCAAGGAGGCCATAGCCCACTACTGGGATATTGATAGACTGTAATTGACAACAAGGTCTATTTCGAAGGAAAACCTGACCAAGAAACTGGTTGCTGAACCATTGTAGGTACTTACTTTATTGAATGAAATTTATTAAACTAGATTTAAAAAAACATTGTTATAAATTAAATTAATTAATTATCCTGAATTTTGTCAAAAATATTATTATTACTTTACTTTTCTCGTATAACGCACTTTGTCATCTATACCTTATTATTATTTTTGGCCAAGGGATTTCCGGTAAACTAAGTTGGAACAAACCATGACAATATCAACAAACTGTAAGTTATTGGTAAACCAGCTTTGAGCTGGTTGAACAGATAAAGGATTCCCAAAAATTAGTAGCGGGACAGGATTGTGATCTTCTGATTTAGAAAGACGAGCTGAACACACTACAAACAAGACGTTACGACTTCAAACAATATTGAATACCGACAATGCGCTTGTTCTTAGTGGACTAACTTAATCAATTTTGAATATATCGATATACTAAACGCTCGTACCATTATAATGCATGCTCTCTATGAAGCACCTATTTATTACATCATTTGCGCGTGAGTATTTTTTAAAGGTGCAAATTTATGATAAGTGACATTAGTGAACCTAGATTTAGCACCGATATCTCCAAAGGTACTAAGCGTGTGACTTAGATGTTGCGTTCTATATGGTTGTAATTACATTATCCGATTCATTCTTCACACGAACACAACAATACTTTTTTTTCTTGTCTGTCGCATATGGTACACGATTTGTTTTTATGATTACTTAGTATAAGAATTGGAGCAAAATCTTTTATTAATTTCCCATTGATCTGTTAGGAATATAACAATTGGTAAAAATTTTGTAAAATTGTCTATGTCTAAATATAGATTAGGGTTTATGCCAGTGGATTTTGCACGAATTATATAGAGTATATAGAATAATTATTAATTGAATAAAATTATAACCTTATAGAGAATATAATCAATGAATGAATGAATGAATGAAGATTTGGTATAAATTGATAAAATATCAGAATAGATTTTTATCAAGACTGTGAAATAGACTGAACATTAGGAAGTGATCATTTCATTCCCAAGGTCATCTTTTATGTAGAAAGGTGAAATGAGTGTAATGATCAACTTACGAACTGACAAAAATATATCTCTTCATCATCAAGAATACGTTTACCAAAAAAAATATCAATCTTACCTTGGAAACGAAAGCCTGAGATCTGCTCTCAGCTTGGTGAGCAGCTCGCTGGGTGTGCCGAACTGACGCAGACTCATTTCTTCGCCAACATTAAGACATGGATTTCTGAAAAAAGTCATAAGTTTCTTATACATTATTTTTTATGTACGTAGTAATGAAATAATACGCTTACTGAAAATTTAGGTGTTAGTATTAATAATAGTAAAGAAATATCTAGATTCAAATAGTATAAAAATGAAACAATTTTTATGTTTAGCATCAGGAAGTTTTCACTTTATCTAGAAAATTTTATAAAAATCAATTTACATCAAAAGCGAATTTATTTCTAAAATGGACTGTGTAAGTTTACTTTCTTCAACTGGTCCAAAAATAAGTTACCTGAAATCCTTGCTACCCTGGATGGGTAGCGTTCTTGATTTATTCGGGTCTTGCCCTGGGTCTAGGTCGTATAAACTGCCCGTTCCCGTCTTCTTCCCCCATTTCTTAAGGGAAGTTGCATAGTCTTCGGGGTTATATATTGGTGGTCGTTGTTTGTCCTGATAAACAAATAAACAACTTCTTTTAGATTTTCTGTCATTTCACAAGAAATATATTTAATATATTCTCCTTTAACTATAACCGTCAATGTAGCCGAAAGTCCGCTCTAAATTTCATATATTTTAGTTATAAATAATATAGATGTCGTAAACAAGTCTTTTTGCTGGTGATGGTGAGTGGTCACCACCGTCTAAAAACATTGGCACAATAGGAAATATTATCCATCCGTCAAAACAATGCGTCACTAAGCTTGATATCTAAGACGGGCAAATGGGCAACCTGATAGTTAATGATGACCACTGCTCATTGACATTGATGGTATAAGAAATAACTACCATTTCTTACATCGCAAATCCATTACAAATATTACGAGCTAAGAAATTATCACACACTCTCACTCACTAAAATCTGACCGCAACAAAGCTATATAGGTACTGTTAGAATATATAATGAGTGACTGGTACCAGGGAGCCAGCTACCTACCACTAAGTAAAATGTAATCATGCTTAAAAGAGGCTTATTCATCATATTTGAAGAATATTCTTTCTAATATTATCCCAAACTATCACTTTAAAAGAAAGCATAATATTTTAAAAAGAGTAATCTTATCGAGATACGCTTAGAATGGCTCATTAAATACTTTTATATTCGTGTGCAATTCACATCAAAGAATCGTCATAAGTCACTTTCGAGAAGTTATCTTTTAATTAATAAACGTCATAAGGTCATAGTGTCAGCGTTTTTGTCGATACATGTTTACTTACAAATTAGAGAAAAAAAATGTTAATATTTATTTATGTAAATATTTTTGTCGAGTTCAGATGGAAGAGAAACTATAACACATGGAGTCATAAACCGTCACACAACAATCCGAACACAACAACACTAAGATATTCCTGTTGGGTGGTAGATTGTGATGAATAGGCGTTACCTAACTAGACGCGCTTGCACAAAATTTAGTGGTATAGTCACCAAATGAAGTATAGTGGTGCAATCCGCTACTAAGCCCCGCTTACAATCGGGCCATACATTATAAGATTTAATATATTTTTTCCATCACGACTATACCATTCGAGCGCCTGTTCTAGTCAACAATAGGAGCTATGACAATACTTGTATGTTAGTGAAAGTTTTACTATATTATGTTTAAGTGTGTGAAAATTAAGAAATAGTTAAATCCACATATAATAAATGTTGACTTAAACATTGTTAAACGTTAAAAATATATGTGAACAAGAATATTAAAAAATAAATGTATTCTTTTTATAATTACGTGGTAATTACTTTTTTGTAATAAATAAGGCGTATTACTCAACACAAGATTATATGAATGATAAAAAGCGTGGTATTATTATTTATATTTTACATTACATTAGCAGCCTGTCAATTTCCCACTGCTGGGCTAAGGCTCCCTGTCCCTTTGAGAAGAAGGTTTGGAGCATATTCCACCACGCTGCTCCAATGCGTGTTGGTGGAATACACATGTGGCAGAATTTCATTGAAATTAGACACATGCCGGTTTCCTCACGATGTTTTCCTTCGCCGAGCACGAGATGAATTACAAACACAAATCAAGCACATGAAAATTCAGTGGTGCCTGCCTGGGCTTGAACCCGAAATCATTGGTTAAGATGCACGCGTTCCAACCACTGGGCCACCTCGGCTCGTGTTATTATTTATTGATTTTAATTTATTTACTTATTGTAAATCGTCCGTTTTGGTATAAAAATGTAGCCGATGTTCTTCTTTGGTGTTCAAGTTTATTTCATATGAAAAATTTCATCAAATTCGGTTCCATGATTTAGCCGTGAAAGCGCAACAGACAAACAGACAGGGTTACTTTCGCATTTAAACTATTAGTTTATGATCTACATTCCGAATAATTTGTAGCTTTACATTTTATATAATCCTGTAAAATTATCTATGATTCAAACGCTCATAAAAGCCTACTCGAATAGAGTAGGTTTTTAATTTTGTAATATAGTAGCGTAACCTATAAAATATATATAAGTAATTCTATATACAGCGCTTTTTATGTAACCATCTTCAAATCCACCTGCATAAGATATTATAACATTATTATTATGGATAACATTTTCTATTTACGTCATTAGCAATAAATATAGAGCTATATAACAATGTGTTAAATATGTATATATGTTTAAATAGTAATTAACAATTATATTTAAAAAAAAGCCTATTAACGTTATGTGTTACACATATTTTTAAAAATTAATTCATAAAGTGGGGGATGTATCATTAATGAGGTAAGTTAGTAGATACTCCCACTGTTGACTCCTAGGCAGGATATATTACATGCATATATAATGACATTTAACTTACATGGCTGTATTTTTAGATGTTGAAAAAGAGTAACTACCGAGTATCTTGCCGGTTCTTCTCGGTACAATCTACATTCCGAACCGGTGGTAGCTTTACTTAATATAGTTTGTTAAATGACGATTCAAAAGTGCTTGTAAAAGCCTACTTGAATAAAGTATATTTTCATTTGATTTGTGATATAGCTACTGTTTCAGGTTAACATATTAAGCAAAACAATATAATAATAATAATAATAATCGGATCAAAACTCTGAGCGAGTCAAGATTCTTAGTATAACATTTGAATATAATTTTTAGATTTTTCTAGAAAGACGATATCACTAGACATCACACGCAATTAATACAAATTGTCAAATAAAAGTCCAGAAGAATTTATGTTGTTACATATTTTAATAAAAATTCTTATTTATAGCAGATATTTACATAAAAAACACCAGATTGAGACATTAATACGTATGAATATGTTAATAACATATTTACGTGCCGCCATCTTTGACATAATGGAAAGTAGTGACGAACGAACACCGTGTTTTTTTCCACTAAAATAATATTATGAAATAGTTATAACTATGAAATCTGGAATATTCGCCTTAGTTTTTTTATTTTTTGAGAGATAGATGTTTTTAAATAACATAATATAATGAGTTTCTAAATTAGATACACCAGCGGCCCATACTTGTCCACTGCTGGACGTAGCCGTCTCCAATTGCACGCCACTGTGATCTATCTTCGGCTACTCGCATCCAGCTCCTGCCAGCCGTCTTGCGCAAATAAATTAGATACGAGTATTTATAACATTTGAATGGAACAAATTAGCCGGTATGTGCCTGAGGATAGATGTGGTTCATAAGTAATTATGTGTTCGTTTGGTAATTAATGTATCCGAGCGCTCAATAACCGTGTTCAACGATATATAAGTCATCAAAACAACTATCTTTATAATTATGTCCAACGAAATCAGTAACTTCAAATCTTAGCTGTCCACGACACGGTAATCCGTGGCTTCGTATACTTTTTAAAAGAAAAACAATAGCAAATTATAAAGCCCTATTACTATGGACTTAAGAAAATAAAACGTACATAAAAACTATTCAATATATCTACGTTATATAGTTAGTATAGAGCTGGGTCTAAATAACTACCTCGAACAAGACAAAAACAAGAAACAATAAACAATTTTTCTAGAATAACCATTCGCTTGGGATGAGTTGTTATATCATGTTACATTAAACAACTTACGTTATGTTTAATACAATATTTCTATGTCCCGCTTGCGTCATAATCCATTAATTTGCTTGTACTTAAAGTTTATGTGAAACATTCATAGCGCTATTGTTTTTTTCGTCCCAAGATTAATCTGTGAACATTTTATTAATTGCCTTACGTTTTTGACAGATGTATTCCGCCATCATAATGCTAGACTCGGCGTAACGTTTGCAATCAAAACACGAATTAAACAAGAGAAAGGTTGCCATTATTAGAATAATCATCATAGTTAATTAGCAGAGAAAATTGTGGTGTTGTTTTGAAATTTCGAAACTCATTACAAGTAGTTAGTCCGACATAGAAAAAATACATTTTAAACATTTTATTAATTTGGATAGCTTATCAATTTGATCGCAAGGACCTGGTTTCGGTTCTAAAATTATAATTTCCATCAAAATAGTAGCTCAGAGTTATTAGGGTTACGCTCAGGTCTTGGAAAGCTTGTAAAACCGATGGTTCTGCGTCTGCCGTCTCTTGGCTCGTGATGGAATGCCATTCCATCTTGCTGATAATTGAGGAATAGGGTGCACCTAAGATGGGCCAACACTTGTACACTATCAGGATTTAGATGATATATACAATAGAGATTTAAAAAAAATACTATTAACCATAATACTAACGATATTAACAATATTAATTTAGTAGGTAGGTCTGGGTACTTTTAATATAGTATCTTGTAATTTAATTTTGTAAGTCAACATATATTTATTAAAATATAATTTACTTTGATTAAATTAATGGACCATTATATATAATTAGGATTCGAATTCCTCTGCATTTGGCTCAGTGTACATGTGTCGTGGCCGAGTTTCGGTCGGATCCTAACTGATTCTCTCCGACGTGGAATTGCACGATAAACACGTAAGGAAGTTCTACAGAATTTTCGTCTCCTTAAAGGCGCGAAATAATAAATAATTAAAATACTATGTAAATAGTTTTATTGATAAAAAGTCAAATTATGCAATGCAAATAAATAACGAAAGACATTTCGTTACAATGATCATAAATAAAATGATCTAGATACCTTATCTGGCGAACATCCAAACGAAATCAATTAATACGTCACTCTAATAGCGTTTAATGGTAAGGTCGTGAACACATAAACGTGGATTACATAACACATTATTTACCGATACGAAGGGCCTTGTTGGACAATCAATCGTATATGCATCTCTCTCTTATGTGCTTTCTTGCTCTCAGACTTTTCTATCAGGTTTGCAAGTAATACTATTTCACGTAATTACTTATCCAATTTTATTTTATTTACAATATTCCGATTAGAGCTTCGTCGACGGTCACAACGCCAAGCTCTCGACCAATATCAATTCGATGTTAAATTTTGTATATTTGGCTTTTTCTCTTGTGTTTGAAATGCCCACAACTGGATCCACGATAGAGTAAGCAACAATCAGAGAAATATCTCTATATTTCTCTGTTTAACGCAAAGTTTTCAGGTACTAAAGCAAATACTAAAAAGAAGAACTGAGGTGTATTGTTCTATACAATAATATATAGATTGTAAACCTAAAGTTAGTATCCGTTGATTTTTGACAATGGTGGATGTATTTAACAAAAAAAAAAAACCTTATTCGACTCCTATGTTAGCCACACGGGCTCTACTCTCTTCACTGGAATACTTGGCCGTCATAATTATATTTTATGATACTGAATTTCAATATTCGTTTTTAAGTAATAAGCGTTGATAAATATGGACATAATTCATAATAATTTGGACTGTGGTTGTTCTTTGTTACTCATTGTGGGTTTTAAAATAGCAGACTAAGGGTATGTTTCCATGAGAGCGTCTTTATATTTTTCAACAACAACTAAAATTTATTATAATTTTATTTAAATTTATTATAAATATTATAAATTAATATACATACATAATTTTAATTTTATTTACAACCAGATATTCTAAGTTATTGCCTGTTACGATATTAAAGGGTAACTGATAAATATGCTTCAAACCTTCTCCTCAAAGGGAAGGGAGGCCTTAGCCCAGCAGTGGGAAATTTACAGGCTGCTAATGTAATGTAATGTACTGATAAATCAATTCGGCGGATTTTATATTAAACCGTGTAATATATAAAAAAAATGTTTTTTTTTTTTTTACGGAATTAATTCAAATGATTTCAAAAATATTTTCATAGAACCAAATTATTCAGACTATACAAAAAAATTGCCTCCTTGCCTTCTTTTCCGAGAATTCCAGTCAGGTTTGGGCTTGGTAAGAAATAACATCAAAAGCATTCTTCTTATTGCTACTAAATAATTAAGTAATCGAGAGTGAAAACTTACTCCGGTTATCGTATATGTGCAAACGCTCTTAAGCGGTCAGATCAAGACATTGTACATAAATAGTCATTACGGAACCAGCACGCTGATAGCGAAGTCTTTACGACGGTCGTGCGATGCGGTCGTAAATGTTTCGGACGGACAATAGGGTTTTCATTATGTATAAACAATAGTTCTCGTTACTTTGACTAGGAAGTATTGCTTCAAAATAATTGCTTGAGTAATGACATTTGCAAAATTATTATGAAAATTGCAAATATTTTATTTTACTTCTGCTGTTAGTTGTTAATTTTTAAAACCCATTATTGGCACTGTTGGCCATACATAACGGTATTCGATTTTGGTAAGGAGGTTGAATATATATTTATATTTTATAAAAGTTTTTGAAGGTATATTATCCGATACAAGATTATATTGATGATAAAATAGCGTGGAGTTCATGCTTGTTGACTTCCAGGCAGGAGACATAACATACATAAATAATTGTATTTAACTAACATGACTGGATTTTTAGATGTTGAAAAAGAGTAACTACTGAGTTTCTTGCTGGTTCTTCTCGATAGAATCTACATTCCGAACCGGTGGTAGCTTTGCTTTAAATAGTTTGTTAAATGACGATTCAAAAGTGCTTGTAAAAGCCTACTTGAATAAAGTATATTTTGATTTGATTTGAATCAACTTAGTACAATTATTTCCAATATTAAGTATACCGCGACAAACCTAACAAACCACACTTCACTCTACTTTTGGTTTTCATGAAGACAAATGCATAACTGTGAGAATGAGATGGATGCGTTTATGATGGAACTACAGCTTTAGTTTAAATTTTAGTTACTTTGATCGCAATAACTTTCATACGTCCAATTTATTTCGGTATTCATTTTTAATATGAATCAGCTGCACATTCCGCCTCACTTATGCATGAGGTACTGAAGGCAAGGAGGGTTTTTGTAGCTGTATCAAACAGGCAAGATAAGCATAGGCAGAACCAGGCCAATATTCATTCCACCCACCAGTAGGTCACAAACCATACTTTGGGAAATTCTGAAATAATGAGAATCGATTTAAATATTGTTTCCACTGACAGATTGATGTATTAAAGCACATAAATCACCTTTCTTTAGAAAAAAACACAATTCTTTCTATAATAGAGTAAATGTAGGAAGCTGTTTCACAACAAAACCGCCTTTGTAAATTGATGACTATTGTCAACTAGATTTAAAACGAACCTCTTGACTATACATCGCCTTAAGTTCAAGGAATCGCATCATACCTTTACTGGAGCGGTTTATTTAATTCAGATAAACAATGAGACAATAAACTCAAAACTACAAGGACATTGTTAGCGTATTATTTACGGAACGCCTTATATTATGCGGTTATCAAAACTCATTCATTAAAGTACAGTTTTGGTGGTATTGAGTAAATTCGTCTATCTTTACCACCCATCTCAAACTCAAACTCAAATTCCTTTATTCAGAAGCATTACACTTACTTATTAATAGTCAAATTAAATACTACCACCGGTTCGGAAAAGGAAACACCCTGACCTGAGAAGAACCGGCGAAAGAAACTCATCGTTTATTATACCGTTAAACATCAATACTTCGTACTTCTATGTTCCGGTTTAAGGGTGAGCCAGGATAATTACAGGCACAAGAGACCCCACATGATAGATCGTGTGATTGGCGGCACATTGGCGGTTAAGAAATAGTTTACATATCTTTTAGTGTCAACTTCTATGGACGGAGACAACCACTTACCAATAAGTGGCTTATTAGCCCGTCTGCCTTTCTATAAAATTAAAAAATAAGCCAAATGGTTTATCTAGGTTATAAATGTGTATGTGATGAAGAAGGGTGAAGAGTTACTTACACCGAGGCAATCATATTTTAATAATCAAGATCATCATTTTAAGTTTGTTCTATACTTAGCAATTTTAACCCAATTTTAATTTCAGCGGCCTCAAGGAGTATCCAATCAGTGCAGGTATTATAGTACTTTCGCAAATACAGGTGCAGTTTCTATTTTTTCTTTCTCATAGACATCAGCCTCATTGTACTTTTCATGACAGAGGAATGTTTAAACGTACTGGTTCAAATATGCATTTGTTTTTTTTGACACATTGATAATCGTTGTATAATGGACAAATGGGACGTTTTAAATTTGATATGCAAACTTTTTGTCGTAAATGTGCAAACATTAAATTTAGATTGTGATGCACATTCCAATAAGACAAAACAAATCATAATTTCGATTCAACGAAGACACGGAAGTCGGACAGGATGTCTGCGGAGTGGTTAATAAAAAAATATATATTTGTAACTATGCAAGAAGTTGGTTTTTTGCCATTAGCAACACTCGTACTGCTCGAAATTAATCGTGTCGTTAATGTCAAGCATTTTAATTAATTATCTATTATTTTCAGTTCAGTTTAATTAATTCTAATATTAATTTCATAATCAATCCCTAAATTGCGTGTTGAAATGCGGGTATTGTAAAGTATTTGCCTGTGTTTGTTTCGAGGAAATGCTGCGAACATTCTTGCCACCATTCCACGCGGTCATGATTCATAGAGTAACCGTTTTTTTATTAGTATATAATTAAGGCCATAATGTAAACAAAAAAAAAAGAACTAAAGATAGTTATTAGCCTATCATAAAACGTTAATAAAACTCATTACGCACGTAATAAGGAAAAAATCGATTAATACCCGCACATTCGGCACGCTACCTGGGATTATGAAATTAGTTTTAGAATCAATTATATTGACCTTAAAATAACGGTTTTGATAAAACAGCGTAGGTACTATTCAGTACACGTTACAGTCAATAGAAGTAAAAAATTATAGCGTTTATTGCGTTTATATTATACTACTAGTTGTCGCCCTCGGCTTTGCTCGCGTTTCAGAGGTTGGTCGTCAGGTGTTTAAATAAAAAGTAATTGGTTATGTCCTTTCTTGGAGTTCAAGCTTGCTTCATAGCAAATTTTATCAATTTCGGTGCAGTGGTTTCGTCATAAAAGTGCAACAAACATATATAGATAGAGTTACTAATGCATTTCTAATACAGTATATATTTAATTAAAATGATTGTAAGAAATAAATTCCCTACTGGTGGTGACGGTTAAGCGCTGGTTTTTAAAATAGAACAGATATCTCACCAACAAATCATTCATACGAAGTTTTAGTTTTTGCATCTGTTAAAGTATTGGCAGAGTTCGCTCTGAAAGCGCTTGGGTCTTGGACTTCGTCGATTAAGCGATATCTCAAAAAACTATGCAACTCAAAATAATTGATTGAAGCTCAATCGTTGACTACTAAAGTAAGATACCATTCAATTCATATTCTAGAGTAGAAATGTATAAAATTAGATAATAATGTTCATACCTTCGATACAGGCTCTTCGCTCCAACCTCCACAATTGGCCATTCCTTCCAGTAGAGTCAGCTCACTGCAACAATAAAAAGCCTTTATTAAATACCATTCACACAATGCAGTTTTTTATCATACAATACAATTAAATACGAAGTATGCAACTTCGTATTAAAATTTTTAACATGAAACAATATCTACCTTCTTTGAAAATAATACTTGTTAAAGATAAATATACAAATTCTTATGAATACTTTAAATATTTGGTATGGAGTACCATCCATCAACACGCATGGAGCGGCGTGGTGGAATAAGTTGAGAGGGCTGTTACATTTTTAGGGCTAAATGTTAGATATTACATCTGCAACAATTCGGTTGCATTAGATAAATATATTTTATTATTAGAAATACATTTTATTTATTTCTTGCAAAGCACACACACAAGTAAGTTTATCATGCTTCTAGGAAAGTAATTCACGGTCATAGTCAGTTCCTCTGGGGTAGACGAAACATCTGCCTCTTTTATTCTATTTATTATTATAGCTATAAAGCGATTAAGCGAGTAAGTATTTGATTTCAGTTGGGGCAACCACTCTAATAGTCTTCCTTAATTCCGAATATGTCGACCTTATTTATTAACAGTACTTTGATTTTATGAAATTTAGAAAAAATTTCATCCATATCTTAGATATCACTAATGTGTGCGTCACTAATCGACGTCTGCAAAATATAAGTTAAAAGCTAATGTTATAAAGTTATTTCCCCTACCTAAGTCCTATATATAAGCTACAGATTACCACCAATTAAACTCGACTTATTTCGGAAAAAAACTAAAGTAAAATCATCAGAAAAAAAAGACATATCGTCTTTAGGCATTCAGAAGCGTGAATGTGAAAATATTGATTTTTTTTTCTTATTTATTATTTAGATAAATACTATCGATAAAAGAAGAAAAAAAAACTGATATGTGAAAATATCAGTTTTTTTCGCGCTTCTGAATGCCGAATATTTAAAATTAAACATAAAAGACATAAAAATTTAATTATTTTGCTACATTTATAAAATTTACACATTTAATAATATTTCTTTTATAAATGTAGAATTGATAGGCAATAAGTAGTGACTTAAACAGCTATACAAAGCCAGTGAATCATAACAAATCCAGCAGGTGTAGTCGTGCCGGAGTACCGTACAACTATAAAGCATATTTTAATGTCGCCACAGATACAACAAAGCATACCTTAGACCCGCATCGGTTTGAATGTGCACAGAATAAAAATATAATGTCTTTGTCTGACGGGAATATTGATATCATAGATAATTCCTTTTTATAAATATTTCATTAAATATTGTAATTTTTAAGCGATCAAAATTAAAATTTTGTATATTAGAATTGAATAATAAATACTTTGTAAGTAACATAACAACTAATTTAATGTTATTCTATTCGAAAATAAATATTTATGGTAACATCGTCTTGTAACGCAATATCTGACTTGAATTTATAAAAAACATAATATAAATATTGTTATATGTTTTTACATACTGGCTACACCTTCGCACGAATAGAATAAGGTTCTATATAAAACATTTACGTTTAAAGAAATGAAAATAAATTAAAATTCTCGTTTATTTTGGACCAAGACTTGCGCTGGCGTAATTAAAACGCCTCGCCAAAGTTTCATCAGAAGAAGTTTAGGGACGCATGGAGAACAAACATACAGACATTATATTTATTTATTAGACGATAATTATTATAAATGATTTTGTTAAATATATTTCTTTCTTCTTATTCAAGCACGATTTAAAAGCTTTTCAAATAAAACAAAACCAAACATTGAATTGGATTATTTCTCTTGGTAGGCAATTGAGAGAGAAATTGTCTTTGCTTATTGTTTTCTTTTAATTTGAAGTTAATAAAACAATAAAATTATCACGATTATACCGATGTAAATCGATTATAACAGCTACAACAATTCAGATTAAATTAATCCGAAAATTACAACTTTTTGTGTCCCCAAAGTACATAAGTCGTTGATGTAGCTACAAGTACATATTAAGGTGTACAAGGTAAATTATATAAGAAGCGATCAACGAGGCTTTTCTGTTAAGGAATAAATCTATTATAGTTTCCTAAGAAAAAGCAAGGTACAGGTTTTTTGTCGGACAGATTATTCTAAACGCTGTTTTTCTCTAGTGCACGATTTCTGTCAATAAATATTCCTACTATTGGTTTTATACTTTAGTATAAACAGGCTTTACTATACTATTTTTAGTTTCAGTATACGTGTATTAAGTAATCCGATAGCTGATATATCAACAAAGATATGGATTAAAAGATTTTTAACAAGTCTGTTAAAAATATATTGCCATAAATAACTTGCAAATCTGTTATTTATCCCGATTGCTTCGGAATTCCGTCGGGTTCCGTTATTCGTTACAGACGTGACCTACCGCATTCTACATTTACACCTCGCTTTCATTCGAATGATTACTTTTGTTGCATTTAATAATCATTGTTTTCAAGGAATACAATAAGACAACTTTCGCGTGACTGGCAATGCCAGGTTTAATAAACATTATTTGTGTATGGAATTCTACTGGTATAGTCATGCATTATCGAAGTACCCACTTCAAAAATTTAGCATGCTAGTAAAATATATCTCGGTATATTAATGCTTAACCAGGGTCAAGCCCTAAAAAGTATCCCTTGTATTAATACAAAATAAATAGTGCAACAGTGAGAACTGTTGGAAAATTTATCTCTAAGGAGTAAATTTTATTGGAATAACTTATATTTTGGATTGATGGGTGATCGCGCCAATGATTGAAGATGGAGATATGAGTATTTTGCTCTTGAACAATGAATTTAATCATATTAACATAATATTTTATGTAAAATAATTTGTATTATTATTTGACGTCCAAGTCTCCAAGCGCAATTTTGTCTTTTTTAAAAATGACGTCTCGCCGTAATTAATTTTGTATACAGCAAGGAGGTTTTATTTGGCTCGAACAATGGGTTTATATACCTAACTAGCTCTCCGTCCCGGCTATGTATTAAATATCGCAATATACTTATATCTATTGGCTTAGTCGGCAAGAATTTTTTAACATGTTCAACAATTATGTTCAGCCATTTTACACGAAACCTTGATGAATAGGACATCGGAACCTTCCTCATAAATCACTCCGTCCATTGGCGAAAACTCTATGTCTGTTAGACAGACAACGTCGGAAATGGACTTTGTTTTATAAGATGTAGTGATTAATTTTAGAAATGTTGGACATAGACTGCGTCACTGTGGCATCAAACATAGCACAAAATTAAAATTGCAAAATGATCAGACATTCCTCCAGAAACGACTATCAACGCAAACAATTGTACATTCAAATTAAGAACATAATAAAAATTTAATACCTTACTCGAATAAAAACGATGCATTCCACCGAAGTGAGCTACTGGCGACAGAACCGTCACGTAGGTATATGTAATTCATATACGACCTTAATATTTTACTCATCACAGTCAAACACAGTATGAAGTTAAAAAGAAAGACAGAACCCTTCACTCGAATAAGCCGCTTTTTGCTGCGATATTTGTAAAAAATATTTTAGATTTATCTATACAAAAACGTCACAATCGACAGCCCTAGTAACTTTTAGTGTAATAAAGAAACTTCAAAGGCATCACGACTATCGGACGTGCTGCGACGATTACGCTATTAATTTGTTTAGTTTGCCTGCATTTTACGAGTAAACGGTTTATTTATATTAATAATAATAATATTTCAACTTAGTTTTATTTAATCATAGTAAACAGAAAAATCAATTATTTCATTTTAAATTATAGAAATGTTCAAAGTGTAAACGTCAGCTTTAATTTTGTTTCAGTAAAGTTATATAGAATCATTTACGCAGAAATTATAAGGTATTCCTATACCTCAAATTATAATTTTATGTGATAATTTTTCCATACTATACATACATTAGTAGCTAATATTATATTGAAGAGCACGGTTCAGGAAAGTGACATTTTCAATGAACGTCATCTATTGATACCGGGTTTTCAAATTGATGTTAAATTCACGTTTTGTCTATGTGTATTGAAGAGTATGATAATACGTTCCTAATAATATAGTGAGTTTATAATTCATTCATTTCATATATCTCAATATTCTCCTGTGTAATTAAAGTTTCAACAATTATATAAATTCGGCGATAATTTACGCATTACATATACAATTTATTATTGTTTCAAATCAAATCAAAATATACTTTATTGAAATAGGCTTTTACAAGCACTTTTGAATCGTCATTAAACAAAATATTTAAAGTAAAGCTACCACCGGTTCGGGATGTAGATTCTATTGAGAAGAACCGGCAAGAAACTCAGTAGGTACTCTTTTTCAACATTTAAAACTGCAGTCATGTTAGTTAAATACAATTATAATATATGTATGTAATACCTGCCTGGATGTCAACAAGAATTAACTCCACGCTTTTTTATCATCGATATAATCTTGTTGTATTGTTGATAGGTATTGTTAATAGGGATTTGTTAATAGGTGGTAGGTAATAGGTATTGCGTTATTAAAGATAGATTATACAATATAATTAGTAGGAAACTGTATTGTGTATTATTAATATCTCAAAATTACTTGAGTAAATTACTCATTTTAATAGTGTGTCATAACTTTAAGCTTCTGCAAACTCGCAACTGACTGCCGTAATGGACTTACGGGATCCGTCAACCGACACACTGAAACTAATGCACCGACCCCGTTGCCGATTCGATTCCCGACGCGACGATTATTGTAATTTAACTGTTTTTGTTGAGTAACTTACGCATCGTGTAAACAACAAATTGAAAACCAAGATACTGAGATTATTTATATCGTATTGTATCTCCTCTCCCTTTGAGGAGAAGGTTAGGAGCATATTTAACGACGCTGCGCCAATGCGGGCTGGTGGATTCACATGTGGCAGAATTGCGTTGAAATTAGACATATGCAGGTTTCCACACGATGTTTTCCTTCACCGCCGAGAACGAGATGAATTATCAACACAAATTAAGCACATGAAATTTCAGTGGTGCTTGCCTTGCTTTGAACCCGCAATCATCGATTAAGATATACGCGTTCTAACCACTAGGCCATCTCGGCTGTTAAACTGTAAAAGAGTCAAAAAATTGTGGCCAACTCTTGGCTACTAAGTACACGTACACATGTTAAGAAGAATGGAGTTTCGCTTATGTCAGAAGCACGCACACTAAGATTATTATAAAATTGATTTGTTTTTAGTTCTTTTACAGCTCGACACTCTATCTCGACATATTATATGTATGTATCATATAGAAATAATTAATCACGATATAAATTAAATAATTAATCATAAATAACTCAACGGTAAACAGGCTGCTAGTGAAGCGACCGATGGATCCATCGTAACACATTAAGTTCGTGTATCCAGGCGTTACTATTAGTATTTAAATATTAATAATCAAATAATATTCGCACAGTTTCTAAACAACATAACACTTATTGAATAGATTACACGGTGTAGACAATATTAAAAATTCATTATAAAGCAGTCAAGTTAAATTTAATGTATTTCCACATTAATAATAGTTTGCGTTCCACCTAGACTTGGGGCGTTCTAGACTACTGTCTGTACGCTTGTACCTCACGACTTAGGACGCTGTCACTTACGATCCGAACCTTTATTAAGGAAACTACCTTAACTCGACTATTCAGATATTTAAAAAAACGTTTTCTATATTTATTAAATTTCGAAGAAGTTTTTAATCTATACATATATTAAAATTGGAGTGTCTGTTTGTAATATTAAAATAACCGCGTTTTACTAAATGCATATGTATATATACACGATACATACACCTAAATATCATTTTTTACAATTTTTGTCTGTCTGTCTGTTTGTACCGGCTAATCTCTGGAACGGCTGGACCGATTTTGACGGGACTTTCACTGGCGGATATTTTACTATATTTTATTTTACTATTGAGTAACTTACTAACTATTTTTATTTTAGAATATAAAATTATACGTAAAATAATAATAAAGACACGCTTTTTTATTAAATTCAAACGCGCACGATTTCGCGGGCACAGCTAGTTTATAATACAACACAGATTTATTTATGTATGTACAATGAATCGGGTTAAAGATCTTTATTTCTCATTAAGAATAATATTCACTTACAAAAAATAAACAATTACAATAATTGACGTGAAAAAGAAATATCATTATAAAACATATGAGTAAAAAAAATATATATCGTTGTAATCTCATATTGAATATTAAACAATAAATAAAAATGAATTAATTTAATAAATATGATATTATTTTCGTAATTTCCAGAAACTATCATTTCCACTGGGAGTGTCATTTCAGCGTCAATAGAGCTACTCTATAAGTACAAACTCGTAATTAAACGTAAAACATGATCGTGAAATAAAAGTAAGTGATACCGTAAAATTAATACATATTTTAATTTGACGTTTTAGTTATAAAGATAACATGCAATCATGACAATGTGTTATACTTATACATGTTATTCTAATCAACATGCCCCCACTCCACGGAAAAACAAGAGCTTTATTATGACATGATGTAGTCTACAGTTTTGGAAGATGAACTACGGTTATTAAATTTTACAATATACATATTAGTGTTAAAAGAGAATTTAGCATAAAATGATCACAGGTACAATAAACATACCGACATAAATTATATGAGACCATTAACAATGAGCGTATTTCTCCTATACATTATTTAATATCGCATAAATGTTTAAATAGTAGCATTCCAGCCACTCGTACTGAATGAAACATAACCCGCTACCGCTCATCAACGTAACCTCGACACGGTCGTGTAATTTACCGACGGTACCGTTGTCGCCTCGGGCCTGCTCGCTGCTGACCGTACGATAGCGACCAATCATAACCCATTACTCTTTATACGATACGATTATTTGTGTTATTGGAGATAATTCTACTTTTTCTTACGCGTTAAGACACGGTCATTTGTGAGGCTTTCTTCAAGATTATTGTGCTGTTAAGGATATTACGATCAATAGGTACTTTAAACGATGTTGATTTATATATTTATATTTATATTGATTAATTTAAAGGATATGATAATACTATTTATAGTAAATGTCTTCTATATTTTTTGGATGAGAGGGTTTGAAGATTATTTCACCACGCTGTTCGAATGCTCGTCGATGGTGTCAAATTTTTCTGACATGCAGGTTTCCTCATGATAATTTTCTTTACGAGATGAATTATAAACAGGAATTAGGCACATGAAAATTAACTATCCCTATTGGTTACAAAGTTGTATAATCTTGTGTTATAAGGTATACCAGAAATGTAAACACTGTTAGTTTATAATAATACTAGATTGTAATCGTTAAACTATTAACGGTTTTTATAGTTTTTATATAAATTAAAATAAACATTATAAAATATAAAAATGGTACGAGTTTGCAATAATAATTAAACGCTCCGCTAACAATTTTTCGACAGTTTACGTACCGTCTAGATTTATTATAAACTACCGGTCCTTAAAATTTTACGGTCATTTAAATATTACAGTGGTCAGCGGATAAGTCGGCGGCTACATATTTTTACTAGTTGGAAAATATTATTGGTTCTTTTGACAAGTTATGATTGCTATAGTACCAATGACATGCCACTGTGTGTCGTTGTTTAACGTGTTTATTCTTTAACACGTCAGAAGATGTTTTAGCGCCAATTATTCAACAACAAAACTTTCGTAACGAATTACACAACCATTTATATTACGAATTAATTAAAAACGGAAGTTCTATATGGAATTTGAAACAAGGTTGTACGTTTTAACATGATACGTTTCTCTTATGAAATCATATTATTAATTATTTGTTTTGATTAACTGTTGTTGTTAT
This sequence comes from Vanessa atalanta, assembly GCF_905147765.1. Taxonomy (NCBI): domain Eukaryota; kingdom Metazoa; phylum Arthropoda; class Insecta; order Lepidoptera; family Nymphalidae; genus Vanessa; species Vanessa atalanta. The sequence continues at coordinate 11,945,410 of NC_061878.1, forward strand.
GAAAATAGTTTTATAAATATAGTACTTAAATATTATTACTGTAATTATTTTATTTATAATTTGTGAGAGGATATTATTATTGTAAAAATCATATAGTTGAGCTTAATTGAACTATATAAAGGTTTAATGTAATTAATTTATATATTTGTATATATCTTATCTATGTTAATAGTATAAAACTGAGGTCTTTGTTTGGCTGAACGCGCTAATCTTATGAACTTCCTTTGTGTCTGTCCCTTGGATCCCTTGTGTCTGTAGTTACACTGACTCACTCACCCTTTAAACGGGAACTCAGCAGTACTTAGTATCGCTATTTGACGGTAGAATATCTGATGAGTTTATAGTACCTAGCCACAAATGTACCTATGCTCGAAGCTCTATCAAGTGTTATCAACACCCTAAACACTGTTTATAATGATGAAGGTTAGTGCCTTCAAATCCAACCAATCCACTAGTATAAGAATTTTTAAGGAGCATTTCAATATTGACATGGCTTAACATAGTCTTGGGATTGAAACGATTGCCTCCAGGCCGTTCCAAAAATAAAAGTTAACATTAAAAAGTCTTTTTCACCAATGTTTCTCAGATCTGTTGTTTTTTTTCGAGTCCTTGGTATGTTTATAAGAATCAATAAGATAGTGTAATGCTTCTATATATTGAAGAAAGAATTTTGAGCGTCATTGATACTGTTCAAATTTTTTAATACTTAATGTACAAACTTAGTCAATCGGTCCGCACCTTCTTCAGACAGACATTTATTGTTGTTCCATAATATGTTTCAAATTAAAATAGAATGAATAATTGCGTACTAATATATAATAAAAAAAACTTGTCCAGTCATAAAAATGAAGACAATCTTGTTATCATATACATTAAAGACTACTTAAATCTCTTCGCCTATTATTATAGTATATAAAAATTTATAACTGATGTTTTATTTGTGTTATTACAATGCAAACAACATTTACCTTTTCAAGTAATAGAAAACAAAATTTTCCGCAAGTAATTTCAAACCGCAATATTTATTGATATTAAAGAAAGCGGGTTACGAAATCATTGATCCAGTTTAAAATTTCTAATAATTTGGAAACTAATTCGATCAATCGGTTTACCGCACATTCATCAGTCATCCATTCATAGTTGCACATGTTCCAAATTTAAATAGAATAAATTATTCCATACGCGTACTGATATAAAACATTTTCTTTTCCGCAGTCTCCAGAGTAATAATTCATTACGATTCTCGTCGTAACCTCCAAAGCGTCTATTGCCAGCAATTTGGTATTCAAATATGTGTAGAGCAATATAATATGTGCAACTTGGGTTATTAAAGTGTGGGAATACGTTAGTGGTGTTCTGGGTATCGCGTGAGAATGAATGAACCATTGTTTCATGGACTCGATAATGATGTTCCGTAGTGTTATCGATACATCGATTGAATATATTTATATTTAGAATATTTTGGCGTTCATATAAATGAGGAATTTTCTAAATGAATAGCTGATAAGCGCATATATCGCAATGCCGGTTTGAATTTTTTCGTTGACAATAATTCCACGCCACCACGCTGTCAGGTCAACGCTGACGTCGTACACAAATATATAAAAACATAATAATATAATCACTTACTTCTTATGTGTATTGAATTTTAATTTTGTGTTTTTAATTATAAGGGAAATGAAGATTATTGTAATAAAGAGAAAAATATCATTGTTTTTAATGACTTGAATTTTTAAATGTCAAAGGAAGCACACACACGACCTAAGCTATGCTTTTTCGTACAACATGAGTCGTTATTAATAAAAAAAATAGTTTCAAAACCGTGTATTAAATAGTGTAATTATATTAAATAGAGTATTTATTGTGTTACCATAATAAATTTGACGATAAATAACTAATCGATATCGTTTCACATCACTAGTGTCCTCTCAGAGCCTGTATGCAATTATTCACGTACATATCGGTCGGTCGATGAAAACAAAATGTAAATATTTGAAGTCTATCTGTATAATTACAATGCAATCAAATTTACAAATCAAGAAAAGTTTTTTTAACATCCTCAAAAGTCGATGCTATTAATGTATACGATAACTCGTTGTCTTCCTTGAGATTAAAGGTATCTACCGAGATTCATCAAATTCGTTCAATTGGTTTGACCATGAAAGCGTAACAGACTTATTTTCGCTTTTATAATATTAGTATTAACATTAGCAGCCTGTAAATTTTCCACTGCTGGGCTAAGGCCTCCTCTCCCTTTGAGGAGAAGGTTTGGAGCATTTCACTGAGCTACTACAATGCGAGTTGGAGACACATTATGATTTTGATTTGATTTGATTATATATGTAAGTTAGTTACGCATACATTTGTAAGTTTATGTGTTTATTTGAGCAACAGTCACGCATAGACAGATTCGCTTTCGCACCCTGTTCAAACAAAAGAAATCAAAAATCAATAACAATGTTTTTTTTTTAATCTTATTTATTTATCTGGTCTGACTGTTATTGTAGGTAGACAGTTTGTCTGCACTGTCTAATGGATAACCCGGTCCTGTAGTAGAGAATACTTTTTTTAGGTTTGTAAACAAAAATGAACATATTGCAGAGCAAACTTTATTCATTATCCTCGTTTGCAACTCAGTAGATAGATTTAATTACCTTGGATATCCTAAGATGATAGGACACGAAGGATTATTTATTCAGTACCATAAATTTCCATATTTAAACTACAAGGTGTATCCCACCACTTACCATCAGGTGGTATCCTGTCACATAAAAAAGGATTAGTGCGAAGATACGGACATTAACAAACACAGACATTCGAGTAAAAAGCGTATAGACGTATGATAGAAATTTTCTCATAAACTAAGTACTAGCTAGTAGCTACAACATGCCACTAGATTACGCCTATTATCACGCGAGTTCATCTGCTCCAGTTGTTCTCAAACTGTAGGCATATTTTTTTCGTCACGTAATATTTACATAAGTCGTATTGATAATTTATATCGTTAAGCTTAGTAGTAGATAATTATGAACATTTAGGTAGCATTTAAATTTGTGCAAGTCCGTCTGTGTTGGGTTGAAGAGATTACAAAATTCTACCAAACATTCATATTGCTTAGAATTTCAATGAATAAAAGTTTATATATATATAGAGTATCTATTCTCGTCTTTGATATCCTGGTATTGATAATAATGACTCACATTGGAATTCCATGTATGGTTTTCATTTAATTGTACTTATACTGCAGATTTTATGTAGTACTTATTGTATTCAAAATGACAATATTCCTCTATTTCTCTTCGTAAATATTTTAATTATAAAATTATGTCTTCATTTATAGTCAAAACGTTTATTTCGTGTAACGAAGCCATCAAATAATTAAATAAATTGTACGCGTAGGCAAAGACATCAAACTTTAATAATAGTTCGACGTTTGAGAAGCGCAGAGCTAAACCGGTTGAGCACATTGTACGCAATGGAGCGGCTAGTGTTAATATCACATTAAATGGCCGGCTGCCGACTGGAGACCCGATAGCCATACCGCCCACCACCTCATTATAACGCGAATACTAATATATAAAGCGGTAAGTGTTTGTTTGTTACCATCAATCTCGAAAACGAATTTAACTTACTTTAAACTTATTTCCTGAGCTGGAAGTGAGGCTAAATGGCGCACATACGTCGTGTTTTATCAATCTTAAGTCTTTCATTCAATGTTTATCTGAAGACATCGCTTTCTTAGCGATAAAATCGACTTTTGTACGGACCATTAATTTTTAACGCCTTTATACAATGAAGCATATATTACTCTAAATACCATAAGGTAATAAAATGACTTGGATATTGTTTAATTACAAAGAGCCGAGATGGCCCAGTGGTTAGAACGCGTGCATCTTAACCGATGATTTCGGGTTCAAACCCAGGCAGGCACCACTGAAATTTCATGTGCTTAATTTGTGTTTATAATTCATCTCGTGCTCGGCGGTGAAGGAAAACATCGTGAGGAAACCTGCATGTGTCTAATTTCAACGAAATTCAGCCACATGTGTATTCCGCCAACCCGCATTGGAGCAGCGTGGTGGAATATGCTCCAAACCTTCTCCTCAAAGGGAGAGGAGGCCTTTATCCCAGCAGTGGGACATTTACGGGCTGCTTATATATTATATATATTGTTTAATTTATTATATTGCGACAGGCGGACTGGCAAATGGGCTATCTCATGGTAAGTGGTCACCACCGCCCAACCATTCCTCACATGCTAACTTTGGGACTTAGGATGTTATGTCGCTTGTGCCTGTAGTTACACTGACTCACTCCCTCTTCAAACCGGAACACAACAATTCTAACTATCGACGTTAGAATACCTGATAAGTGATATTAGGACATTTTATCATACTAAACAATTTACGTCGACACAGCCTGAATTTACCAGTTTCCTAGATGTTATGTCACTTGTGCCTGTTGACAGGCTCATTCTTCCTTCGAAACAATAACACAACAATATTGATATTAGGCGGTGGAAAATGTGATGGTGTGTGGTACTACCAATGCGGGCTTGCACGAAGTGATCACATCAATACGGACCGTTAATTGATGACATGAACTTGAATTATTATTGAATGTCTGTTTTCTACAGAGTCAGGTTTAAATTATCTAACATGCAATCTTTTAAAGTTACTGCTTACACTTTGCAGGTAAAGTACTTATTTATAACTTGTAAATTGAACATAACGCGGTGCACACGCAGATGTACCAACTAATAAATTAATAATTTATTTTAGTACAAACAGGATACGCCGTGATTAATGTTTATATTATACGGAAAATCCTGGAATGTAATATAATGTCAAAACATAATTGTTTTGGAATGATATGTAAATATATTTTATTGGCAGAGAAGAAACGGGCCTCCTGATGGTGAAGTTACCTCTGTCCATAGACATTGGCAGGTATAGTATTCGACCATTCCTTAAACCGTTAATGCGCAACCGACATTGGGAACTGATAAGTCCTATGTGCCTGTAGTTACACTGGCTCACTCTATCAAAAACACAAAAATATTGAGTATTGCTGTTTAGCGATGAGTAAGTGGTTAAGTACCGTCCGCATGATATATTTTATTTTTACACCGTTTTTAAACAAAATTATCTACATTGAATAATTTAAAATGTAACGTATTCAAGTTGAGTTATGTTCCTACGAGAGGCAAATTAAAATATTCCTGCATCAATTTATTGAAGCGATTTTAAATAAGGAGTTCACTAATATCGAGGTTTTTTTGTGTGTTGACCGATTTATCAATTTCTTTTATCGAGTAGGTTTGATGGTATATTTAAGACTCTCATGTAGGTATCATATAAATTATAAATGAAACGCTGTTAGCGTTATAACGTCATACCATTACATTTTTTTTTACATTACTGTAAATTTACCACTGCTGGGCTATGACCTCCTCTCCCTTTGAGGAGAAGGTTTGAAGCATATTCCACCGAGCTGCTCAAATGCGGGTTGGTGGAATACACATGTGCCAGAATTTCGTTGAAATTAGACACATGCAGGTTTCCTCACGATGATTTCTTTCCCCGAGTGCGAGATGAATTATAAACACAAATTAAGGTCATGAAATTCAGTGGAGCTTGCCTGGATTTGAACCCGAAATCATCGGTTAAGATACGCGTTCTGACCACTGGGCCATCTCGTCTCTCATCATAAATAAATTTAATATAACTATTATAGCGTGTGTATAGAAAAAAGAAACCAACTGATGTACAGACTATAAATTATGATTATAATATAAATTTTGTTGTAATTATTTATCGTAATAACTCAACGAAAAACTTTATATTAATTACAAAGAGATAAGCCAGGTATCGTATTAACATGCATCTATTACGCGTGTGATGCAATCTAGAAACATTAGCTAGGCTGTAATTAAATAGCCTAGGTAATGAACTAGGTTCTTATCAAAAGCTAGCTATCTCGGTGATGTATGTATTGGCTTAGACGAGAATAGTGCGTGCAAGGCCTAAAGTTCTCGTCGGTTTTATTATTGTACATCGTAAATTGAATGGTGGTGGTTAGAATTTTATCCGTAAGATCGCGGTTCGAATGCCGAGCAATCACTGCTTGGTTTTTATATGCTTAACATCTTGGGCTCCATATCGCCCGTGCTTAATTTGTGTTTATAAGTCTTGTGCTCATTGTTTAAAGTAAATAAAGTGAGGAAATCAGCTTGCTTTTTGGACTTAGCCTCGGGTCTCAGGCTAAATACAGAACTAATAAAACACTAATTGCGAATACTAACAAAAATCTATTTAATGGAAATTTATATATCATATCAGCATATCACTTTCTGACATCTGTTTCGAGTTTCTTTTTACCAGAATACTTCTACTGTTACTGACTAGTGATAAGAATATAGTCATAATTCGTTAGTTTTCAGCTGTCGCTTGTCATCGTCTGCTATCCGTATTCACCAAATTTTATTCTTAATGCCTTATTTTATACCATCAGTTTTTCGTTACCTGGTACTCGTGACTAGAATTTTCTTTATATGTTATACCGTTACGAACGACTTTTGATTTTTTATAGGTAACATACTGTAACCAATCCCGTGTTCAAAAAAAAACTATGTAGAAATGGAAAAATGTAGTCTAATTCAAATATCACAGAGTATAAAATGCTTATGTAATTTATAAGGATAACTTTAAGCTTTTGAAATAGATAAATATATCCTTTTTTACTCTGCAATACGAAGCGGTATTTTTGGAAATATTACGACATACTTAAATAAATGGGTTCGCGATGTCTGGTGTATAAGAAATTAGCGTACGGGCGAAAAGATCAGTTGGCAAGTGATATGTAGGTAATATTATATCGTATCATTAAATTAATTAACTTAAAAAAAAACCTTGCTCAAAATGATTTATATCAAATATAATATATTTCAGACTATACAGATAATATATTAGTGTTATTCGTTTTAATAATATCCTAAATTAGTATTTCTCTAATAGACGTCTCCTGTTTATTTATTGCTCGTAAGCTTAATATTAGGTATTATTTTAATTTGGACTTATAGATGGACCGGGTTTTAAATATTTATTATCATAAATAATCTGTTTAGTCATATTAGTTAGATTTGGTTTCATCTCAAATCTTCGAGAAAGATTTTTCTTTAAAGAAATACCCTTAAAAATACCATGTAAAATTTTTAAATTATTTTTTTTAAATCGTTGTGTAAACCTACCCTATCCTACTCGGATATAATGTATTTAGTTTTTATGTTTTTTAAATTGTAACTAAATAGTTATATAAAAATTTATGAACAAACAATAACGTAAAAAAATATAACAGAAAACACTTTTATTTTAATCTTATAATAATTAATCAATTACTAAGTATAAAAAAATGCAAGTAAGAAATTGAATATTCTTAAGTACTTTTAAATTTTGAATTTAGATTTAAGTATGTACTTTAGATTCTATCGAAAAGCCGCTAAGAAATTTGGATGGCATTGTATGAAATATTAACCATCCCGTACTTCGCCAACCACCACCGACCTTGGGAATTCAGATGTCATACCCTCGAGCCAATAGTTACTACTATGTATTTCCAGATACGAAATAATAAACTTGTGGTAGCAATTGAAACAACATAAGCTAAGGTCAATAATGAACCTATGACTTTCACATCGCAGACAGCACGTACCTTTGAGCTATTGAGGCTATAATTTTGTAATAAGGAAATTATTTCCTAACTAGCTATGAAGGTTTCACTAGCGTTTCATTTAGACTAAGAATGATTGTGGGGCTACTAAAAAAGGGGTTAATCAGTCGAGAATTATTTTTAAAGAAACCAGGAGCCTTAAGTTCTCTATTTTTAAAATCCTGTGCCTTGGAAAACACGAAAAGCCGTTAGTCCCGCGTCTGAACTTTTTTCGGTTAGATTTCCCATCACAACGGATTACGTTAGTGATAAAATAGAGAATTCACCGTTCACATGTGCGCGGATACCTAACATGAGGGACAACATCCTATCTCATTGCTAAATTTAGAATATTTTTCTTCAATTATCGAGCTATCTAACCCAAAGAGATTCGGCGTTCAAATACATAAAAAAATACAATGCCTTATAAGTACTCAAAAATCATTTATCACGTATGAATTACTTAATTTAGTTAACTAATAATATTAGTATATTAAGCCATTTATATTTTCTTAATATTCTCTGACCTTATACATACTACAAACATATAATACACACGCTGTCAATGTACTGAGATAAATATATACAACCTGTTTACTTGTACTGTCATGTACTTCTTGGGAACAGCGGTATTAATATGAACACATAGTAAAATCGTAACAGGATCTCGATTGAACGTGAATTATTTTGCAGGAGATTAATCTTTAAGTGAAAATGTATTTTCCTTAATGGTATGAATTTCGTGTTAATTGGAATATCAAATTTCAAATCAAAATACGCGCGTGTCACTTCTCTTATCTAAATTTAAAGTCAGCGAAATTGCGTATGACTATGCTTATATGACCACCAGATAAACTTGCGGCTTCATCTGCAAAAAAAATATTAAACTTCATTTATAGCACGCAAATGAGAGGAGGTAACGCGTCAATGTTACCCCCTCGAGGGGTGATTTATATAAAAAGTAGCCTATGTCCATCCCCGGAACTTAAACTATCTCCACACTAAATTTCATCTTAATCAGTTCAGAAGAGGGAGGAGAGAGGCCTACCCTAACAGAAGGCGTCCTAAGCACGTCCTATACGATCCCGTTGACAGACTCACTGCCGACAACTCTATCTCGATAGGCAACATAGACAACACACACATAATTAAATTTCAAAATTTAAAATTCATAGTCAAATAAAAATTTGCCACCGATTAGGAAAAGAAAATGTCCTAAAAGAAAAAAAGAATTGGCAAAAGAAAACCAGCGGGTTTAACTTTCAATTTAGATCAGATTCGATTTAAATAAATATTGACTGTGATCGAGGAGAAGTAAAGCATCTGGCGTCCAGCTTAAATATTCCACGTTCGACGATTTTGTCAAACCCGCAGGTCAAATCTGGATAGAATAGCGAGAAACTGAATCAGAAAACTTGCCTCTGCAAGAGGACCCCAACAGTGGAATGAAAATGATAAAATATTAATTCTATAACTAAAGGTTCTATAATCTAAATAGTTTCAAAATGGTGGTTATAAAATACAATTTATATATCATTGTCGAGACCACGAAACAATTCAATAAAACTCCAGTTTCAGGAACGATGTCTAAAATTAGATTAAATAATTTGATGTTGGTCTCAATGATCATTGGTCGTTGAGTGCCAATGAAGCAATTGTCGACCAATGAACGTTTAATATATTTAATTACGTCCATTAACGTTTCAGATACTGGACGTATGTAATTTATCTATTGTTCTATTTCAAACGCAAAAAGCAACTTAAGCTACCAAGGGTAGTAAGGTTTATAATAATATATTTTCGTTAATTCAATATTTCAACGCAACTTGAGATAAGATGTGCACCCATTAATTTCAAGACACGCGTTCTGACACGTAACTCAACCGGTTTTTAAGTATGTACTTAAGAGAGTTAACTTAAATAAGACTTTATGTTACAAGATACTTTATGATAAGAACATAGATTATAATTAACTGAGCTACATCATCCAAGATGTCTCTAATCCGGTATTTCATCCTTTGTGAACATGCTGCTAAGCTTAGATAGGGCTTCGTATGTCGTTGTAAGTATATATACGTCGTTTTAATCTTACAACTTGCATACATTTATTGTGAATGAATATATATATAAGCAATTGTAACTTTGTATTTTAATTTTGGAGCTGATCAACGGAAATTTCATCATCTGAAATGTTTGTCGGATATGTCAGAGAAAAAGTAAAATAATATTGGAATACGAATTTAATGAACCACTAGGTTTCAGTTCCTCAAAGTTTAGGTTTTCTTTGGAATATAATACTCCAATAAATTCAAATTCATCTATGCTAAGTAAGTGAATCCAATAATTGAAGATTTTTATTTATAGCTTTTTATTTTTTTACTAAGGTAGAAGTTAAATATGTAATTGTGTTTTTCCTGTTCTTTATGTTCAGATTTGCTATCTGTATTAAAGTATATTCGTTTTCTGGAACAAGTCCACAGCTTGTTCCAAGCTTCATATCAAAGCCGGTTACTTTGCCTATTAATTTTAATAGTCAAAACATCTGAACATGACGTTCTCTAACCAAGGTTTCTCATTTTTGATCTAATCTTGTTTTTAATAAAACCAACTTTATATATCCTGACAATTTATGTATTTGTAAACTCGCTGGAACTACAAATAGCAGCGTTTGCAGAAAGTTAAAATGTTATGTTAAATTTCGGCGCGTTTGTCTCATCTAAACAGCATGTTCTTCTAGGTGTGAGCAGTTTAAGCATCACGGAGTGATGACCCTCTCAAATCCATAATCCGCATAATCTTTCCATGGTAAGTCGTTTTCCTCGACGTTAGAAAAGTAGGCCATTCTCCAAAAGTTAAAAATATAACTATTAATTGTAGTTAAATCAATGCAACAAAATATCTTAAAGCTAGAAGCAAATTAGCTAAATGGACGATACAAAATTTTACTAATTCATAAAGTACCGGAGTAAATTATAGAAATTATTAAATACAACACAGATAAATATCCTCAACAAGAGTCGAAGAAAACAAAGAAAAAAAGAACAAGATACTCTAACATCCGCGAAGACGTAGACACAGCATGTCATGTACAATAAAAAGTAATATTCCCGTCCAAAGGGAATAGCTGACCGGAAACGCAATGTCGTGCCGTGTGTAATGTCGTCAGAACCTGTTGTTAGAACCTATATTTTATCCTATTTATTTGTTCCAAGATGTCCTCCTGATAACTTGCGACTTCTTAGAAATTCTAGCGTAGCAATTGCAAATTACTTTTCTTTTATATATTTTTTTATAAACGGCACTTGGTTAGATTAAAAGGAAAGACTTTTAAAACACGTTTAGGATTTTAATTTTTTACTTGTTGTTCGCTCATTTAACTATAAGACGTAATTGCTAGCGCAAAATATACCTAAGTATATTTCACATACCTGACGATATTGCTTATTTCTCATCGTATTTCATGCGTTTCCTCATAGTTCATCGATTGAGTTTAATATTTGGGCCTTACAAATAGATGCTTTTTGTGCTTACGTGAAGGTTTATTGTATTGTATCATCAACGTAAAACAACGTCGAATCGAATTGCTTAGACGGCGATTAAAAAACATTAATTGTAATTAATATTCTGTGACATCAAGTATTTATCATATATATGCCTAAAAATTTAAAACTCTTATAAATCACAATCAAATCTAAAGTGATTCTTAAATGGGAGATAGTTTTTAATAGCGCGACCCACAATTCGATCCAAGAACTCGTAGTAGCCTTATAATCTAGTCAGTAGACCAACGAAGCTGTTATCTATATAGAATGCCATTGAAACGTTTGAATTATATCACAGAGTTACAATCAGTTGTGTTTGACACATGGGAGACCCGACAAGCCATTCAAGTGCCTCTAACAAACAACACGACTTCTGAATAAGTTACCGTTAGGTGGAGTTTCATTGAAATCTCTTGATTTTGCAGACAATAATACGCATAATGTAACTTAATATATATCAGTGCGTATTATAAAACAAAGTCCCCGCCGCGTCTGTCTGCCTATCTGAACGCGATCAACTCAAAAACAACCGAACGTATTGCCATATTGGTTTCGCCAATAGACAAATAGTCATTATTGAAGAAGGTTTAGTTGTATAAAACTCATTAAACCTTTAGGTAAATTGACTGAAATATTTACTTCTTCACTTATTGTTGAAGATGTTGGAAAACCATACTGACTAAAAGCATACTAGTGTACGCCGCGTTAGCTAATAGAGTTACATATCTTACCCATACGAAGCTCAAGCGGCGCTAGGAAATTGTTAGATGTAAGTTTTGAAAATGAGAATATTTCTGACGCCATAAAAGTAAAATTTCGAGGTTAAATTTGAATTTCTATATAAAAAGTTAAAACCTTTAACGCAAGGAGAACTGCTGTTATTTGCTACTGATGTTGAAAACTACTGTAAAATCAAGCAAGTGAATGTTGGATCTTTAATGTCATTGTTATTTGATTCAATTTAGTTATTTTAACTTAAAGAAAATCACCTTTATGCGCCGCTATTGGACAAAGGCCTATTCTTCTCTTAAAAAGAAGATTTGGGCATTATTCCTCTACGCTATTCCAATATTGGTTTGTGTATGTACATTGTACATATATACACTCTTAATTAAACGAGCAGCTATCGTTGTACGGGTTTGTAGATTTTCCCGCAAGTCAACAAGAATTTCAACATTAACTTTTGTAATGTAATCTCAGTGTACAGTTATTAATTATAATTAAATATTATATACCTCGCATAAAAAGATATTTTGAATTAATGCTTACTCCTTTATTAATAATTTTATGAATACTAAATTATAAATAACTTCTGTCAATAAAAAGAAGATAAATTAAAGATGAAAGTATACTCAGTATGGTCAGCAAAACATTATTAATTATTTAAAATTATAGTATATGCATAATTATTCAGAATAAATAAATAACATTACATATTAATTCATTAATGAGATTCAAATGCCTGACTTGGTGTTAAAAAACAAAATACATTTGTCATCATTTCTAAACCGTAGAGAATGCAACAGATATATAATTTGTAAACGAGATAACAGGAGATCGGGTGCCATTAAACAGAATTATCTTATTCGTTCAGTCTATAAAAGCTTTTAGTTTAAAATGTTGACGAAATTTATTAAAATTACAGTATCTAAAGGTCTAAATCAAATTCAGCGAATGACAGCAATATTCATAGCCAATCTCAACCCAAGTTACAAGCTGAACAGCACGTACATATTTATGGTACCTATAAGAAACTTAATTATAGATACTATAAACTAACTGGGCATGATAACGAGATACCCTCAGTTAGTTCCAATAACTTTCTCATGGTAACTGTATGAGCACTGAGCAGCTATCAAAGCTAAAACAGTAATTTTCAGACCGATGTCACTTAGTCAAGAGGTTAGTGAAAGTGTTCGTGGACAGGCAGGTAAATCGCGAACTTGTCTGCTCTGAGAAATACAGCGTGTTAATAAACGTAGAAGCAACGGCGCTTTGATTAGAATCTTTAATCTCAAGAAATCTAACGCAGACAGCCTAACAGGATGCCAGTTGATTGAATAGTTTTAACTCGTTATTATTATATAGTGTTGAAAGTTCTTTGTTTAATACTGATTCTGAAAGACAAAGACTAGAAATAAAAATGGACTTAGAATTGAATTCTCACCGAGAAGCTTCAGATAACATTTATGAAAAAGTGGTTTGAGAATTTAGTAATTTTTGTGTTTACCATTCAATGAAGAAAACCCATTTAAGTTATCTTTCTATTTGGAATAACAAGATTAGATATCGAACTCAAGGGAAGTTAACAGTAAACTCTATTTAACATACCAACCAAGTATTTGAACTCGTAGTATATTTTATGGCCGGAAATGCTACCGTTTAGAAAATAATATTAATGTGGGAAAACTTCGATAAATCTTTTAGCTGTAGTGCATTAAATCAATTACTATTTTAAAGATTAATAATTATCGTAACTGCAACGCTTTGCAGTTTTCTAAGCCCTAAAGTAATTTATTTATCACAAGAAGCACATAAACAAGTTAATAGAAGTTTGAGGTTGGAATTAAAGCAAGTAGCTATAAGCTAAAAGTGATTGATCTTCGTTTATGTTAGTTGACCTTGCATTTCATTTGGGACGAATTTCTGTTACTGCTTCTAGCCTACCTTGGTTCTTTTCCGTAGAATCTATATTCTGAATCAGGTATCTTTAGAATTTAAATTGTTATTGCGGACTTATCTAAAAAAAATTGGCTTTAATTTATCTCGTGCTCTTAGACAAAGATAATCATACTTTGTTGGGTAAGTAACCCACTAATCATATATTCTATCAGCAAGCAGCATTACTTAGATATGTTGTGTTCCGGTTTGAAGGGTGAGTTAACCAGTGTCAGGCTTAAGTGATATAACATCTTAGTTTCCAAGTGGCGTCTGGTCTGTAGTTTCTTAGTGGCGTATTGGTGATGTAAGGAATGGTTTAAAATTCTTAAGGTGCATATTACATATTACGGTCATCTTATATATTAATGGGCAGTGATGACCACTTTCCTTAAGCGCAGAAGGGTTGCACGTCCGCCTATCAATTTTATAAAAAGTTATGTTGCTAGTGTAATAACTCTGGTTCACAAGTCCTTTCAAATGCTCAAATGCTTACTGCATACAGTAAGTGATGAGTGAATGATCCAGAATATCATGAATCATGAAGTATTCTGAACCACGTTTATCTCCCAAACACAAAGCATAGTTTACCTCTTTTACATAATTATATCGTCTTCAATTTCTTTCTTTTGCCTCAAAATAAATCTTTACATGTTTTTTAGTGATTATATTATTGCATGTAATTTCTAATATCTCAAACAATTTTGTAAAATGAATTATTAAAGTTAATTAATATTATTCATAACATTTCTATGTATAAAATAAATTGAGTGTCAGAGGGAAGAGCGACTGGAAGATCATTAGTTATGAAATAAGTAAGCGATTCGAATAGATTTAACGTATGTCAGATTACTAGGCTTAGATGCTAGAAAATGCGGTAATAATATATCGTGTCTGACAGACTTTATTATAAGTAAGCATAAATGCATAATTAGTTTACCTTTTTTTCTTAGTATACTGGAATGAAATGATTACTTATAACGGATTATCTTGCTTCTCTTTTTAAACGGTACATCCCACTCTGATAAAGGAATTTTACGACCAAAACTAACCTACATTTTACAAAATTATAATTTTCAAAAACAGAGCAGTTCTGTACATCAGATATGAATCATGGAAGATATTGAGATACGTTTAAGGTCCAATGAAAACACTACAATTTCGTTCTATTTTATTTAAATGAAGCATTATTTCAAGGAAATTTCCAACAAGATCGAATTTAGCTTCTCGGTCAACTATGATTATGCAGCGATCTACTTTCACGTAATTATACTGTCATTATTATCGTGAGCTTTTTGTACATTTAGATAGTATCTAGATTAGATATGTTAATCAAGGACACACTGTATTTACCGTGTAAAAACTCTGCTAGCATTTTGTCTATTAATACGGTAGCTGGGAGGGCTGATTTTGAGTGACGTTTTTTTAGATATTGTTATATTTTAACTGTATAAGTAATTGTCCATCATAAAATTAACACATTTTTGTTAATAAATATGGTTTAATATTGAGTTTTTATAATTTAAACGATTATATTTACTCAGTTAATTGAAGTTATATTTATAAACGTTAAGATTAGGCGCATATTTATTTTAATAATATACATATATAAATAACGCGAATTGACAAATATAGCGTATCAAATATTAGATGATATATACAAACTCCCAAATCATTTAAAACAAATCATCCCAACTGTATGAAACTATCAATAGTGGTAGAAATTTATTAAACGATATAAATTCAGATATCAAAACAAAAAAAAATTATAAATTGAACATGTTATAAAATCAGTATCTGGCCCAGATCCAGGTACCAATAAATCTTTCAGTTAACCAGCGGAAACTGGTTTTCACATAAAAACTGTCATCGTAAGAATTCTGAGACAATACGAGTTCTGTACAGTTAACTTCCTCGATGTTTTATACGATTTATCGATAAATTGTACCATTTTGAACAATCTGTTCAATGAAAAGTTTAAATGTAAGAATATTTCGAGACAAATTAACGAAACAAGAAAATTTATTACTCGAAAAAGCCATTACTAATGAGTCGTTCATTACAATTTATGAACAAAAACACTTAAAACATACATAATGTCTTTTTAAAAGTGCACAATATACATACATAATTGGATAGCAGTTAAGGAAACGGCAGACTTTACGATTGAAGTTAGTGTTTTGTCAATCTTAGGCAAAATATATTTTTTAAAAGTGATAAAATTCTAAAACAACTAAAAATAAGTGAAAAAGAAGTCCAAATCAACAATATTTATAAAAAAGAAGTATATAAAGATATGTCAATACGTTTGTGCGACCTTATCAAATTATTTAATTCAGTAATTTACATTACTTAAATCACAATTAATTGTCTATTAGAAGAAACAAATTTGATTCAATCCGTTTACTAATTTAATGTCAACCCATCTATCTTATCAAATATGCAAAAATACTATTTGGGCATAATTAATATCAATTTAAGAAAATAAATTAGACAATTAATAAAAAATTTGCTACTCTTTACACACGTATTATTTAAAATATTTCCAATTTAGTTTTTACTGGATGATATATAATTATTTTAATGTAAATGTCGGAAATGGTCATTAATACGGCCTCTAAGAGTGGTACGATACCAAAGTGTCTTTGCGCCAAAACGGAGCCTAGCTGGAGGGACACTAGACGGATTATTGGAATGTAAGTGATTATTGACGGCTTAACAAATGATGAAAGAGCTTTATTGAATTGTATTGATGTACGAATACAATGTGTCAGGCTGGAGATCCTGAAATTTGTAATTCCTTGAATTTATGACTAAAGAGAAACTCTATACTTAGTTCTTCTTTTCTCTGGTCGATTACCGAAATCAGCCCGCATAATGGTAAATTATGGTTACAGACATACGCGATATACATGTATCGTCAAATATTGATTGATCCAGTAAATAAGTTGCATCATGTTGTATAACCAATACTGGATAAATTCTTGACACACATTTGGCTCGACATCTTTCGATTGACCGCCTTAAACGCTGTGCAAAAACCGTCTGAGACAATAACGATGATTCTTTACAGTTATTAATGAAAAACTAGTTTACAATTTACCGTAAAGGTAGAAATAAATTAAGTGTTATTAGTAGACTTATACTTATTGAATATGGAAAAAAGAGTCGTTTGTTGTAAGAAGAGAGCATGAAAAATATTTTTAAATGGAGTTAAGCATTAATAGCTAAAAAATAATTCAAAGTACTTTATTTCTATAGATAATGTGAATATGCGAATGACTTACAATAATAATAATAAAATACAACTTTTGTGAAAGGACTTTTCAAAGACCAGACTGAGACAGTCAGACAGACAGAAAATGATAATCTTGTTTATTTTTTTATTTTATTTACAAAACAACCACTTTTAGGCCTTTTTGGGCAATGTAACTATCCTGATTCAAATAATAATCACGGCAAAAATAAGAATTACATTATCAGAAATAAACTTATCGACATGTTTCCAATAAATATCGACAGTAACGGTGCTCTGAAAATGAAATAAAAACGCGTAATGATCAAACAATTTAGCGTCCATCATTCGACGTAATAGTCGCTCCAACGCACTGTAAACGGGACATAACTGTCGCAACCGGTCGAGTATTTCAGATTCACGGAACACAGTGGACAAAAACTGATGCTTATTATGGTGAAAAGAAAAAGTTTTCAACGTTGTAAGAGAATTTTACGAGCGCAACAGCGTAAAATTTATCCAGATCCAGTCGGACTTGTGGATTCCGTTAACATCTTAACTAGACGAGATGTTAGTTGCTTTTTATCTCTGTCATCATTGCCATTTTCAGAAATGTCATGTTGCGAAAAAAAAACTATGGAATATAGATTCTTAGATTACGTCTATGTCAAGTTCAACTTATGTCGAACAAGATCAAAAAATATGTTTAGTTTAAGACACAAAATTATTAGACTCATCATCGTCCTCTTCCCCTATCCAAATTTTATTTGTGGTCACCGCAGCATATCTTGTTCTTCTTCCATACTTCTCTGTCTGACGTAATTTCACAAGTAACATTCTTTCCAGCCATATCGTCTTTCACACAATCCATCCATCGTTTCTTTCGTCCCCTTCCTCTATACGCAAAATTAGACTATAAAGTACTATAAATAACTTATTTTGAAAAAATTCTGTCATTAAAACAAAATAAATTATAATAAAAATTTGAAGAGAATTATAATTGATATAAAACAATATAATTAAATCATAAACTTTGAGCAGTTATGTTATGATGTATTATTCTTTGCGATACATTAAATGCACAAAATTACTTTTTAAGTTTATCACTGCGAAATAAAAAGGTCATATGGTGGGTTTTAAAATTGAATATGATTAATGACGTATATCATTTTATTGAAGCATATAATTCTAAATTACTTTTTCCATCATGTAGTTTTTTATATGAATTTAAACATTGAATATTTCGATTAAATTTTACCATCTTATAAAAAATATGATCCAATGAAAAAAATATATCATGAGAATGTAGATATTAATCCATCAATGTCATATTTTAAAATACAGATGAAGTAAATATCAGTTTAGGTCATATAAACTAAATTGGAACAGTGCTATAATTTATACCCATTTATTTTGAACTGTTAACGAACGCATTTATAATTTAAATACCCTTAAAGTCAACGGTAGCTTAACAAGTAATTGCTCTATCCAGTTAGAGGAAATTATATTCTGTAATTTAGCTTTATCTACCAGGTTTGTTGTGGTTAAATTACAAAGCTTCGGCTGTGGGCTTAAATTTCAGATTGGGTAATAAAACCTCGCGAAGCCGTAGCCTCGTAACGGAATAGAGTGGACTTGTGTTAATACTCTTTTGCACTTAATATCATACGGGTAGGCTTCTCTTAATTAAGAAACTCAGCAGCAATAAAATTCGGCTTGAGGATGATGCGATTACCACACATAGAGCTAGATTCGGTATATTTTTGGTTATTGTCAGTATTCTGCTAGGGCAGAGATAAGGATCGAAGAAATAATTAAAGTTTTTCATTGTCCATAAAAATATGTAGCTTAGTATATTATAACGCTAAGTCATTTTATATAAGATAGATAAGAATAATTACATTTGCATATAAGCTTTAGGTGCTCTTAATTATTCGAATGGATCAGAAGCTACTATCTGATATGCAAACTACATTATATGGGATCAAAACTGGTTCGGTTTCAATTTTTCTTTATTGTAATACATGAAACTTCACATGATCAGGTATCTCGGCTAATATGTATCGATAGTTATAACACGGTGATCATGTTTAAATGGTTTAATTATATGATAGTTCAATTCAAATGGAATGATGTTATATTTACTTAGTAGTAATAGTAGTAATAGTAGTAGGTAGTAAATGCGTTTGACTGTGTATAATAATATTTATGCATTAGTTTATATGTTATTTCATGTTTTTTTATTTATTTTGATATAATTTTGAATTTAGAATGATATTGGAACTAATAGTTCTTAAATTTTCTTTATCAAACACATATACTGTAATATGTTTTAGTACATGTATGGTTCTTAGTTACAATAATTTTTTAAATGTTTCTAAAGGTTTGGATTTAAATAAAATTGACTCATAAACTGAAATTTGTTTATAAGTACTTCGATAAGAAATCGTAATCGTAATTTACATAACGATCGGACATCAGATGATTTGAGAAATATACAATCGAATTTTATTAAACTAATAGTTAAATTTAAGAGTGTAATAGCGGTTATACTCTCGCGTCTGTCTAATCCGCTTTTATAATAACCATTAAAATTTTACGTAACTTTTAAATACACGAGAATTGGAAGATTTATCATTAATTAAATCTACTTCGATATGAATACCACGATCACACACAATGCTATGAATTTAGAAAGTGTTCTGGTTACAGATGAATCGCATGGATTCAATATGCGATGATTTATAAGTTTCCGTTCTTGTTAATTATTCTTTGAGATCTCACGCGATATGTCGTTTATATGCGATTGAATATAACGTAAAAGTGTTTCTGTTTTATTAATTAAATATTTCATTTAGGTTTATCCTCTGCCTTTGTCTAAATATTAAATTAAATTAAACAGTTCTGTCATCAATATAAATAAATTAAAATAAGTGATCTAGCAAAGTACCCTGCGGAACCCTTTATGTTTCTGAGAACTGCTCTGAGTTCGGTAGGTACAATTTCAACAATGTTTTGACTATTACACGGAGCAATCGCTTTATTAATTTTATTTTTTATTTGCCTCCATTGGAAATATGATTACTTACTTTTTCTTTTAATATTGAATAACGATGACTTAAGATGACTTTGCCATTTGCAGTCGCATTGAATTTAAATTATATACATGAATGGATTAAACGATTCCAAGATGTTGTTACATTAAATAACAAGCAAAATAAATAAGAGCATTTGCATTGCTTTGCATTTTGTTTATATTTAATAAATAACTATAGAATCCATTTATAAGAAAGATGTAAAAAGATTTGATTGAGGATTTTTTTATAATAACACAATTTTTGTTACATTGCCGGCGTAAAAGACGCGACATGTTTCACTATAAAGTTGATTGAAAGCTAATTTATTGAATGAATAAAAACATTAAAAGATCATCTATATACTATGATTATCACACACACGTTACGGTCCTAAGACACTAAAGACCTAATATCATCATATCAAGATATTCGTCATGCAAGGCGTCCCTAACGTACTCGTACAGCTTAATGGCATCTTGTTTATAATTTCCTATTGGATGCTGTATGAAATATTGCCTTTCGCAATTTCGTCATTTCATATTTAAATTTTGAGTTCACTTCACTTTAAGTGGTGCTGATTATGACCAATTTATCTAATAGGGCTTACGTGCAAGCTTGTCTGTGCACCAACCACTCAATAATTTTACTGAGAAACATCATTACTTTTTCATGCAATGTTCTGTTTTTCAGGGTGAGGTCCGGTATCATTACAGGCACAAGGGATATAACATACTGTTTCTATGATTGGGAGATCATTGAAGATGCAAGATATAGTTAATGTTTCCACCAGTGCCAATATATTTAAGTGAAACTAAAAAGGTTGTATAAAGGATCTATAGACGGTTTAAAGAGTAGCTGATTATGTAGTTTTAAGTATAAAAAGATAGAAGAAAAAGACGGTCATCCTTCCAATGACGAGGCAATATCAACACCAACGCTTTTCTGACTTTGGATTTGAGTTGTTATCTTGTTTATAATTTTTTAACAAGTATCATTAGAAGCGTAGGTCTTTATAAGTATGACTTGAAATCACATCATTTAGCAAATAATATTTTCACTAATGGTGACATAAGATGCCTTTCTATTAGCAAGTAGGGAGGTACAACTAGCGACGTACGCGCTCTTTCTTTATACTTTTAGAAAATGCACTGGAATTTTCTAAATGTTAAAAGGTATGTAACAATGAGCTACTCGTCATGTCGCCTAGTATACGTTTCATGGAAGTAAACCATTGAGTTTGAAAGAATAGTTTCTATGATAATAGCAATAGGAGTGATAATTGAATAGCAAGTTTATTACGGCGAAAGTATTCTGGAATTTCGATTGGATGAGCGAGCACTAAGTATGATTTTTCTAACATAATTGTAATAAGTCGATAATGATTGATACTTCTTACCGTGTTATTATCAAGACAGTTACAAAACATCTTTGAAAGAGAATTTAACTGTTTCTGCAAAAGAAAGTCATTACAATGAAGGAAAATATTTTCATTCAATGATAAGTCGAAACCGACATTAATGATTATAGACTAATTTCTTGGCTGTAAAAGTGAATCCCATGGAAACTTAAATATAATTGTTATGACAACAAAGATATGTATATCAAAAAGGTCAATAATTTTATTATAGAATGGCATATAATGCTTTTGAAGCCTAAATATATGAACATATTAAAGAAGACACATGATTTTATTTTATTTATATAAGATTTCAATGTTGTTTTATCTGGAAAAATTGTTGCTTTAGATAAAAGGTTACAGATTAAGAGGTCCTAAGTTCAAGTTCCGAGCGAGAGTTCCGAGTAGAGTTGTAGCAGCAGAGTAAGGAAGTTGACAATACTTCCATGGGTTGGAAGGCCAGCTATTCATCCTGGACCTGATATAATGTTGTCTTAGATTTGTGTTTGCAGTCTGCCCGTGACCACGAACACTGCAAAGTGCTCGAAACGTCGGGATGTTAAAATAATTAATATACGCGATTAAATCCGTTAAAAACTAGTTTTATTTCACTGCACCTGATATGTTTGTTAGTATCAGACTACCGTCCATTTGGTTTATGAGAGTGAATTTTTAACTTTGCCGTTTCATAGATTCAAGTCATTTGTAAAAAATATATTGCTAAAGAAGGTATATTATTCGATACAAGATTATATAGATGATAAAAAAGCGTGCAGTTAATGCTTGTTGACTTCCAGGCAGGAGAATATACATATACATATAATTGTATTTAACCAACATGACTGTATTTTTAAATGTCGAAAAAGAGTAACTACTGACTTTCTTGCCGGTTCTTCTCGGCAGAATCTACATTCCGAACCGGTGGTAGCTTTACTTAAAATAGTTTGTTAAATGACGATTCAAAAGTGCTTGTAAAAGCCTACTTGAATAAAGTATATTTTGATTTTGATTTTGAACTGGTATGAGTGGAGGACGCTATTACTATCCAAAATACAAAAGGTATATTTATAGCATTGTTATATAAATATAATATTATTTATGATAGTTTTCACGAGTTATTCTAACTTCAAGACATGACTTTTAATACTTTGTTTTAGCGTGAAAGGCAATGAGGTATTGTAACTAAAGGGAAAAGCATGATGTGTCTTACAATGACAAAGTTTACACAATGGTCAATCTATTCATAATCTTCGAGCTCGAGACTCTCTTTGGGACGTTTTTAATGAAGTAGGTATACTTACAGTTGCTTCACAATATGTTTACAACAATATTATGAATATTCACAATAATTTAGATGTAGGAAAGGTAAACTAATAACACCTAGTTTCGGACTTGGCAAAGATAATACATTCTTCCCGGGGCACGATATTCGTTTCTATAATGTGACTCTTCAGTTATTTTTAACTTAAATAATATAAAGCTCTTGTCAGGATATATATAAATTTCATTGTACTTCGTTGACATACTCTGTAATTATATCTATCTTCATTTCATCTAGTTATATTTATAATCTATTTTGCGAGCAGTCGGTAGCTTCACATTTAATTCAACAATGAAACATGACGATTTAAAAAATTCTTTGATTTTAATTTTTAGAATCTTATCATTTCAAAAGTTTACAATTTTACAGACATCGTTTCATATGGTGGTAAATGGATACAGCCACCTATAGACTACAACAAAAGAGCTATAGCGTATGTGTTGATCTCCGCCGAAATCCCTACACTTAACAAATGAACATCTCATATTTTCGCAATCGAGAAAAATCTCAAGATCATTTCACATTTTATACGCACTTTCATGCCCTGAGGAGAACTCCACCGAGTCACAAGAGGAGCACAGCTAGGGAGGGTAAGCGATACAGCGAAAAAGTTCAGTGCAGCCGCTATTAACGTACTTCAGACCGGCCAACTTAGTTTGCGTCTAATACACAAATAGCAGATTGCCACAGAGATCCAACACCTCTTCGAAACTTGGAAAATTCTAGATCGTCTCTTGTATTGGATAAATACAGTTCTGGTTTTCATGTAACCATAAAGTACTTCAATTGAAGCTAATAAATATAATACAATACTTTAAAATCGTTACGAGCTACAATATTAGTTTAATTATTCCATAAACAGAATCAGAGTAACGGAAGGTTATTGACCTAGATTGTTAAGCATATGGTTCTTATTTCTATATAAATAACGATTATTATAACTGTATGAGTATTTTTTTTTGTTAATAATTGTATAAATTCAAAGAATTATTACTCTTATGGTATTGTAAACTAGAATTATAATTCAATAGAATGTAATTTTTCCGTCGGTACCGTTCTGCTGGGAAGTCCGTTCCTTAGAATAAGATGTAGAGTAGAAAAACCATGTATGTATATAAACTAAATATTGTACCGAAAGAAGTAATTGTTTGGTAATGTTAGGCTTATTGGTAAATTAAAAGTACTTAATCGGGAAAAGTAATTTTAGACATCTATATGTCTAAAATCCGTTAAGTTTAAATAAATATTTAAAATGTGTACACATAATGCATATAAATTCATGTCATAATTTTTTTATGAAAATTTAACATGTAAAAAAGTTACCATGGTGGAATATAAAAAAAAATAATTAAAAATGTCAGATATATTAAAAATATCGTTAACCATAAAGATAATTATAATGAATTAACAAAATATGAGCAATTTTTTTATACATTAATCCTCCTTTAGTCCAACATCAGCAGTATATATTTTTTAATTATTATTTGGTAGAGGATATAATATATACTGTTATGTCATATTATTTCGTCATTGCCTCTGTCGACGTATTAACATTATTAAATTTCGATGGCATTTCTAACAATTTTTTTATTCTGTGTTGATTTAACGTAACTGGGCCTCAAGTACGTATGAAACATTCTATCTTACAAATTTGGTTTTAATTATATACTCAGCTTAATTGATTTGTAAAGTATATCCGATTGGTTAACATAAATATAGCAGAAAAGGCGGGTTTCCTTCAAATATATTATGAAAAGTATATAATATTATTTAATGCAATCACGTGCTTGTCATAAATAATACATATTTAAATAAGCACACACACAAGTTATAACGAAGAATTAACTAACTGCAAGTGAAAGCTTAAAGAGAAAACTTAGAAAAGCGTAACCTAAAATTGTCGACCAAAATATCCTTGATGACCTTTTTTCGCCATCTTGAAAGGGGGGGGGGGGGGGGGTAAATTACTTTATTTTGCGATAACTTGGCTATCCGTTATGATACGAGAATTGTGGTTATGTAATTTTTTGTTTTTTATTATGCTTTAAAATTAAGGTCATATCAATTTACGCCTATCGTTCATTGCTGTTGAATTATCGAACGAAAACAGTAGAAAAAAGCAATTCAAAATAAGTAACACTTACAATATATTTACATATTTAACGCTTATAAAATTAACATGGACATTAAACGTGAACTAAAATGTTTCTATATTATTAACATGTATACGCAACATTCACACAGTATCGTGTAAGCTTGATTTAAGGTGTTACATAATTAGAAAAAAAAAAAACAAATAAACATGGAAATAAAGATATATTACTCAATTATAGAATTCTGTAGGATCCGTATATTTTTAAAACGAAACTCAGTTGATTACTAATTTATAATGTATGAATTGCTATTCTTATTTTATATGAATAACACCTTTAATATCGTCAGTTTTAAGTATATACCTACTTTAAATCCCATGACACAAAAGTATGGCGGTTAAACTTTTATTCCTCACCACTGACGACATATATTCAAAAAGGAATGTTGTAACTCATTGCATATTTATCCTCAACGCAATTCTAAGCCATTGTAACGAAACTTTGGTAAGTTATTCTACATACGCCCACATAGGCTGATGATGAAATGGTGACATATTCTACGCCCACGAAGGTTCTCGTCTTAAAAGAAAACTGGAATTGTTGGAATATGTTTGTCGTCAATGTTATTCTACCCGTGCGAAGCCAGGTCAGGTAGCTGGGATAAGTCTCGTCGTTATTAAATAAGTCATCAATCAGTCATGTTTGTACTATTCTTCGTGTGACTGCTACCGGTTTGGAATGTGGATTACTTAGTTACGGGATAAAGGACAACATTTCTGCTTCTACATGTCTTAGTATTTCCAATGTATATAAATATAGAGGAAATAAATATTTAATTATTATTTGGTGGATTAGTATTTGACTGACTTTTTATTTATAAACATATTATAGTACTGTACAATCAAATCAAAATATACTTTATCCAAGTAGGCTTTTACAAGCACTTCTGAATCGTCATTTAACAAACTATTTAAAAGGAAAGCTACCACCGGCTTGAAATGTAGATTCTACCGAGAAGAATCGGCAAGAAACTCAGTAGTTACTCTTTTTCAACATCTAAATCTACAAATGTATATTGTATAATTGCGTCGATAGGGAATTGACTCAAGAGCCGCCTAGCAATGTAAATGTTCGACCTGACCTTGGGCTATTGTCGTCCCCACTGGCATAAGCTTTAAGCTTAATGAGAGGGGTAAATAAAAATATTAGTAATTGCTTATAAAGGGACATTGCTATTATATACTTTAAAACAAAATGCTTCTTTCTACCTGTTATGTTTCTCGTAAATATTGTCGATCTTAAATATTACGCCTTTGATTATTATTATTATTATTTGCTTATATTGTATTTTTGTTATTAGCTGAATAATATGTAATTTGAAGCACCGGTGAATGTGAATTATACTGAAGAAGAAACAGCAGCCAACATGGAACTGTCATGTACAATTTCAGTTATATATCTTCAATCAAAAAATTCATAGTCAACATATTACAAATGTTAACGTTTAGTTAGAATTAAAGGCACATTTCTGTGCCAAGTGGGCATTAGCCGTATAAAATTTCTGTTCGATTTGCCCAAAAATAAAAATATTCACAAAAACCGAATTGTTCGTAGAGCAATACTTTTCTGAATAAAAGGTACCTTTAAGTGGAAGAATTGAATTCGATGACCTCGGCCTAACAGTTCCAACGATTGTTCGTCGTTAAGTTTCCCACGACCGATGGGGTACTTCCTTCTGACATGGGTATTCAATTAGCTTTATGGGACACCACTTTGGTGAATCACAGATAACTAAATTTAAGATAAACGAACTGAACGTCTGTTTTTTTCAAACGTCTTTCTTTTAAATTATTACAAATAAAAATAACGAGGACAACATGATATTAATGTTTCTGTAGTTTATTGAATTATCTTTCATTATTACCTCGTCTCTAATATTATTTTTAGTGGTGTGGTAGATACTGAGGTAGGTAATCATAACTTAACGTATTGGTCCATGTATTTACCAGTCGCCTAGCGATGAAAAGTCCCAGTCAATACGTACAATCGTACTATTGTCATCCCCATTATTAACGCTAGCTTCACACTCAACTGGAGGGGAAATTAGGTATATCAGTAGGATTTTTTCATTTCTTATATATATACAGACTTTAACAGCTGTTGATTATACCTACCTAACTTAGGTAAGTGTAATACAATATCTACATAGTATAAAACAAAGTCGCTTCCCGCCTTCTGTACGTTTAGATATTTTAAACTACGCAACGGATTTTTATGCGGTATTATCACCAAACAGATAAAGGTTTATAATTTATATAATATTTGCATAATATAGTAGAGGTAAGCTGAATTTTGAACCTCCATAGCCGGAAAAAAACAAGAAATTTTCTTTTTTTTATATTGAATAAAAACACTTTTTGTACCCGTATGAAGCTCGGTCGAGTTATATATTTAGTATATAATTTTGCACTGATTAAAATGATTAATTGATTACCACAAAAAATGATACAGATAATTGCTTCCATTTTTATTTTATCTTGTTGCGTACTCTTAACATGGTAAATCGAAATTTTGCTTAACAAATGTTTATTTAGCACCGGAGGTTCTTCAAAGAGGCTTATCTCGTTAAGGCTCTTTAAAGAACATATCATTAGAAACAATTATCGGGTAGCTAAACACGTGTATAGTGTTATTTTTTAAATTACGGCTATTGCGCCAACATTAGAAATGGTAACGAGTTAGAAAGCTACCATCTATCTACCACTTGATACGGTGTATATTATATAATGGACTGTTTCGAATACAGTAATTATTTAGAGATTAAAGGAAAAAAAATATCGTGTCTTTTGTAATCTACTTCAAATTTTAAGACGTAATAGCAAATTTTTATTTTTTAAAATTATCGATATTCATTTTATTGTTACGTGTATACCCGCAGCATCTCCGATGCGTCCAAAGCCGTCATTACAATGCTTGTAGTGGGTAAGAATCCCACATAACCCGGGAACTTACCACCAATCCGAAGGTTTACACTGGAGAAAAAAATGGTCTACATTCTATTTGAGATAGCACATTACAAATTTCGTTGAAGAACAAACTAGCATTTTTCTTTATATTAATAATACAGTTGAGAGACAAGGGTTAAAATTCATTAAGCCTTATTTGACTCTACAGCAATGATTGGCTCCAGACGAAGAAATCCCTCAACAGTCAACAGCATTATAAATTGGTCAAACGGTGTAGAAGTATATTATTCATCATCATCCTCCTGCCCTTCTCCCAATTTTACTTGTCGGCGCAGCATTACTTCTTCTTCCATACTTCTCTGTCGGACGTCATCTCATAACATTCTTTCTTATCGTCTTTCCATTATCCATCGTTTCTTGGGTCGTCCCCTACCTCTATATCCATCCACTTCCATTCTCAAAACCATTATAAGTAGAAGTATATTAATATAAAAGCATCAATGTTTGTTTATTAATGTTTCATGTAATCGACGTACTTACTACAAAAATTGGTTGTGACATACTTCAATTTTTTTCTCAAACCAACAATGCCCGTTACTAGGCTACCATAACGTTATAAGAGGTAGTTGACCGCCACAATACAAATCAATGCTGAGCTAATACACACTCTATTCCAATAGCATAGAGTTCGTTAATTGAGATTATTTACTTGCCAGTAAGCTTCGTTCTGCTCAGAGATTATTCAATAAGCATAATTGAACTGGTTTAAATGAAGAAAATGAAGAATTCATTCGATTCAAGGTCAATTGATTGGAATCGAAGATTGGTAAGGAAGTTATGGATACAGCCTTCGGTTTATTTAAAAATAGGAGACCGTACTGGCAGGAGATAAGAGGTTTTTTTATGTTAGCGTCGATAGTAATATTGCATTTCCTTACATCGCCAAGACGCTCGCTTTGTACAAGCCCGTCAAGGATGTTACCAAGTCTGGGCGGGTGTTTAGTTAAACACTGATGTCTGTCTTTCTATCATTAATTATTTGACATTCGAAAGAATAACACATTACAGAAGCATTAATGAATACTAAATAGCATAACAACTGCTAATAGATTCGAGTCGATTTGATAAATAAAATTTAGTAATAACAATCTTTTCCAGAGAACAATTTTTAGCAGCCTATTAACAACCAGATCAGACGTGAATCTCGTAAATACAAGATTCGTGCAAGATTCACTTAATTAAGAAAGAGCTTAAGTTAAGAAAAACACACTAGCAGATTTTACATTTATACATTGATTAGCTGTTCCCTTGAGGTTTCAGCAGCGTTAAATTTTACTGCTTCGCCCACGTGGGTGATTTTTGATGTTAATAACTCTTTCAATAAATGGATTATCAAACGCAAAATATTTTTTAAACATACTTTATCTAGACACGCGGTAGCGTGTCAGCCAAGTTCTAGTATAGCAGAACTGGCGTGCAGCACCGTGTATAATATTACACGAACCATTTGGAGCCACTTTTGACCTCCTCATAACTCAAAAACTATTTGACATAAATGTGTCAAATTTGGCTCATATATTGAGACTCGCGAGATATATATGTGTTCCAAATTTCATAAACGCATCTCAAATGGTTATTTAGATATTAACGTCTAAAAATCGTCATTTTTATCACTGATTGACCTATAGATCAAAACTATATCCTACTTCCAGGTGACCTAGGAAGTTCAAATTTGGCATGCAGGTAGATAATTAGGCCAATATAAAGGAAAAAATCTGAAACTGGTAATTTTTTATCATTTTATTATAATTTTTCATTTATTGGGTCTCTTAGGAACACTTAATATATACTTAGTTCCTATAATCCTATAATAACTGTAATAAAAAAAATGATGTAAGAACCAGCAATCAAAACTTATGACAGCCCGTCTTAATGTGGATTTTAAGGTCTTCACGTGAATATATAACAAGTTGAATACCACCCTTAAGTTTTTTAAATCCAAATATTTCCGTTTTAGTACTTATGAGTATAGCCAACTTTCGTATTTATTACGTTATTAACTGGCATTTAGCGCACATCAATGGTGCAAAATCATTATACTTAAAAAATAAATAATAATAGGCATTTCGGTACACGGCGCGCGATGCGACGCCGGAGCAGCGGGAAAGGAGCGTTGCGATTAAACCTTAACGCAGACGTGTCTGAGCGAGTGGCAACCGCGCTCATAAGAATTATTTCAATGCCTTCCGATGGAAGCTGCCTAGTCTATTCGACTGCATATTTTTTGTTTGAGTATACTAGTATACAACAATAAAATAGGTTTCGTGTGACTGTAGTAGACTATGTATATCGTAACTGGAATGATTTAAGTTTGTACTCTAGCGCTACAAACGGGGATCCTTATTGCTTGGAAGAACAGTATCGAGCAAGCATGCTGATGTCAGCAAAGGACTGGTATACGGGTCCAATGGAAAAATAGAGAAGGTACATTGGGGACGTCGACAACAGCAATAGCGTCGGTAAAATAACGATTCAATTTAAACATAATTTAATTTGCAAACTAGAAGTCAAAACCATGTTACAGATATTAAGTAATGTACATATATGTTCAAAGGAAACAATTATCTATTTGCTTAGCATATTCTACTACTATACACAAATTACAAGGCCTTCGCATTGACGGTGCTCTTTTCGACATAGGCTCCTCTATATTAAGTAAAGAGCAGGCTTACGTTGGCCTCTCCAGAGTTAAAACCTTAGATGGAGTACATCTTATCAATTTAGGTCCAAGTCAAATTAAAACACAAGAGAACTCTATTGTAGAGTACAACCGTCTGCGCACGTATTACCACCCCTACTTGGCCAAATTAAGTATAAACAGAAAACGCGTAAAAAAAATCCGGACACTGAATGGGCAATTCACTCGAACATTTCAGAGGTACCTACAAGAAAAATAAGAACGTATAAAAAAAAGACAATTTTACCCCGTAAACGTAGGAAAATAGAATAGCTTAACAAAAACCATTTGGTATTAATTTTGTTATTAATAAGTACCTACTAATAATTTATATACAAAAAGTAGTGATATCCCATCAAAAACATAAATGTAAAAATGAGAGCCAAGTTAAATATTATGATATATACCTTGGTTGTTGACTTCAACGACAAAAGAAGTGAGATCTAAATTTGTGCCAAGTTAAATAGTCCTTTCTGAAATTTATTTATAACTACATAAATATCATTTCTTCTTATAACTTGGGATAATATATTGTTGCCTAAGGTCTGACTTGGCTAGTTCTTATATGCTTATAAACGCAACTTGTAGTTTGTGTTTAGAATAACAAATTATAATTCAGAACATCTAATAGACTGGAGGACAGCTCAGTATTGCTTAGTTAGTATTAACGTACATTAAGAGCTGCGATGGTCCAGTCACTAGAAAACATTAATCTTAACCAGATATTGCGAGTTCATATCTAGACAAGTACCATTGAATATTTACATGCTTAATTTGTGTTTATAATTCATTTGTAAAGGCTTAGAACTTACGAAGGCTATAATATAATTCGTATATGGGAACTAGCCAAGTCAGACCTTAGGCAACAATATATTATCCCAAGTTATAGGAAGAAATGATATTTATGTAGTTATAAATAAATTTCAGAAAGGACTATTTAACTTGGCACAAATTTAGATCTCACTTCTTTTGTCGTTGAAGTCAACAACCAAGGTATATATCATAATATTTAACTTGGCTCTCATTTTTACATTTATGTTTTTGATGGGATTTTATTTTAATGTGTGTGTTTATATTGCCAGGCAACATTACAATCAAAAATTTTGGATTGTAAATTCATGATGAAAAAGTCGTCGTCGTAGAGTTCAATGTAATCATTGAACTCTACGAAGACGACTTTTTCATTAACTCGAAGTTTGTCTGGATTCCTCACCTGATTTGAATTGTATTTGCCCAGTTTGTGCATAATCGGGTCATCTCTATTACGGATCGCGATTTTGAGATTGTAATCCATTTAGCAGTTACCTTTTTTGCCCTCATCAAGAGTGTCTCCAAATTAATTTGTTGATATAAAGATGATCTTCTTTTCAATAAAAAAAAAAATATTAATTCATTTTTTATGAAAAATATACATTATTAATATCCTTTACGTATCGAAAGCTAAATTTGAATCAGTATTAAAAATTTGAATCAATTATTTTATCAGATCATCTTTAGTTTTTACCGTTTGGACGTTTCAATAAAAAATACTTCTTTGGAAAGATATATAAAACGAATTTATTTTCCTTATACGTTGGTCGAAGAAGGAGGTGTCTTTCATGGTGGGTCGTGATAAATTTGTCATATGTGCTGGTCCTGTAATTTAATGTTATTTAATTTTGATATTAAATATGAACTTAGGCTTTATTTTCTGCGATTTAATTGTAAATTGTACGTTATGTCATATTTTTAAATTAATGTAATTTTGTTGGTATTTTCAGAATCTCTATTGCTGCTATTATGAGTATCTTCAATCTTCACAAGCAGGGGTCTGGCTATTAAACAAATATTTCTGAGTTATCAAGTACCGGTTTCAACCGGTCAGATGTACGCTGAGCTATGTTGACATACGTGACAACAGCGCTTGAGCGCAAGACATACTAGAACATAGATGTGTATGAAGTACTAATATTTGAACTAATATTTAGAAAAAAATGGTAGCTTGTTAGTATAAGGTTAATATTTATTGGTACGTTTTTTTTTTCTTAAATAGTAATTTGATAACGATACGAATTTTACATAGTAAGACAGTGTAAGCATCAAATGAAATGTAACTTGAATTCTTATTACATAACCAAAATATAATGATTAATTTAATACAAATAAAGTAACAAATCCTATTTTATTAAAAATAACAATAAAATAAAGCATAGACTTCAATTTAATTTATATGCAAATTTTTCATATCAAATCTGGTTTAAACCGGTTAGAGCTAAGAAGAATCTTTATATTCTATAGAAATTTCTAAGAATGCGAGTTGTTAATGTCCTATGTAATGTAGACTTTATCTGATGACAGTCTTGTGCGAGGCTCTTGACACCAGGACTACAGGAGATTGTCAGATGTTTATCTTAGCGACGTTCTTAGAAGAGTAGATGAGTTAGGTCCAAGGGAAAATAACACAATGCCATTAACTAAAGAGGATTCCAAGTAATTTTTTTTTTTTTTTATATAGACTTACGCTGCACGATAATCATCTCTAGCTGAAGTTTAATTAAATGCTTTAAATATATAAACGAGCACTTAGTAATAAACGAGTTAATACGTTAATTAAGATCATCAAATTAACATTGACCGATAAACTCTTGTTACACTTTTAATATTATAATATTTATAATGTATGTTTGTAATGTATATACGATCGCAGAAATTATTGAAAATGTTTAATAAACTTTTTTTTTTATTTGTGTTTACAGAAAGAGTATTTCTTTATTCAACTTTTGCGTACCTAGCCAAAACCATTCAGCCTAAATTCAAGTATTGTTTTATAAGTGAGTTTCTTTTTCAAGTAATGATCCAATTAAACGTAATATCGGTGTTGTTTCCGGTTTGTAACGAACTGACGATTGAAATAGGAACAAAAGCCGTACTAATTACACGTTATATAGAAATCATATGGGAAAATACTAAGAATTTCTTTGTTTGGTTTCGATTGTTGAAAGTAACGTTACTGGTTATTGCAAGGTATATACTATTATATATACATATAGTTGTGTTTAAAAAAATCAAGGTAAATTTAATACGATCGCGTCATCGACGTGCTTAATGCTAAGCGTGGTTTTGTTAAATATTTTTTACTAATAATATTAATCTACTAATAATGATATGATTATGTTGATTTGAAAATGAACAAAAAACTATAAAATATTATAATTTCGACTTTCTATATTCCCCTTGTATTAATCGGGAATGTTGTATTTTTAATCCACATATTAACAGAATATATAAACAGGCTTTATAATATCTACTTACGTATTATTTCTTCTGCGTGTTTGTAAACCAAAAAAAAAAAGTACCTGAAAAATAAAACATTATGTCAATAACTTTTAACAAATAAGTAGGTGGTATCCAGCACATAAGCTTAAAAATGATGTACATAACAATAAAAATAACTAATTGTCCTTATTATGTCATCCATTTTATCATCAATACCATTAATACTTAAAATTCAAATGAAAGCTTGCTCAAGGAAAGTGATAAAAATAACACATAATTTATAAATAGTAAACCCACACGTGTTGGTGGAAAATAATTATCAATAACAAATTAATTCTTGTCGCGTATGATAATTACGTTTTTACATAATAAAAAGTAAAAGTTGTACTATTAATTAAAACCTGTAAAAATGTGTTTCGTGTTGCATTTATCAAACGCATATATCAATCAAATATACATTTTCGTTTTTTATGTTTAAGGACGACAAAGTTATTAACAATATCGTTAATTAAAATAAAAAAACTTATGTACACAACAAAAACGTGATCTCCCTGCTTTGTTCGAATGTTTTTTTTATGATATACTAGCGACCCATACTCATATCTAAATATACTTCAAACGTTCACAGTTTTTCAGATAACATCGTGGACTTTTTTGAAGACCTTTTTAAGTTGTATAATACTGTAGTACATTATTTTGATCTATCTCGTAAGGTTCAGCCAGCGTTCGCAATGTAACCTCTAAAATTATCAGTGTTTCTCTACTATATTGTGCATGTATTATACATATAAACCTTCCTCTTGTATCAATCTATCTATTAAAAAAACTGCATCAAAATCCGTTGTGTAATTTTAAAGATCTAAGCGTACATAATGACAGACAGCGGTAAGCGACTTTGTTTCATACTTTGATATATGCAGGCGGTCGAGTAATAGAAAAATTTAACATTCCTAACATCGGATAATAAGATGTTCTTTGTGCCTGTATTTCTGGTTCACTCACCCTTCAAGCCGGAACACAACAATGCTTAGTGTACTTGTTGGTGATAAAATACCTAACGAGTGGCTGGAGAATAGTGTCAACTATGGGCTTACAAAACCCTGATACAGAATAGTGTTAACAATGGGATTAGATAGATAGGATGTTCGTTACCGGGTAGAGTATGGTAGCAACAGCTTAAGGTTTACTTTATAGCTTGAAGATTAAAGGTCAAACGGGCTACCTAATTGCAGCCAATTAACCTAGCTGACCCAACTCATAGTGGGATAAATTTTTATATATTTCCTGGATATATGGAAAATTTTACGAGAATATTATTTACAATACTAACAGACATTACGATTATTATTTATATATTACTATTTTACGATTTATATTTAATTTGAGTATTTGTTAAATATAGTTGTTTTTTTAAATTATTAAATCAAGTACATTGTCTGCAATATATACTGAATCAAATGGACGTTCGTTTCTTAATTTAATCATTTATCAATGTTCAACCTATACTTATATATATTTGCCACAAACGAGAATCGAATCCACGACCATTATTATAGCAACAGTTACTACGCTGAAGTAGTTAGATAGAAATACATACATATATATATAATATTAATAATAGAGTTTAATTTTATCATACGATCACATTCCTCGCACGCGACGTCGTTATCAACTGGTTCTTGTCATAATTGCTACATCTCGCTTAATTTGCATAAAATGTATGTGATAAATTGTATATGTTATATATATATTTCTATATAAAATATATATATAAGAGACGATTAAACGAATGGTATAATCATTGGCGAGTTTCTTGATTACAAATTCATTGGTGAAGTATCTATCTATATTAGTATAATATATGCGATAGTTACCCTGTCTGTTACCCTTTCGCGACACAATTACTGAACCGAAATTATGAATTTTTGTACGAAGCAAGCTTGAAACCTAAGGAAGAAAATATGCCACTTTTTATGTTAAACACCTAACAGCCAATCCTTAAAACGCAAGCGAAGGCGCGAAGCGACAACTTGCACCTATTTTAAACTTATTTTTGAAACTAATACCTATTTTAAACTGTTAAGACTTCCATGACTTTTGATAACCACGAAATTTGGCACGTATACTATTTATATTTTTTCATGGAGGTGATGTAACAATTCACTTTGATGTAACTCACTACAGACCATCAACTGCTATAACCATGTAACGAATATCCTATAACTATATAACTGTTTTATATACACAGATATGACAGCGTTTGCCGGATATTAACCAGTTTTCAAGGTACATGACAAGTTACCCGCCCATCCTATCGTTGTCCCGCTCATTGCTAAACCTAATCATTTGTTACGATGTCGAAACTAGGCCAGATAATATCAATTACTGAGCAATGTGTGATGTGAAAGACTCCTGCCATTATACTCGCGTCATAAATATGCACTGATGCGAATACGTGTCAAAGATACTATGACAGGGTTACATAATTATGTCAAGATTATCTTCAATCAGCAGATTGTATAATCAAATCCTTCCTAAGTACCTTTTCATTGTTATTTCGTTTTACCATTGAATCAAAACATCATTCAAATCAATCTTGATTCAAGTAAGGTAATAATCAATTTTAGTTCGTGATTCCACAAGTCTCTATAAATGTTAAGGTACGACTTCACACAGTGTCTGAATGTAAATGTCACAATAAAAATCGAAAAGAAACAAGTGTTACGATCTTATATCATTCATCGTTTTTATTTGAATACTAGGTTTTATAAGACTCGGTTAAGCATAGAAAGAAAACTAATATTCTATTTCCGAAAACAGTTTTATGTATCGCTTCAAATGAGCTACAGTATGACAATATCCAATTATATGAATTACTATTAATAAAATTAGTAAGTTTAAGATCATGGATTCAAACCCTTAGAAATTTCAAGCAATTTAGCATAGTATAAAATGTAATCATATATTATAATAATTAGATAAGTCGCCAATGATCAGTACGTAAAGATTGCTGTTTAGACTAATTTACAAATGTAATTAAAATTAAGAAATCTATGTAAAATGTAAATAAAAAAAAAAAAACGGATATGCTTACTCAAATGTTATCTATTTTATCCGTCAAGAAATTATAAATTACAGCAGTGCGATCCTGTAAGAATTCAAATTTTGACAACCGATTCTTTGATACGGCATTTTGATACGTGTATCCTATTAATGCTAAAACAATAGTCACTGTCGCATATCACATACTAACACCTCGCTCGTATTCTGCGGTGAGTTCCGAATTTAATCTTACAGCTCTATAGCTAGAAATTTAAAAAAATGCATTGTTCACACTACCATGCCTTGGAAAGCTCGGTAAGCCGTTGATATTGCGTCTAATTTCCAATCGTGTGAAGATTATGAGAGTGAGTGCACCTGTGTTAGTGCACAGCGCTTTGAGCTGTTCTCCGACGAGATTGGCAACTGTGAGCAAAGTCAGTCACGAGGATCAGTTTATACATTCATGGTGTCGCTTTTTCAATCCGTGCGTAACAGGTTACATTTAGAAATTAACATTTTAAAGCCTCGTGTATCCCTTTAGCTTTTATAACACGAAATAAACACTTCGATGATCTAGTTCAGATCAATTTGAATTTCAAATTCAATCGTTAAATTCCACTCTAGTATAACGACACAGGCTAATGTTTTAGGTAACATTTATTTTATCGTCTTGACTAGAGAAAGTTTTTTTTTCGTCATTTTTTTTTATTTATTTATTTATGTTTAATAAAAAACGCTGTTTGATAATTTCCAAATACATATACTTTCAAATTACCTTACATATTACCACCTAAATATATTAAGCGAAAATGTTACTTTTCTTTTTATTGACTTATGTAGATACTTTTTATTTATTCTAGTATTAGAAATATATATAGGTACATACAAAGGAACTATAGTAAGTATCTAACGTAACGTTTAAAAGGGAGGCTGATGTCTAAATTCTTAAATTGTCAAATCGCTTATTTTGACTTAATACGTCAACGAGGTTATTTGAGTATTTTATATCTTGCGCAAACGCATGCATACGAAAATCTATACAAATATTACGATTGCCATAGTAACTGTCTTAGATCTCCGATTTAGATGAAATTTGGTATCGTTATAGTTTGAATACGGGCGAAGGGTTTTTTTAATGCACCATGAGTGAATTAAAGTTTTAAAAAATTCGCGCGTGTAAAACCGTGGATTCAGCTAGTACGTATGATATAAAACTCTCACGATTAGACTTAGTCATGTTACACATACGTCTAATGATATTAAAGTTTATGTTCGTAATCACATGCAGAGAAATATAAAAATATCACAAGTCTTATTCAGATACAAAAAAACAACATCCAATTTAAAAATAATGAAATTCTTACACGTAAGTCACACAATTCACACACGTCGTCGACTAAATTATGTTATTTGCAATAAAAACTGTTATATTTGACGGTGATGGAGATTGAAAGCCTTAGAATGTGTAATTTCCCGAGATGTATTAACTTTTTTGTTAGTATTTATTTTAACACTAGCTAACCGACTCTTTAATAGAATATAACTGGATACATTTATTTATTTATATTTACTTAATCCATTTTAGAAAGGAACACGAGTTAAATGTGTCAGTTGATACAATGAGCCTTATACCTTCGCCCAAAGACACTGGCACTGCATCTTACATCATTGACCACGGGATCTGTGAACACTTGTGCCAGTGTAATTACAGATTATTACACTGGCATTCAAACTTTAGCATAGAAATAAAAAGTATTATTTTTTGGCAGCCGAATCAAATTAATAAAAAGTACTCAAACGATTATATAGTAGATATTTACTTGCTTAAAGACTTTTAAAACAATGTTATTAATAATCTCAATTTCTAATAAAACAAAATTTAACGATTATTTTCGGTCTTCATAAATAAATAATCGATTGATTCGAGATCTAATTTAATCAATTGAATGGTTGAATCCATATTTGGGATGAAATAAAAATTAACTAAAACTGGCCCAAAAGGGTACGATTGGTGACCGACATCCGAGACCTAAATACATGAGGACTTGAAGAGAAAGAACGATATATAGAATAATTAAGAAATATTATACATTTCACCAAATAAAGAAAAATCCTCCGCTAGGTAAGTATAGTGAATATTAGCAATTCAGATTTTCGGGTCAATAATTATCTATCCCGTTTTAATGCTCCATATTATTGTATAACAAAGACTTTTATTTTAATTGCTATATTACTCCAAGGTTTATGGGTTAGGCCAGAGATCGCCAAACACTCACCACAGATAACTTTTTAGCCTATAAAAGTGCTTGGCTGTGAAGAAAGCCTCAGTAAAATCTATATTAACTTATAAAATCTTATAGAAAACATCCAAACGGAAATCTCTCAACTGTAAAATCGACGGCGGCGCTTTATAATAAGCTCTAATAACATCCAATATAGATAGTAATGGCTGTAAAGATGATATTATGATATTAAATATAACAGCGCGTAAAATGTTCACGCCTCAGGCCTTAGATTGCATGGTATTTTAATATTCAACTTCCATAAGTGATTAAATACTCTTATGATGTTAAGTCATTTCACGATATTTTATTGATGTGAAATGTCTATTAGCGCGCCTTTGGGATACGAGCGGCTTTTTTGTCGTGACGGCATACGGTATTAACGTTATCTTATGCTGGGGGGTAAGAACGGCTTATATGTCGTGACGGTATACGGTATAACGCTCTCTTATGCCGGAGGTAAGAACGGCTTATATGTCGTGACGGTATACGGTATAACGCTCTTTTGTATGTATTCAATGTGATTACATAAATAAATATTTAGTTACCTAGGACTCGCTTGTGCAAATCCACATGAAGTGCGGTTAGTCTGATTTTCCTAACATAATATATATATCTACATACAAAAATATGACGTTAATCATTATTGGTTTTGACTGTATACATATATATGTTAGTTATGTACTTATATATTTTGTGCTACTTTCTCCGTTACGATATCAAGTCACTTGTTAAAAAAAATGATGAGTCAGTATTGATTGTGAATAGATGGCCTTAAACAGAGACGCACATATAGCAGTTACCCGCGATAAGAAGAGACGAGATGCTATTCGTTTTCTAAACCTACGGTGAAATTTTTGAGCCTTAAATTTCTTAGTTCACGCGGGAGAAACTGTACTAACAATAATTATACTTATAATTTTTTTTTATGAGATTATGATGGATTAGAAGTTAGCTTACCTTCTATCTATTTATACCACCTTTGGTAAGTGATTTCCTTCAACGCTTATACTTGCAAGTACTACTTACCTAATTGCGTTTTTTGTATGACAATAAACAGCAACCAGAGAAACTAACAACGCGAGTATGTAAACACACAATAATCGTCTTCACAAACATAATCATTTATTACTCCCTAAAATACAGAAGTATAAACGTCAATACAAGGAGTTAGAGAACTGAAATATTTACGTAGTAAATATAATTTATTTCACTGGTCTATGTCAACATTGACTATCTAAAATTGGAACACAAATATAGACTGATAACGTGACAAGTCAAAGGCCGAGTGAATACTTGCCCTCCCAACTGGTGATGCTGTTAAAGCATGTAGGACCAAAAGTATTATACAATCCCACACTGATATAATTTTTGTATATTTAGTATGGAATGTTCTAGAAATCTAATTTATCTCTTAAACTAAAAAATCTCGATACAAAATCGTTTGACCTGACTGAATATCAACGAACAGATCTCTAGTGAGTCTAGAGATGAATAAAGAATGGATTTTTGATTTGTAACTTTAAGTGGGGATATGGGATGGGTTATTTAATGAATTGTACCGGTACAGAGGCGGCACTGAGAAGGTTCTTACTGACTGATTAATTTTATCAACGTACTAACTAAAATATCCTCCATATATACAGACTAAAATATATATAAAGGTACATTTTTTCTATAAATAAGCTAGAATACCTTCGCGATTTGAATATAATAGTGAATAGCTAATTCAGATGGACGTCTGACAATTTATATGTAAATATCTGAATACATCTGTCGTCTGTTAAAGGAATAATAGCTGACGACCTATGGATGCCTGCATGAGTTCACATGCCAGGGAATTGCACGTTAGATGCATTCTTTCCGTTTCTTTTTAATAAAATACTTTAGTTATACCTTAAGTTCTCGGCAGGTCTGACTTGTGCAGTATATTTATTTAACTTGTACTTTGTAGTAGCGCTTTGTGTGTCTGTGTAGCACAGCAATCCTTAGTACTGTTGTGTTCCGATTTGAAGGGGGAGTGAGCCAGTGTTGCAAGCAAAAGGTACATAACATCTTAGTTACCAAGTTTAGCGGTACATGATGGCGATGTGAAGAATGGTTAATATAAATCAGCACCAATGATATGTATGGTAGTGACCACTTACCATCAGGTGGCAGAATTAACCGCGAAACTTTTCATATATAAAAAAATAACTATGGTGGCTAATCATAAAATATAATCATAGGTAGTTATCTAAGTTTATCTAATGAATTTTACTTCCAAAGTACCGATTCCAACTTTCAACGCCATTCATTCACCAAGCCGTTATGAATAAAATAGATTATTCAAGATTTCGACCAATGATATCACGTCAGTTCAATGTCAAAGTTGTTTATTTGTCTTTTCACCACCAAGACCGGAAGAGGCTATATATAATGAGTATTATTTTTTAATTTATTTATTGTAACCTCTTTAAAAGATAAACGAAACAATTCGTTACAAACTTCACTCCAATTAGTAGAAGTAAATCGAGAAATCAAATATTAAATCTTTTTCAAGTGCCACGCTATCAACTATTTCGTTTTGGAACATTAAACATAATTTTAAACAAATCTGTACTTTAAGACTTTGTTATTAAAAATTATAACAGATTGAGATAAATGATGAGGGTAATGAATTAGGAAATTTAATTAGCCTCCGTTATTTACCGTGGATGTATTCGCCATATTTTCAACGGAGAAAGTTAAGATTGATTCGATTTGATTGTCCAGTTTTTAATTAGATTAAAAGAATCCGAGGACTTGGCAATAAAATTTTGTTTATATACTATCATTAGCATCCTCAAAATTTATATGACCGTAATGAGACTTATAATTATTACTAGTTCGCAAGGATAGAATAATAGTCTTGTTATAGTAATACTATGAGGCAATTTACGCTAAAATTAATGAACTATACACGTAAACCTTTCTCGTGAATTACTCCATCGATCAATGAAAACCGTATAAAAATCCGACAGACAGACTAGACGCAGCGGACGTGAGGTGTGCCGGCTTGTTTTATTATTTTCTCACTTTTATTTTAAAATAAACCTTGATTATAAATAACATAACTAGTTTTAATACGTTAACGAGTAGATATCTATAATATTGAAATGGAAAAGGGATTGCACACCTATGTGTAAAGCTAAGCGATCGCGACGCTTTTCTTTTGCTAGTGGATAGTACATCAATTTATTATTTAATATATAGGATTCGGATTGGAAAGGATGGGAAAAGCTATTTTTCCTTTGAGTCTCGCGTTGATTCTTAAATGATTGATTAATCGTTTTCTAAAAAACTTATGTCAATACACCAAGAAATTATTTTGTTTAACTTAAATTAAAAGGAAATCTCGCTTTGAATTAAATAAACATTGCATTTTTTATGCTAACTGCCAGGTTGGCAAAAGCGACCACTTAAAAGAAGAAAAAATTGATTTCGAATTGCGTTAGGTAGACGATGTTAATTTATGACTATATCTTGCGCTTCGCTTTTCGCGACGGTGTGTTCAATCTTTAAACACATCTGTAGACGTCAAGATCTTATTGCAATAAATAAAATATTTAGTTAAGCGAGTGCTCATTTTTAATGACTTGAATTAAGTCTGTATAGTATATGTACATAACCGTCTTTTATATAAATACATCACGAGAAATATAAGAATATGAGTTTATGTCCATAGTTTATGCCGAATGACTATTGATTTTTTAATTTCAGTTCTATTAAGCAAATTTCGTCATAATCGTTTCAGCAATTTCATTGTCACAGTACAGAGTTAGTTTCGCTTTGCTTTGGTATATTTATAGGGATAGGAAATAAGAAATGTAATATAATTACGTTAAATTCAATTAAGCTAGACATTGCTTTCCCACGGAATTAATTGTGGAACACTTGAATTTACAGAGTAGTGATGCAAATTGAATTAATAATTAGTTGGAAGTTATCGGTTCTAGGTCAATTTTTTGGTAATTATGACGATGTACTTCGGACGAATAGAGCCGAGATGGCCCAGTGGCTAGAACGCGTGAATCTTAACCGATGATTTCGGGTTCAAACCCAGGCAGGCACCACTGAAATTTTATGTGCTTAAT
The DNA here is from genome assembly GCF_905147765.1 of Vanessa atalanta. NCBI lineage: Eukaryota > Metazoa > Arthropoda > Insecta > Lepidoptera > Nymphalidae > Vanessa > Vanessa atalanta. The sequence continues at coordinate 11,988,836 of NC_061878.1, forward strand.
TTGTGTTTATAATTCATCTCGTGCTCGGCGGTGAAGGAAAACATCGTGAGGAAAACTGCATGTGTCTAATTTCAACGAAATTCTGCCACATGTGTATTCCGCCAACCCGCATTGGAGCAGCGTGGTGGAATATGCTCCAAACCTTCTCCTCAAAGGGAGAGGAGGCCTTTATCCCAGCAGTGGGACATTTACGGGCTGCTAATGCTAATGCTACTTCTGAAGATTTCAAAGTCACAGTGGCAAATCTGCACGGAGACTAGTCAACCGGGCAGAAGATATTACAATCCGATCGAACAGCAATTCGACACGACCGGAAGTCTTCAAATGCGTACAACGTGCTTTCTGAGGCACGAGAATGTAAACAATTCATAACTATAGTTGTGTTCCGGTTTCAAAGGAATATGGCGGCATTTTGGCTAACAGCTAAAAAGCTTACTGCGCCGATGCCTATAGGCAGTGGTGAGTACTTACCACCTGGTGATTTTAATAAATATTAATCATTCCACCAATGAGCCACCAATATTGTGAACCAAGATTTAATGGCCGCGGAACCTGTAGTCACATTAGGTCACTCATCCTTCAAGCCGGAACACAATGACACTGCTATTTGTCGATACAATATGTGATACTTGGGTGGTAGCTTTCATAAAGCCCTACCAAGTAAATAACATGGGTTCGGAATAAAAATATTGAAAAAGAGTAACTACTGAGTTTCTTGCCGGTTCTTCTCGGTAGAATCTACATTCCGAACCGGTTTACTTTAAATAGTTTGTTAAATGACGATTCAAAAGTGCTTGTAAAAGCCTACTTGAATAAAGTTCATTTGATTTGATTTGATTTGAATAATTGCCGGAAACAGCTGAAGCCCATGATGTTGTAGTGCGAGACAGAAAACTCTTCGAATATCGCACTTTTGTGGATTGACATAGCCGAGATGGCCCAGTGGCTAGAACACGTGCATCTTAACCGATGATTTCGGGTTCAAACCCAGGCAGGCACCACTGAAATTTCATGTGCTTAATTTGTGTTTATAATTCATCTCGTGCTTGGCGGTGAAGGAAAACATCGTGAGGAAACCTGCATGTGACTAATTTCAACGAAATTTTGACACATGTGTATTCCACCAACCCGCATTGGAGCAGCGTGGTGGAATATGCTCCAAACCTTCTCCTCAAAGGGAGAGGAGGCCTTTATCCCAGCAGTGGGACATTTACGGGCTGCTAATGTGGATTGAAAGGCTTTTAGGCGTCTTAGATTAACTTAGGTATATTATACATTAAGATAACTTTCTAGTTCAGCTATAATTTATTTTTATTTATTTGAATTTATTGTTTTTTTAAAAAATCAAGTGTAATCGACCAGAGAAATCAGGAAGAGAAAAATTATTTTACATTTCTTAGTGAGTTTAAGCAGTAAAGTTAATAAATAATAATAATAGTCAATCTCAACCAATATAATTAAAACTAACATTACAGTCACTCGGTGACTTGAAAGGTACCATAATAATACTAAAGTATTATTATGGTATTATTATTAATAGTTCAGGTTTAAAACGTGAGTGAGTTAGTGTAATTACATGCACAAGGGATATCTTAGTTCCCATGGTTGTAGCCGCTTTGACGATAATTAATAGTTAATAATTCCTATTAGTCACTATAAATGGGGGTGACTTCCGATCTTTGGCCTTTGATTAAATACTTCTCGCTACATATCTTCAGAACAATATAACAATATATGAACAAAAAAAAAAAACAAAAGCATAATGAATTATAAACTATTACCGTAACTTGTGGCCGAAGCTCACCTAATTTTTATTATTTAATAAATATTTTTATAATCGAATACTATATTTTTGTATACTAACGTATTTACCTAATAACTTTATAAGTACCACCTTACCGAACTTATACTGAGCAATTGAATGCTGTTAGCTAATACTGTGTATGTTCACAGTATTAGCTAACAGCGTTCTATGTTTAAAAAAGTTTTTTTAAACCAGCCACTATGTACATAAATAAAAAAAAACATTTACAAAAAACCACGGACAATTTAATTCACATAATCACTTTGGTTGATAATTTGTATCTATCTAAAAAGAATATTTTTTCTTAATTAACAGAAATCCTATCGTTTCCATTAAGTTAAGTTACTATCAAATAAGGTTGCCATTCGTTCAGGTTTTCCCGGACTTGTCCTGGTTCAAAGGAACTGCCCTCTTTTGACAGGGTTAAAGTGATTACATAGGTCAGATTTGATTAAACCATTAATAAAATATTACAAAATAAAACTTAGTCAGCAATGATTGCAACAAATGTTGCTTGAAACGTTACTCGTTCATTCGTCGATGGAATTGTCTTATTCTGTCCATAAAAAAAAGTATATTTAAAAAAAATCTAAATTAAAGCATGCTATTTTTTATTATATATAAAAAAACAAATATTTTTAGACCATTTTGTCCTAGTTTATTGATCTAAACATGGCGACCCTACTATCAAAGGACATAGATTGCTTTTTAATGCAAGTTTATGCAGGTGCTAAGTTTTTGTAAGACAGGACGCGCCAACATTCTTAACTAGCTGGTAATACGTTAGATCTTTTTTTATTCTATAAATATATGGTATTTTTATGAGACGAGCCGCGTTTAAAGAAAAATATTATTGCGTAGTTCATTATTTAGTTATTAATAGCGTCATCTCAATCTCTCGATGTCATCACCGCAACAGCCGGTGATTAAACAGATATTAAGGAACCTGATCTAAGTGTTTTATATATGTGCCGACCACAAGGAGACGAGAGCCAAATAAACAAAATTGGATATTGTATTGAAGTGATATAATTGGTCGAGAGCTTGAATAATATAATCTATGATATTCATTATAGTTTTGCAAAAATTGGGTTATGAAGCTGATATTAATATTACAAAAAAATATATATATATAATGGTATAATGTTTTTAAGGCATTTCTGTGGAAAAAAAAAACAAAAAAATATTGAAATAATATCGTTATCCGTCTCGCATTTTTATATATCAATAATAATCGGTCCAAATTTGGTCTTAATAATGGCAGACAACCATTGTTTAATCTTGTTTTTAAATTATAAGAAAAAAAATAGAATTTATTTTGGTACTTTTTTTTAAATGCATTTTGAAATTACATTTTGGACTTTTTTGAAAAAAGCTAAAAAACGTGATAACTCAAAAATGGTTCACTTTTGCATTACAAATAATGTTAAAATTATTGCAAATAGTCACCCCTATCACCTCCTAACGGGAATACGTCGAATTACCAATATATATATTGTTATAGTATATTATTCAAGATCAGTAAGGAGTCTACAATATAGCTGAGCTATTAGTATGAAATGTCCATGGAATACGTTAAACTAAGGTTTCCTCTATTGGAATAGGCTGTTTGAGACACATAAGGCGAAAATCTTTGTTCAATATAGAAGCATTATACTTGATAGAAGGATAGAAAAGCTTTATTGAACTCAATTACAAAAATATATTGGCTTTCAACCATTTGGTTGCAAAAGAACTTCTTCACGAAGAAGAAACGATGACGTCATTTACGCGAAAAATAGTGGTGTCAGCTATATCTAAATATTGGAGAAAAAACTTCAGAGAATCTCATTGGAAATGTCATTTAACACATTAGTCGAACATAATATTTATTTGAAATCGACTTCAAAAAGGCTACAGGAAGGTTTTCAATTCGTTCAGATACTTTTTTATGCGGCTTCAGCACTAATTCCTAAAAATGTTATATTTTAATTAACGTCTCACAAAGCGATAATAAATGCAGCAACTCAAATTCCTTATTTTTTAAATATAATTAAATCCTAGTTTTAATATCTCCACTAACAAAAAAAAAATTTCAGCATCAGAAACAATATTCATGAATACGAATTATGTCCAACTATTCCGCAAAATTTGGATACATTTTAAATGAAAAAATCCAACACATATTATTGAAAGATAATATTAAGTTAAGAGTGGACTTGTTAGCAAGTCTTAAGAGTCCAAAACGTGAACATCAATTATAAATTAATTACGTTATAATGCGATGACTTACTTTCGGAACATTGTCTGTCGGTGTAAACTTATACAGTTATCTGCGCCGTGTACGTTTTGTAAACAAAAGTGGAACGTTCGAGCAAAAACTGATACGTGCGTGTGCGCAACACATTCGGCTTCTCGCTGGGAAAATTAAGAAAGCCATTTTTAACGCTTTTCCTTTTTTACCTTTTGGATATTGACATAGATTAATGTATGTGTAACATGCGAACTTTAATGAGAAAAGTTTGTGACAAAATTAGATATTAATTTAAAGTGGGAGCTGCTACTTTAATAATGGCAATACAATTCTTTTTTGTATCTACGGCTTCGCAAAACAGTGGATTTTTATAGCGTAATAAAATACATCTTATATATATATATAAGCTTTATTATTAGATACACTAAGTTCTTTTGTTTTTTTGTTCGTTAAATTTTATTATGATTCATTTATACTATAGGTACAATAATAACAATATTTCGTGACAGTCCACAACAAAGGATACTATTGAAGAATGTTACCAGTTTAAAGTTTTGAGACTTTACTTTGAAGCTGAACGTGACATCGATTTGGAAACATCACGATTGTAGACATATAAGTTTTTTTCTTTATTATTTTTTAAATTCGTATCAATGGTTTAGTGTTTTTTTTTTTAATTATTCTACAATTATTTAGGCAAGTGCATAAATTAATTAATTTTTTGGGTCTGTATTGCCTTCATCCTAATTGTTTTTTTTTTTTTTTTTAATATTATATTTATTATTGATGATACAAGTCAAACCTACATGAACTTTTTACATATATATCGTAACTCAAAACACTACTCCTATCGTATATACACTGAACACAGTCCAAAAACTTGGTGTTATTTAATTATTTCATACACTTAAGCGTCGCGGTCGACGAACTAACAAAATCTCGTCTAATGTTATAGTTTTATACACCGGAAATACGGTGATGAATATAATAAAATACATATAAAGTCTTTAATACCGTTAGAAAACGAAAGAATTCGTTTATTACGTAAACATCTAACTAAGCCCTGTATTATGTTTGCATAAATTAAGATGGAAATGAATTGTATTAACTTACACAATTTCTTCGGTCGAACATTTTTTTTTATCAGAACCAGTGTTACATTGGATATTGTATTAAGCGATATATTTGGTCGAGAGCTTGAATAATAATTTTAATAATTAATAATTCACACCGCATTGAACGTCAATGTGTGAAATTCAATGCTTCAACGCAATACTATTTTTTTAATATTTAAATATTTAAAAAACAATAAAACTCAATTAATTAATATAAATTAATAAGAATATTTTCACGAAGTCATGTAAATTCAATCGCATTGATTTTGAATATTCAATACTAGTTTTAAACTTTACTTGAGAACTATTCGCTCTTTCCTTAAGTTTGCAATATAAAAAACGAGATCTATTTTTGTTACATTATAAGTTCGATTGCAATTGAAAATGTTGTCACATTATGATAAAATCTATCACTGAATCTTATCCAGTTCACCTATTCTGTAAGAAAAATTTCGAAATTTCGAATTCGAACCCAGCGCAAAATTAAATCGTGACATATCAAAAAGTTATACTCACTATAAAACATTATAACATATAAATTATAAAATAAAATAACGTGCCAGGATAAGACGATTTCCAAAATTATACGATTGTGATACGCAGTAAGTCGTTTATGTAAATTGTAAAGTTTTCTTTTTTATTATTGTAAAGGCGAACGGACTAATGGGCCACCTGATGATGGGTATTCACCACCGGCCAGCCATTGGCATTGTGAGAAGTATTCCTTACATCGACAATGCGCCACCAACCTTTGGTTATTTCCCTTGTGCCTGTAGTTACACATTGAATTATAACACAATAATACTAGGTATTATATACGACGACCTCCGTGATCGAGTAGTGTGTACACCGGTTTTCATGGGTACGCCACTCCGAGGTCCCGGGTTCGATTCCCGGCCGAGTCGATGTAGAAAAAGTTCATTAGTTTTCTATGTTGTCTTGGGTCTGGGTGTTTGTGGTACCGTCGTTACTTCTGATTTCCATAACACAAGTGCTTTAATAAGAGTAATGTATGTGATGTTGTCCAATATTTATGATGATTTTGAAATGTTGTACCTTCGTATGGTATTTAGTAATACCTATAATTTAAATGACTTGATATACCATTTAACCAAGGTCGCAGAAAGTGAAATCTATGTAACGCCCTGCGTGTTAAGTGCAAACTTATTTCATAACATCGATTGAGAAACACAAGGTATCGTATGGGAATCATATTTTATAGTTTAAAATCACGCAGAGTAAATCTTAGATTAATTACATAAAGATATTTAATAAAGAAATCGTACGATCAGAATCGTCAGTATCTGAACTCTCTTTTAAGAATTCTTTGTTCGAGGAACATCTAATTTTTCGGAGCACTTAAGTTACTTTATTTTATTTTATTGGGTACGAATGTCTGGAAATCCATTTTTTTTATTGGAACGAACTTTTATGTGGCTTAATATAGAGTGCACTAGCAGAAGGCGTCAAGTTCAGTCGACATTTCCCTCTCTCTTTTTCTCTCCGCCTCTTTCTATAGGTACATATATGATTTGATATAATTAAAATTGTATTATTCTTTTATTGTTTTAAGTAAATGATTTAAAAAAAATAAACATTATTACTTGTAATTTTTACATCCTCCAACATTGTTAAATTATTACATTGTGTTTAATATTTAATACACAGTATATAGCATAAGCAACTTCGTTCCAACCAGTTCAACGGCACATCTATTTTTTTTTTTATGGAATGGATAGGCAAATGCACAAATGTGATACCTGATGGTATAATAACGTTTAATTGTATCGTTTAGTATTTATCATCCCATTTTATGGCAGCTAGATAGATTAAGTTCAAGCTTTCTCATCTAAATAAGTCTTCAACTGAGTCTTGTATAGGTTGTTTTAAGGTTAATTTGAATCAGATAAACTACAAGTATAAGAAAGGCCGAAGCTAGCTGACAACTCATGTTACCTACGTATCTTCCTTCCCGGTTTTAATAAAAAAAAGCGATCAATATTTATAAGTTTGTTATCATTACGATGAAAGTCATTAAAAAGAATCGATTAGTGTCCAGTCGGGCGTAGCGAAATGAAATTAGCATAAATTATGTTAGCATGAACAGGAAAATGGATGTCATATTAGTTTTACTTGCTATAATTATATGCGGATATATCAAATAACATTATATTGAGCCGAGATGGCCCAGTGGTTAGAACGCGTGCATCTTCACCGATGATTGCGGGTTCAATCCCAGGCGAGCATTGAATTTTCATGTACTTAATTTGTGTTTATAATTCATCTCGAGCTCGGCGGTGAAGGAAAACATCGTGAGCAAAACCTACATGTGTCTAATTTTAACGAAATTCTGCCACATGCGTATCGACTAAACCGCATTGGAGCAGCGTGGTGGAATATGCTCCAAACCTTCTCCTTAAAGGAGAGGAGGCCTTAGCCCCGCAATGGAAAATTTACAGGCTGTTAATGTATGTAATGTATTATATTTAGTAATATCGTTAAATAAAAGTTGTGTTAGGATATTTAGTACTGTCCCTTAAAATAATAAAAAATATGTCTTGGAAAAGGAAATCAGATTCTTGATTGTTTATATTTTAATAAACAATTTTATGGCAAAGCGGCCTAAAAACCTGAATATTAACCGAGATTTAAAAGTTCTACTGATTTTTCATGTGCCTAATTTATAATTCTTCTCGTGCTCGGCGTTGAAAGAATACAGTTAGGAACACGTGTCGGATGTGAATTTGCCGCATTTAAATCCGCCAATCGGCATTGGAGAAGCGTGGTAGAATAAATTCAAAATCTTCTTCTCTATTATAACATATATAGGTTGGCAACTCTACTTAAATGGGCGATTATAGATCTAATCTCTCACAGAGGACTTTTAGTATGAGTGGTTGATAGTCGTGATTAAAACTAAGATTTAGAAATTGACGTTAGAATAAGTGATGAATGGTTGGTACATACCCAGATGGGCCTAAAGCCCTATAGCCCGCTGAGTATTTTATTTGTAAGACTTTTCACGTCAAAACGAATAACCGTAATTTTTTAACATATTTTTGTATCGAATTCTATAGTCACTACGAAAGACTAAAGAATGGGCCTCCAGCTATGGACCGATTTAACGAATTACCTGACAGAATCACTCGTTGATAACTTATACCAAAAACTAAATTACAATTTCAAAATTCAACAACATTAAATGTCAACATCAATTCGGAATGTTAATTATATCTACTTAAACAAAGCAAGAAATACAGTGGAAACTCGTTATTACTGATAGATAGAAAATAGACTACTTATATTACTTAGCAATCCAACGAGTTATTATTCAATAAACTTGTGTATAACATACCAAAAACTATAGACGAAAATAATCCCGACTGCAAAATTTTTGAATGACACCACCATACACCATTTCAATACAATATTGAAATGGTGTATAGTGGTGGTATGGTCATCACACCTTCTTGAATCTATTAGAAATATATCATATCAGTAGGCGGAATGAGGACCATGTTGTGAGAAAGGTTTTGAGAATGGATGTGGATGGATATAGAGGTAGGGGACGACCAAACCGATGGATTGTGTGATATGATATGATATGGATGAAGATGATATGGTTTGAAAGAATGTTACTTGTGAGATGACGTCCGACAGAGAACTATGCAAGAAGAACACATGCTGCGACTCCAAGTAGAATTGGAATAAGGGCAGGAGGATGATGATGATATATTAGTAAAAAGTAGTAAAATTGTCTATGTCTAAATCATATTATCTCTGATTAGTGAGTCTATGGCGGATAATAATCAGTGTATTGTAAATGGTAACAGAATTTGAGAACTCAATATAAATAATTATTATAAAAAAATATTTTATTAAAAAATGTGATAATGTAATAATTATGAGAGCATAATAACATTCTTGTTATTTAAGAATATGTTTTTTTAAAAAAAAGTCAGTCAAGCGAGACTTCGTTAACCGAGGGTTCCGCAACTCACCCACAGGAACGATTTCTTTGGGCATTGAACCCAAATCACTGATACGAACAAACAAAACACAAGTCATATATACAAAAGTCATGCTAAATCAACACTATATAGTAATATTATAAAGATTTTATTTGTTTGTAATCGATGAAACTCTGAAACTACTGAAGAAATTATAATATTTATTTCATCGTTAGGTAACTAATTTCCAAGAGTAACATACATAGGTTACGTTAATTTAAGTAATAATTAGTATGTATGTACGTATGTAATGAACTGTCGATCGGAATTCCAGTGCGGACGAAACTGGTAGGAAAAAAAGAAATATTTCATTTAAACATATCTTGCATTCGACTTGTTGTCAAGAGTCCTTAAGAGAATTTTGTAATTGATACTTTTTAGTGCTGGTTGTTCTCGGTAGAATATATATCCAAATCGGTGGTAACCTTAAAATTAAATTAATCTTGATCAAAACTAACTTACATAAAATATATTTTTAAATTTTGAATCGATGTTCATAACATTAATTCACTATAACATGCTTCCATTAAAACTTACCTTATATTAAATAATAATAAAAAAACAAGTATTCCTATTGTATGAATAATACGTGTTTTTAAAGTCTTCTCTTTTCCTTAAAAAGATTTTTATGGAAAATTTAGGCACTTATATATTATAATCATTTTGATTTAAATTTTTATAAAATTTATTATGGCAATATTGCACATATTTAAGCATTTAATAAGAACGTTATTGACTATTTCATAGGTTTATATAAGACTAAGTTTTTTTATTTCTTATAATAAATTGATTCTACACACGAAGTATATTACATAAACATCATTCACAAAGGAAATTATTACAAAACAATATTTAATTAACTTCGTAACATTAGAATATATGTACTATGTTACTTATAAATACATATACCTAATAAATTATAACTTTCGGTATTACCTTAAAAACTAATAAAACAATGATTTAATATGTCGTGAAAATCAACACATATATTATTAAAATATTCCTCATAAATTCTATGATGTCTAATATTTTTACGAACGAAAACACAAAACTGGGCGATATATTAAAATAATCATAATACTCATAAAATCTTACCGTTACAAAAGCCGATGCAAAATTTAAATCCTGACCATATACAAAACACCAACACAAAAATCCTTTTTAAAAACACCACCACAACTCATTAAAACTTTTTAAACTTTTATTTTATCATCTGTGCAACTGACGCGCGCATTTCCCGCCAGTCGCTAGCGTACTGTCACAAGTTATGCAGTGTTGGAGTTTGTTTGAACTTGGAACGTTTCAAGAGCGCAGTCTTATTCTGGTCGCTTTTACTATAAAGCGTGAATTGTTTTTACATATTGACGACTTTTTAAACCGTTATAAATTGAAATAGGCAAATATTATTATATTTATGAATATGACCTACGTTAAAAATATCGCGAGTACCCATTTAATTAAAACTCAATATAAATGAATAAGTTTCCTTACACAATTTAAAAAGATATTAGACGAATGCGAAATATAATAGCGTAAGCGTAATAAAATATAACTCGCACATGCTTTAGGCGTGAATCATGAAATTTCTTTACAAGAATATCATAAATAAAAAAATAAAATTTTATAACGACATGAAAACGACGATAAAACGATTCATTCGAATAACCCAATGTCTCCATTGATTACGGTAGCCACGGTAGCGTAACCACGGTCACTCACCCGTACCACGATTGCACCTCGATTTTTTTTCGCCTATTTAACTCACGACTTCTTCTCATTTTATATGTATATTGTTATCTAAGATGTTAATGTATTGTAAAATCGTAATTTTATTCTTTTTTTATTACTATAGGTTCGTTTTTACAAAGTGAAGAGTAATGAAAATGTTGCTACAATAAGCTTGGCTGATGGATCCAGCATCATTATCACGTTCAGTTTTTTTTTTTTTAAATTATTATTAAGAAATGGCAAATTAAATAAGATTATAGTATGGTATAAATAATAATAATTAATAAGTAAATGAACTATTTTTTAAACATCCGTGTTACGCAACAGGTTCTACTTCTAGTTGGCATTTAAATTCATACGCGTTTGTACCCAAAGGTACTCGTTTTCTTACATATTTGTACACCAGGTGCTTAATATAATTATATAATGAAGATAATCCATCGATCTTAATAAACATTTACAAATAAAATGTCAACTCTTCGTTAAAATGATATCCGATCTAGATAGTAGGGGGCAGTTGGGGCTTAGTTATTTATACAAAAATCACTGATTATTGTATCAATAACTAAGCCCCAACATATATTAAATTATATTATATATACTAATATTAAAAATGCGAAAGTAACTCTGTCTGTCCGTCTGTCTGTTACGATTTCTATTATTTATATGGCAATAAAAAATTTAAGTATCTGTTACTATTTATAATCAAACTAGATGTAATCATTAAAATGTCGGCAGAAACTTTGAAACGAATCGATTTTATATTTTATAATCAACTTTAAGACACAATTTATAGCGATTTAATATGTCTGGGCCGCGCGTGGCTTCACTTGCATTTAAAGGCTCAATCAACAGATGGTAGGTATTTAAAAAGCCTGTGTGTGTATGTTCTTCCTTGGAATTCAAGTTTGCTTCATATAAAATGTTATTAAATTCGGTTAAGTGGTTTAATAGGGTTACTTTCACAGTATATTATTATTATACATATTAGTAAAGTAAATAGAATTATAACGCATTCCATGGACTGTACCTCTTCGGCGTCAAACTCGTGGAATTGGCTACGCGCTGCTCTTAGTGCGCAATTAAATCTATACTACAATACAGAAGATGAATTTATAGGTACTAGTTTAATGCATTAGCAGCCCGTAAATGTCCCACTGCTGGGATAAAGGCCTCCTCTCCCTTTGAGGAGAAGGTTTGGAGCATATTCCACCACGCTGTTCCAATGCGGGTTGGCGGAATACACATGTGGCAGAATTTCGTTGAAATTAGACACATGCAGGTTTCCTCACGATGTTTTCCTTCACCGCCGAGCACGAGATGAATTATAAACACAAATTAAGCACATGAAATTTCAGTGGTGCCTGCCTGGGTTTGAACCCGAAATCATCGGTTAAGATGCACGCGTTCTAGCCACTGGGCCATCTCGGCTAGTTTAATGGGTAGATACTAATAGCATAAAAGTACCATTAAGTAACGTTTATCCGATTATATTGTTACTTTATTTTCTTCTTTATTATTAACTTTATTTATAACTACTATCCGGCCTCGGCTTCGTCCGCATTCGAGAATGCGGACGAAGTTTTCTATATTCTATAAATGAAATTTTCTATCCCTGAAAAATTAAAAATTGATGTGTGCAAAATTTCTTTTTTGTCGATTTCGACAATTCATTTCCGCAATTGGGTAATAAGTTTATATATATATTGAAAATATATCTAAGTATAATACCTACTTTGAGAAGTAAGTACCTTCATTTCGTCGTCTCTAACGACAGTATGAAGTAGATTAGTTTTAGTAGATTTTTTTTTTTAATTCAAATGAAATAAAACTACTTTTTTGCACAAATATGTCACAAAATATAAATTAATAAAAATATTTTATTTCTTATAAACATATTTGTGTTAAATGCTTGTATTTATAACACATAAAACCTTATTATATTTGGATACCTTATTATGTACTGGGGTGGCAAATTTTATTCACGCAAATGGTTTTAATGAAAAACATACTTTATTATTATATTTGGCTTGCCAGATGGAAAAAAATATGAAAGCTATGTCAATTGTTATAACTATACCGATAATAGACCATTACCATGGCTTCGTTTCGAAGTGTGCAAAATATAAACTCTTAATAAAACTGACAAGGTTTGATTTAAAACAAAAACAGAGCATCAATACTTTCTCGCTAAGGTCATTGCAATAAGGTTATGAAATAAAAAATTGTGACACGAATATCACGCGCGAACGCATAACGTTTTTAATTTGAAACTAAGTATACATAATTTTATAGTGAATGTAATTACAAAACTTGAACATTACTAAATTAACTACAGATAACAAATCTTTTGTTTTTTTTTTTAAATATATTGATATTTAAACGTTGAATCTCTTTCAATACTATTCATGATAAACTTGTACAAAAGGTAACTTTTTTTTTGCAGTAGTCAAAAAGAAGGATGATAATTGCCTCCTAATTTTTTACTTTTCTGCAAACGACATAAAACGTAGACATTTATATGTATATATTCTAATCCAACCATAACAGGAAAAAGCTAAAACTTTTGACAGCAAATTGACGCGATATCATTGATTGAGAGCTTGATTAATCTATGATATTCATTATTCACTATGGATTAGCGAAAAATGGGGTCGTCGACGAAACTTTTATCGGAAAGTATAGTTAAAGCGGAAATAAGTAGTTAAGTGTAACAGTGTTGTATTATAAATAAAGATATATTAAACATAAACTCTTAGTAGTAGACAATATAGAATAGGCTATTGGTATTAATCATTCAGAGGTTAGGAAAAAGCATGTTATGTCATGAAAATAAAATTAACCTTTTTACTTGTTAGTTTTCGCGCCTTAACTACTCCACCGATCACAATTAAATTTTGCATACAAGCAGATATTAGTTTATTATAAAACTATTAATAAGGTATACTTATTATATAGAAAAAAATAGTATTATTTACTATTAGGTTTAATCACATAAATATACAAATTGCTTTAAAATACAATTAACTCCTAAGTGTAGCACTATGCATAAAATAATATAATACTTAATTTTGGTATCGGTTACGGACAGATTTTTATTTCGGATATCCAAAAATTTCGGTAACAGTTACGAAGCTCCATGCCATCCATGTCTAATACTAAAAACCGGAGAAAGTTTACAAGGACAATATGTAAAATTATTGTTATTTAAATAACTATTCTCGGTTACACATATTTACGAAATGTAATCGGCATGAATTCGGATTTTATTTTCATATACATATTAACATATTATCGACTTAATTTTAAGAATAACTAAATTCAAATACTGTGAAAAAGACTATTTTTTTTATTTTTATTAGTATAATTAATTTGAAAATTTGTAAATTTCTCAGATTAGAATTTAAATTAGTATATATTCATCAGCAAGATTTACTGTAAGCTTAATAAAATCTAGCCAAGTCCAATAATTTCCGCATTCATCTGAAAACATTCAATTTTAATTTCGGAACGTTAAAAAACAAATTCAAATTTGTATGAAATACTTGCCAAGAGACCATGTGATCGCCTAGTAATTTAAACACGTGGATATTCACTGATATTTGAAGGTTGTAATCCTGATAAGGCCCACTCAACTTTCATGAGCCTTATTTTTGTTTGTGATAAAACATAATATAGTTCCAAAATTAAACAAATATAAAATTGAAAATCACTGAATGATTATATCTATTAAATTCTTACAAAGACAAACTAATATTGTAGAGGACACTACGCTTTCATGAGGCAGACCGTAGCCTTATCTCTAATAATACTATCAATGTAAAAGTAACTATGTCTATTTGTCTGTTTCCCTTTCACGGCCAAACCACTGAACCAAACATGACGAAATTTGGTACGTAGCACACTTAAACAGCAAGGATACAATACATAAAAAGTAGCCTATGTCTTGTAGGCTACTTTTTTATGCCTGACGACCAACCCCTTAAACGCGAGCGAAGCCGCGACCTACAACTACTCTAGAATATTTATTTATATTTTTTATTGTAAAAATATAAAGACAGAAATATAACCGTGTGATAATAAATTGTAATATTTGTCGTGCCAAGCAAATTCTTGGAACGGATTTGTGTTTTTACCAAACTTGTATGACAAAAAAGCCAGTTCAAGTTTGTTGTCTTATATATTATGGTACCCTTCCGCATCCAGTTGTCATTTCTCGGAATAATATTGCGAGTTCGATTCTCGGTATGGAACAATGTACGCTTGCAGTATCGTATGATACGGCAATGTAAGCATTTTTATGTTTCAACCGTCTTTCCCGTTTATGAAATGAAGAATATACTAACATAATACATAGCTTTTTAAAATGTTCGGAAACATACAATACCTACTAATAAATCATTGCAACGTCTAGTTATTTTTAAAATCAATACCTTAATAATTAAAATACTTTTATTGTATATAATTTTAACCTAACTGTGCTATTGACTTTATTATTTTCATTTACATTATTGTTCTATTTTTCAATTATTTTTAAGTTTCATTATATATGTATTTATAATATATTTTGAGCCGAGATGACCCAGTGGTTAGAACGCGTACATCTTAACCGATGATTTCGGGTTCAAACCCAGGCAGGCACGACCGAATTTTCATGTGCTTAATTTGTGTCTATAATTCATCTCGTGCTCGGCGGTAAAGGAAAACATCGTGAGGAAACCTGCATGTGTCTAATTTCAACGAAATTCTGCCACATGTGTATTCCACCAACCTGCATTGGAGCAGCGTGGTGGAATATGCTCCAGACCTTCCTCAAAGGGAGAGGAGGCCGTAGCCCAGCAGTGGGAAATTTACAGACTGTTTATGTATGTACATATGTATGCACGGTATTTTCAATAGGTGGACATTACTCGAAAGTTACACTAAAGGAAACCGAAGCTTAAAAAAAATTGTAGATAGTTCCACGCTGACGATCCCCTCTCTTCTTATCGAGTGGATTGTGATCTCGCACACAAATTTAAATGATATTAAAAGTCAACTGGAAATATGCTCTACTGTATATCACCGGTTTCAGGTTAATATATTTTTTTGATAAATGTGTTTTTATTTACAATTTAAGCCTATAACCCAACCTGATAAGAATATTGAACTTTGTAGGTACTATAGAATAACGATAAAAACTTTTAGAAAAAATTATACAGTGATAGTATATTTAATTTGACAAAGAAAATTATCAATAAAAATAATTAGAGCCGCTTTCCCGATGACTTATTACAACATCTACGGAAACGTTCATTAAATTAACCATGTACGTAGTTTTCAAAGCTGTGGTCCAGTCGAGACTAACGGTTGCGTTGAATTTTCCGCACCCCGCGTTTTTCCCCCGCGGCGAAAAGTCGGGCGCGTTCTCGTGGATTGAACTTACAATATCGAAGAAAGTAGTAAGCAGTGCTATTCTTTAAATCTCACTTTCCGTTTCACTTCTGAATTTCAATGAAAACTTTATTTGTTATTCTGTACCACGAATGAGATCTATACTAGCGCCACTTAGTGAGAGTCAAAGTGACGCAAACGAATATTCAATGAGAATGGTTTTATTTGACGTGTCACCGATGGTCCACAAATTGCGTACTGATGATTCGCGTCAATAAGCACCGAATTGTTCTGCAAGACATTCGTGGACTTTAGACTGACACAAGTGACCGGTCATGAAAGATAATCAACTCTTAGACTTTTCACAATAGGTCATATATCAGCACTAATCTAGTTAAAGCGTTCAATCACAGGACTGTTGAAATCTACCCAATATAACAGATGCAAACAGACAATTTTGTTTTCATTAAGTTTGATCTTCTTGATGCTAATGTTTGTGGTATGAAATTCTTTTAATTACAGATATATTTTTTTCAAGTCAAATCTCTGGATTGATTTGTTGCATATATTATTGCCGAAAAGATTTTCACGTTTTCAAAAGTAAATCGTAGTGTTTAATATTCTTAATAATGTTGACGATTGTGGTTACCGACATAAATAGGATGCTATATGTGCATGATAGTTTAACATTAAATTATAGTACATATTAAATCTAACAAATCTATTTATTGGGTATTGTTTTTAACAGTAACACTTTTGTTCACTGTTATTGGATAAAACATTTTACAAACTCAAACTCAAATTCCTTTATTCAACGTAGAAGCATTACACTTTCTTATTGATGGTCAAATTAAACGCTACCACCGGTTCGGAAAAAGGAACACCCTGACCCGAGAAGAGCCGGCGAAAGAAACTTAGCGGATCTTTTTTTGTCAAATTAATTATATACATAATTGTATATGAATAGTAACAGGTTTTAATACGAAAAATAAGGTGACAAAACATAAGGTTTAAATATGAAATCTTTATATATTCAGGATATTCTGCCTTGAACTCTATTGCATAATCAGCTGTATACTACTCGAAACGCAGTAGAATGAACTATTTGTGGTCTAAACGCATGTTCAACCTGTCTTTTAGTTCACAGAGTATTACGTTACGATCTTGCATATTGCATTAATAATTATAGTATCATACTGTGCCATACAACGTAGCATATTGCGCAGGTTTGCTTGCTTCAATTTTAAATCAAGACCTACCAAGTAAATCTCTCGCTCGAATTCAGAACTTGCATTGAGACAATATTTTAAATATGAAAAAAAAATGTAGTAATTTCCAAACAAATATTTAGTATAAGGGACATAATATCTCGAGCACAAGAGAGATAATGTATTATCTAATGCCACAAATAACAATGAACAGCTATAGGTAGGTTAATATTTCTTATATGAATCAAGGATGAACTGTATACTAAAATATGGTGGCATCTATGATGATGCCACCATATTATAAATGTATTCTATCCAAGGGGGTTTAAATTGTAAATAATAAAACACTTGTCTATAAAAATAACTATTATTCGAAAATAATATAGATTCTTATAAATTAAATAAATAACAATGTTATTTGAAGTCGGTGATATGTAGTTGACCGTATTTATTAATAATGGAGTATGTCGTCGATTAATCTATATATTCATTGTTACTCTTTATGGACGACGGTAACTATTTACCATCAGGTAGCCTACTTGCTTTTCTCTCACTATAAAAAGTCTTTTTTTCACTATAAAATAAAATAAATCAATTTATTAATTATATATTTTCATTGACTCCGCCAGTGACTTCAGTCCCTCTCCGAGAACCTTAAGGCCTTCCCCGAGAGTTTTATGTGCTTCTGCTTGAGCCTTGACTCCATCTGCCAGCACATTGTGAGTTCGGGCCATCTCTTCCATCACCTTGACAACTCTTCCTTCGTGTGCTAACCGCTGGTCCTCTAACTTCAAAAATTTATCAGCTATGCTGGTGAATAGAGAGCGTCGTTGTGGTGGTAATCTTCTGACAGCCCGAAATGTGCGTAATGTAGGAGCTTAAAAATAAATTAAGGTAATTATTGTTAAAAAAAATCAATAACCAATTCAGATTATAAACAAATCATATTTATGAACCATTATGTATGTTTATTAATAGTGCTTATTGCGCGGGAGGGATTTTCAACCCTATTTTGTTATGTTTGTTGAAATCGCACATCGTGCAACCAGTGTTCTCAAGTCCACCATATATAAAATATCAAGAAAAAAAATAATTAATTAAATTTAAATGTGACTAAAAAATTGTGGGCAGTATACATACCAAAAATAAAAATATCAAAATGGGTTATAAATGATGGAGTAAAAGAAATACAATCAAATTGATAAACTCCATCTTTTTTTGAAGACATTTAAAAAAAATAAATAATAATTACAAAAAGTTGCACTAGTACTGTCACCGTGTCTTTGTGCTGTTGTGGCTTCTTGTTCTATCTCCTCATGCCTTGCATCATGTTCTAGAGCAGGCTGAAAAAATTTAAACAAAAAATTAATATAATTATACTCTATTACGAACACTTTAATTGAATAACAATTGACTATTATCTGCACACGGCTTCGCACGCATTTGAAGAGAGGTTCTACATGTGTTACATATAATTCTCACAATATAAAGTTTTTCATGTTCTATTCTAGACTATCATCTATCACAGTAATAAATTCCATTCCGATCCGTTCAGCTGGTCTAACATCACAAACATCCATCCATCCAAACTTTTGCATTCATAATAATAATAAATAATAATAAATAATAATAAATATTGGACAACATTACATACATTACGCTGATCCCAATGTAAGTAGCTAAAGCACTTGTGTTATGGAAATCAGAAGTAACGACGGTACCACAAACACCCAGACCCAAGACAACTAATGAACTTTTTCTACATCGACTCGGCCGGGACATCGAACCCAGGACCTCGGAGTGGCGTACCCATGAAAACCGGTGTACACACTACTCGACCATGGAGGTCGTCAATAAATTGAAATATTCTTACCTCACTCTGCTGAGGTGATTGGTTTATTTTGATGTTTGTTACATCAAAGCCCACATTCACATTATCCTAAAAATAGTTTTATATCATATTTATGTGTAGAATAAATACTTAATATGTTGATATATATCAAAAATAGTTGCTTACAACAATCAATTAATGGAAAAAAAAATCTATACAAATATCAGAGATTATTATCATTAGGTATGTTAGTTAAATTTAAAACAGAAGATGTCATAAGATATAAGATATACTTTAAAAAAATACTGTTAATGATAATAACTGATTCTTAATTCTGCCTCATCAATTCTTTCATGAATTAAAAAAAATAATTAGAACCTTGAATAATAAATACATCTGTATAAGACACAGAACAAAATGAATAGATTTGACGCCTATTACATTTTCCATTTTTGCAGGCTCAAATTGATGAAATTTTTTTATATCTGTACAAACAGAAAGACATGCATACATTCCTAAAAAAAATATTTATAGATTTAAAAAAGTTTCTAATGTTCTTTTTTTTGTACCTGTGGTAGGTGGACAGGCAAATGGGTACCACCGCCTGATGATAAGTAGTTACTATAGATGTGTAAGAAATATTAACCATTTCTTAAACCATCAATGCCACTAACCATGGCAACTAAAATGTTATGTCCCTCTGGCCTGTAATTACACAGGCTGGCTCACCCTTTTGAGCAGACCACTACAATACTAAATATTACTGTTTGTCTGATGATTGCATAGTACAAACCAAAGGGGCTTGCATACCCTACCACCAAGTAATTGTAGTATAATATGCAACAATTACGAATATTAATATATTGTTTTAAAATTAATATTTATTTAACTATGTAATGAAATAGAATTAATTTACAGATATTATTAATTGTCAATTCAGTAAAATAATATTAATAACTTTCCCTGCATTTAGATATATGTATGTATCAATGAAAATAGATACTATCCGATGCGACTGATTCCTACTTACATATGTTACAAGGTAAATAGGAAACAAAAAAAGCAAACTAACATCAAAAACTTGCAATTGTAGATGATCATCGCCACCACCCCACATTAGTGTCACAATCCTCTCTTCGATTTCAGATAACTCGGGATTATCTTCCAATACCCCACCAGACATACGTCTGGCAGCATTACGTGCAGCACATTTCTTTTTAACGGCGCTTTTTTTATCAGCCCAATACTAAGCAAGGAAAACATTAAGTACTCATTCTACATGCATTATTGTTTAAGTATAAAATAATATCCTCGACTTATAAATGCATGGCTCTACTAATTTCAAATTCTCATACCTTTACCCATTTTTTTCTAGATTTAACTGTCCCTCCTCGGCAGCTATTTAATATGGCGGTAATTTTTTCCCATTCTTTAATAGCTCTAGCTTTGGCGCTAGGGTTTCTCACAAGTCCTTTAGCCAGGGTAGGTCTCTCCTCTAAAAAGGACACTAAAGCCTCTACCTGGACTGCCGACGGGTGAGAAACACGTTCAATGAGACTGAAAAAACATTAAAGAAGGAAAGTTTTATCATTGTGATTGGATGTTGTTCAAATAAACAGAACACATTAAAAAGCTAATAACATTGAAATATAAAAAAATAATATACTTACTCCATCTTCAGGATTTCTTGATAAAGTTTTAAGTTAGTTTATTTTGATAAACATATTGATATAAGATATACAATTCAAATTTGAATTTTCAACTTACAAAAATTGACATTATAAATAGAAGTTGACATTGATAATGCTCTTCTTTTAACAAAAATTATGTGCAAAGAAACTCTGTATACAGGCAAATAATAGAAAAAGTAGTCTGATTTTGCGTCACAAAATTGTTTAACCTAAAAATGAATTACTCGTAACATACTGTGCATAGAATATGACGTCGTAGATTTTTCAACACTAATTTTATAGAAATATGCCCACTGAAAGGTTTTTAGATACCGGCAACAAAAGTCTCGCATTTCACTTCACATGATATAATATTTTTTTACAGAATCCTCAATATTGTTCAATTCCGATGAGTGTCGTTGTGAGTTCGGATATGAAAGTGAATACGAATTCGATCGTGGTTTATACATATCACAGATTATATCAAGCTCTAGTTAGCCTTAACATTAAGAATTGCTAGTGCTGTCATCTGTTATTAAATTCACGAAGCTAAGTGTTCATTATTCTTGAATCATTACGTGCTTATAAAAATTTTCACTAGATGACAGCAGTAACTTAAAGCGCTTGTTAAAATAATTTTAATAATAATCATAAATTTAATTAAATAAGTCTTAAGACAGTGACATCTAGCGGTAAGATTTTTAATCATCTTGTATATTGTACGTAGTTGTTATTAATATTACTAGATGGCAGCATTGCCGTATAAATTAGGTTGGCTTATTATCGTATCAAATTAAAAAATATGTATACCGTAATATTGGCGCCTAAAAAAAACCGTATAGATTTTAATAATTGTTACAGAAAAGTATTTTTTTTTACTTTTATTCCACATTTCATAATAATCATTATCACTTATACAGTCGAGGATTTCTGCCAATAATAAACGCGTAATATTTTCTTTTATATATATCATTTGAGATTACGCTTAAATAGAAAAAAAAAAAATTAACTGTAATAAAACCAGACAGAAACGAGAAAGAGTGTCTATAATTTCGATAGAAACAACGGACACTGCAGAGCGGGCGTCTTAGCGGGATTTTAATTGTTTAAGAGGCATGCGGGCGATGTATTGTGCGACTATTAGCGTGAAATAGATATTTGTTTATTTAACAAGATTTTATTTAACTTTACCTTACTTGTGTGATTTTAATTATTCGTTATTATTATTTATTAGTTCCACCGATCGCTTGAGTAATATACTATTGATTTGACAGCGTGAATTTCATTCGCAATGTTTTTTTATTTGCAGATGTATTATGGCAAATTGCCTTAAATGGGAGCATTTATCTTTTCCAAACAACTAAGTCTCAGAGAGATTTCAGATACATAACCTGGCCAGGTGGTCCAAACATAGCTATTTTGAAATCAGATATAATGTTGTCTTAGATTTTCGCGATTATTACACATTGAAATAAAACTAGTTTTTTAACGGATTTAATCGCGTATATTAATTATTTTATTTTATTTTAACATCCCGACGTTTCGAGCACTTTGCAGTGTTCGTGGTCACGGGCAGACTAAGGTGACATTTGTCTGTTCGAATTAAAAAGAAATATTATTTACAACTACCGCCAACGATTTCTTAATTGGTATCTTGAGTAGCGTTCCGGTTGCACGCAGAAGGCACTAACTGTATCTTTAGGTCTTGCAGTCTGTTGGATTTGGGATTTTAAATTTTTAATAAGTGGATCCCAAGTGTTAGAAAGTCTCCAACCATCTTCTCTATTGAAGTTCGGATGTTTTTGAATTTCAATAGCCTCACGTATCATTCTAGGAATGAATCTGTGTTCTCTAGCGAGGATCTGTGGTTTATCAAATCGAATAAAATGGTTGGGTTTATCCAGAGCATGTTCACAGACTGCAGACTTTGAAGAACGCCTATTTTTGACATCTCCTATATGTTCCTTGACCCTAGTACCGATGCTTCTCTTTGTTTGACCTATGTAAGATAAACCACACTCACATTCGAGTTTATATACTCCCGCAGTTTGTAAAGGGATATTACTCTTGATAGGTCTCAAGAACTGGCTCACTTTCTTATGAGGCTTGTAAATGGTTTTAATCGAAGCTCGCTTCAAGATATTGCCAATCCTGTCTGTAACTCCCTTCACATATGGTAGAAATGCAGGTTGTCGCTCAATTGAGGGTGGCTTGATACGGCCTCTGCGATGCTGGCGAGGCACGGGCAGCTTGTTCTGGTGGAGTGCAAGCTTGACCTGAAGTAGCTCGTCCTCTAGGTGTTCAGCATCGCAGAGATGGTGGGCTCTCTGAAACAAAGATTTGCCAACGGTAGCTAACTGACTAGGGTGGTGGTGCGAGTCACCATTGAGGTATTTATTGGTGTGTGTGGGTTTCCTATAAACTGTGTGACTTAATGTATTGTCAGGATTCCTGATAATAAGGATGTCAAGAAAAGCTAAAGAATTATTTGCCTCTAATTCCATAGTAAATTGAATGTTTTTATTTATAGAATTGAGATGTACTAAAAATGCAGATGTCAGATCACTAGGTAGTATTGTGAAAGTGTCATCTACGTACCGTTTATAAAACCTAGGTGTTATTGGTCCGGAGCGAAGAGCCCTCTCTTCTAGGTCTTCCATGAATAAATCAGCGACCACGGGGGATACTGGGGAACCCATGGCTACTCCGTCAACTTGTACATAGAATTCATCATTCCACAATAAATAACCAGATGTGAGGCAGTGATGTAACAGCTCTGCATATTCAATAGGCATGTTGTGTGTCTGTAACTTCCTCTTGACAATTTATAGGAAACCCACACACACCAATAAATACCTCAATGGTGACTCGCACCACCACCCTAGTCAGTTAGCTACCGTTGGCAAATCTTTGTTTCAGAGAGCCCACCATCTCTGCGATGCTGAACACCTAGAGGACGAGCTACTTCAGGTCAAGCTTGCACTCCACCAGAACAAGCTGCCCGTGCCTCGCCAGCATCGCAGAAGCCGTATCAAGCCACCCACAGTTGAGCGACAACCTGCATTTCTACCATATGTGAAGGGAGTTACAGACAGGATTGGCAATATCTTGAAGCGAGCTTCGATTAAAACCATTTACAAGCCTCATAAGAAAGTGAGCCAGTTCTTGAGACCTATCAAGAGTAATATCCCTTTACAAACTGCGGGAGTATATAAACTCGAATGTGAGTGTGGTTTATCTTACATAGGTCAAACAAAGAGAAGCATCGGTACTAGGGTCAAGGAACATATAGGAGATGTCAAAAATAGGCGTTCTTCAAAGTCTGCAGTCTGTGAACATGCTCTGGATAAACCCAACCATTTTATTCGATTTGATAAACCACAGATCCTCGCTAGAGAACACAGATTCATTCCTAGAATGATACGTGAGGCTATTGAAATTCAAAAACATCCGAACTTCAATAGAGAAGATGGTTGGAGACTTTCTAAAACTTGGGATCCACTTATTAAAAATTTAAAATCCCAAATCCAACAGACTGCAAGACCTAAAGATACAGTTAGTGCCTTCTGCGTGCAACCGGAACGCTACTCAAGATACCAATTAAGAAATCGTTGGCGGTAGTTGTAAATAATATTTCTTTTTAATTCGAACAGACAAATGTCACCTTAGTCTGCCCGTGACCACGAACACTGCAAAGTGCTCGAAACGTCGGGATGTTAAAATAAAATAAAATAATTAATATACGCGATTAAATCCGTTAAAAAACTAGTTTTATTTCAATCAGATATAAAGCATAAACTTTAAACTTCAATTTCCAATAGTTCCATTTCATCAGAAATTCACTTTCCTTTCCTTTCCACTAATATTATATATAAAATAACAATAAAAACCCCGACACTCGGCCACGCATCAAATCAGATCACGAAAATAAAAGAGTTTCTTTAACGAACTGAGGCGTTACTTGATAAGTTGAAAACGTTTGAGCACTTTAGAGATTAAAACTTTAACATTCTTGCTTTTAAAAGATTTTGAAACAATTAACGAATAGGAAACCTTTCTACGATTAAGCTGTAACCGTGTATTGATTAGCAGAAAGATCCGCGGAAGGAATACAACAACAAACAACAATGAAAGCGTTCCATTTTAACGGAGATGTCAAATGTCACTAATGCAATATGCATTATTTGACATCTTAGTCAAAAAGAAAAAAAGACGAAGGTTTAAAACGAAGTTGTTTCGCTATGTATTTTATGTTAACAGGCAATGAAATAAATTAAAAACGTTTGATAATATTTAAATGACAATTAATTAATTGTTACTAATAAATTACATGTAAATTAAAACAATAACGAAAAATAAGTTTTAATAATACCATATAAAACCGCGTATATACTAGAAAGAGACGCGTGTAATAAGGTGATGAATGTTTTTTTATTGTTTTGCCCAACGCTTTGAAGGACTTGCAACTTGCACCAGTTGCGGTTAGAAACATCCTGGGAGCTCCGCACTTTGGCTTCGAATGCTTGAGTTTTCTTCGTCTGCATGTATTAACGTCTTTATAAAGCTGTGTATACACTGCAGTCAAGGTACAGATCACTTGAACTGCGTCAACGTCTTTCGAGGTAAGTATAAGGTAAGTACATATATGTTGTTAAATGTATACATTTATTTATTTCAATGTTTCGTATACTAATTATGGTCCAGCGAGAGATCCTTTGAGTTATAACGCTTAATCCACTTGTTTGTTAACGAGTGTCATCTATTCTCGCCAGTTATTTAAAGGAACTCGCATAGTTGCTCTATGCGAGTTCTTTTGGCGTTTCTTCTCGCTGGAGGCTGCTTTCCGAAACGGTATTAGAGTTGAAATATAATTCATTTTGATTCAAAAATGAATTATTGTTATGTTTTCCTTGAATAAAAAACAATTTGAGAAATCCGTCAGGAAAACATCGCTACAGAAGATAATTATATTAAAAAGAAACATTTGAAAAAATAATTAAATACATCCAAGGTATTTTCCAAGCAAACAGTGAATGCATCCTCACGAATTCTCGAATTTAGAAAATAAACTTATTTTTTTTTTTTAAAACGTTTAAACAAAATTCCATTGGCCATGTGTGCAACTGAAGCCGGGAGGCAAACGTGAAAAATAGAAAGAATTTCTTTAAACAACTGAGAAAACGTTCATTACTTGAGTGCCATTAAGAGTTTAAACGTTCTAAAAGAATTTCATTTTAGTTACTTTTTTAAGAACTAAGACAGCTCGGTGGTAATAAACGTGAGTACAAACAGGAGATTGCGGGTTCCAAACGGACAACACGCTTTGCTTTTCTTCTTGATTTGTATTGGTTATTAATATCATCCTCGGTGTTGACCACATTAGATCTACGATGATCTGGTTTAAGTCTAATAATTCAACCACAGTGATACTTGCCACGATGCAAATTTTATATATTGAATAGTGTTAGGAATAAATCAAATTAGTAAAAAGTAGTAAAATTGTCTACTAAATCTCATTTTCTTTGATTAGATATTATATATCTAATATTTTTTTTTTTAGAACAATTGCATCTTAAACTATGATTGCGGGTTCAAACTAAGCAAGGCAAGCAGCGCTAAATTTGTATGTGCCTAATGTATGTTTATAATTCATCTCGTGCTCGGCGGTGAAGAAAACACCGCGAGGAAACTTGCATACGTCTAACCTCAATGAATTTTTGCCACATGTGTATAAACCAACATTGGAGCAGCGTGATGGAATTAACTCCAAACCTTATCGCCAAGGGGAAAAAAGGCCTTATCCCAGTAGTGGGACATTTTCAGGCTGTTCCTTTACTAACTTTATACACATTTGCATGAATAATATTTATATTCGTATTAGATTTTTTACAAAACAAATCAAAGACTATAATAGAAGGATTAAAAGTAAACTCAATTTTATATCAATAGCACTTCCTCAAAATTAGCGAATTCCATTTATTGGAAGATAAACCGTAGGGGAAACCAATCTGGATCTTACTAATAACCTAATGGGACGCTGCAGTGTATTTGCACTGATGCAATCAAACAGCACTTATGGTAATTTAAATATCTTCTATACGAACTTTTCCGTGCATGTGTTGTAATATGCCCTAAAATGCAATTTAGAAAAGATATTAGTTAAATTAATCCAGTAAGATATCTTTGGGAAATATCCTAAGTATCTTTGGTAAGTGAACTCTCCAAGAATAATATATGTATGTCGTTTTGTCATTATTATGGATATTGTAAGGCTTCCTCTATATTTTATAATTGGAACTAGTGCCATGGAGGCGCTGTGCAGATTTTGGGTGGTAAGCGTTTGACTACTTTCATTTCAGTTGCTTACTGGAAGTTGGCCGCGACACTTCAAGCAATGTTTAATGTTGTAATATATATTTAGCCATGACTTTTGTGGTTATTTGACAAAAGAGTGATATTCGAAACTCTATTTGCAAGATTCGCACGCCCACAATATATCAACCGCGAATGTAGGCTATGAAACGTCCGTCGTTCTACCTATTTTATACCCGATGGTAAGTCACCACTGTCAATAGACATTGGACGTATCAAATTTAAACCATTCCTTACATCGCCAATGCAGCACCAATCTTTGAAATAAGATTTATCCCTGTGCTAGTTACACTGGCTCACTTACATTTCAAAACGGAACAGTACTAAGTATTGATGCTTGGCTGTAGAATATATGATCAGTGAGTGATACCTAGATGAGCTTGCAACATATACATCTATATTTATTTATAAGTACACATTTGTTTCTTATTACCTCATATATATAATATATTTATTTTGTGATATGCACAACGCGAAGGTTGTCTGGAAGAGATTTCTGTTTTACAGATAAAGGACGTCCATTGCTTTATTATATTCTTCTGTTAAATATTATAAAATATACTTTATTTTACCAAAAATAGCCGGCTAACAACATAGTTATTTTTCCATCAATTAAACAATAAGGCTTTATTAATAGTAATGGATTAAAGGCAAAGTCGATTTATAGAGCAATGCAATTGAAATTTTAGTTTCATTGCTTTGAAACATAATTAAACATATTGAAAAAGCAGACGTAAATGATTATGACTTGCTGACAGATTTCGGCAACGACAACTCTTCTAATCTGATAGGACGGCAAATCAGACGCGACTGACACGAGTTTAGGCGCAGGACCAACCGAGTCGTTATGTGCGTAATGAGCAACATAATTGTTCACACTTTCGGGAAGTCGGGAACTTCGGGCTGTTGCTGATTATTATTCGACAGAAAATACTTACTTATCAGGCTGCCAATAATACTATTACCAATAAGTTTATATCAGCCTTGAGTTTCAGTCCAGGAGCTTGAGACTTGCGACCGTATATCTAACCACTAGACCAATTAATCCCTAATACTTTATTAACTGCGGCACATTCCAGAAAAATTGTCAAGGCTTAATGCGCCATGTTAAATTTACTATGACGTCATTTAGCCAGCCGATAATCGAGACTCTAAAAATATATTAGCTGTCAAATTAAATTAAATCATATTGAAGATATACAGGAACAGATTGAACATATATCTGCTGAAATCTAACACTACTTTTAGTTTCGCCGTAGTCGAGTAGAAAGCGGTACAACCAAAGAGGTTTATTTCGCTTTTCCTCAATATGAAAAGCAAAGTAAATAAAACAATTAAGTCTAAAGACCAACGTTATCTTAACGATGGTATCTTAGGGAATTTTTCAAAAGCCGTAAAGCGAAAGGATGAGGTTTAAGAGATCCTTAATACGCCTTTTAATTAAATTTCATCTTAGCTTCTTAGCAGATAAGTTTTATCATTCATCAATTTTTTATATCAATCACGATCACGCGGTCGCCGCTTTTTGATGAACTTAAACTTATTTACATTAATCAAGTTGTTTTATTGAGTTACGAGTTACTTTTATTAATCACGTTGAAGGGTTTCATGTTATTAATGATAAATGATATGTTTTAATATCTTCGTAATCCTGTTATATTAGTTGACATACCTGAAAACAAAGAAGAGATTATTGAGTATAACTATGGAAAAACACAAATACAAATTGTTATAATTATATTAATAATATTATGTATGAAAGTTTGGATGATTCGATGTTTATAATGAACCTTGGAATATTGACACCTAATACTTTAATTTAAAACATAGCTTATATATAGCTAACATAGAAATCCCCCCTCAATCAAATACTATCGAAGCCATAGGCAGAAACTAGTAAGAGAATGTTTGTTAAAACTCGCTCTCTCTGTCAATATTTGTTTTTTATATGATAATTAGTTTAACTAAGATTTTACTTGATGGTTATTTGGTTTTTTTTTTTCTTAAATAAAAAAAGTAATGAATTATATGGTTACAGTTGGAATTTAATATAACTTTTTAAAAATACATCGAATCCTATATTGCTTGTTGGAATATACAAAAATTCAAGCCTCTATACATAATAGATTTCTCTTTCATTATATTATTCAATCTTTCACTCATTCACTTTCGCTCACCACTCATTCAATCAACGAACAGCTTTACTTGATTATTTAATATTCATTATTAAAAACATTGTCAAACAGTGCAGACGTGTCTTATTATACCTACCCCATTTCCCTTCAGGTTATGGGCCCAGGTCATGTTTAAAGTTGTTTAAATAATTAAAATTAATAGTAAAAGTGTTACTCAAAATGGATTCGCGAAGTAAAAGAAATATACAACAATTTAACGGTGATCGCTATAGTACTTGGAAGTTTCGTATAAGGTCACTACTAGAAGAAATGCAGTTATTGCCTGTTATTGACGAAGAACCACCACCAATACCAGATAATGAGTGGATTAAGAAGAATATGCTAGCAAAAGGTACGATTGTAGATTACTTGGGTGACACATTTTTAAGCTTTGCAAGAGGTTCTTCTACTGCAAAATCCATAATGGCCGAACTAGACAAAGTATATGAGCGGAGGAGCTTAGCGACTCAATTGGCTTTACGTAAACAGTTACTTAATATGAAACTACAGCCAGATGTGACACTATTCGAACATTTTAACAATTTCGATAATATCATTACTGAATTAATATCGGCTGGTGCAAAATTGGATGAGATGGATAAAATATCACATTTACTTTTAACTCTACCCACATCATACGATGGTGTTATAACGGCACTGGAAACACTTGGAGAGGAACAATTGCATCTATCTTTTGTAAAAACTCGTCTTCTAGATCACGAAGTCAAACTAAAGAATACCACGACGACAGAACTCAAAGTTTTACATACATCAACGAATAAATTCAAATCGCAGAACAAAATTGGATTCGATAAAAGGAAATCATATAATTATTATAAAAAGAAGTCATACACCGGAAATTCATCATATAAAATTTCAAAATTATATTGTGATTATTGTGGACGACGAAATCATATGAAGAAGGATTGTCGATTTTTCAAAAAGTTACAACAAAATGGAGGTAGTAGCGGCAGTAAAACAGCAGCTGCGAGCGCTTTGCAAATCAGAAACGATAACGAGGACAGTTTCGCATTTATGTTTTCAACGTGTAAGTTGTCAAATTCTTATAAATATCATATTAATAATATTGTTTTCATTTTAGATTCGGGTGCAGCTGACCACGTTGTAAATAGTAAGGAATTATTTTCTTCCTACTCAGAGTTCACAACACCGATTAAAATTGGTATAGCTAAGAACAATGAAAGCATTCAAGCGTTTGGTAAAGGTACAATAAATGTCACTACTAATTTAGGTTTTCAAGGGGCGATTAATAATGTATTATATGCGCCGGACGTGCCATGTAATTTAATATCTGTATATCGTATTCAACAAGGAGGTATGGTTGTTATATTTAAAAATAACAGTGTTTATATTAACAATAGTATCAAGTGTTTAGTATCGAGTGTTATCAGTAATAATTTATTTAAATTAGTTTTTCAAGTGCATACGCGATCTCAACATAATTTAAATTTGTCTCAAACTTCTACATCTTACGAACTATGGCATAAGCGTCTAGGTCACTTAAACAAAAATAAATTTAACATTCTAAAAAACTTAATTGATGATAGTTACCTAATTAATGATATTATGCCTAATGATACATTATGTGAGTCTTGCATACTTGGTAAACAGTCGCGGTTGCCCTTTGCAAAATCAAAAGATAAATCAGTCAGAAATAGGCCACTTTTTATAGTTCATTCCGATATTTGTGGTCCTATTACACCACCTACATTTGATGATAAAAATTATTTTATTACTTTTATTGACGATTTTACTCATTATACAGTAACGTATTTGATGCATTCTAAATCTGAAGCATATAAATGTATGAAAGACTACGTAACAAAATGTGAAAATTTATTTAATTCTAAAGTTGTTAATTTATATTGCGATAATGGCCGAGAGTATCTTTCAAACGAATTCAAAGAATTTTGTGTTGACAAAGGGATAATGTATCATTTAACGGTTCCTTACACCCCACAGCAAAATGGTGTATCAGAAAGAATGAATCGTACATTAACCGAAATGGCTCGAACATTGGTTACAAGTGCGAAATTAAATAAAATATTTTGGGGTGAAGCTGTTTTAACAGCTACTTATTTAATTAACATACTACCCACTAAAACTCTGATAAATAAAACACCATACGAAATGTGGCATGGTAAAAGGCCGAAAATAAATCATTTAAAAATGTTTGGATCTACTGCATACGTTCATAACAAAGCTAGAAAAACTAAATTTGATGAGAAATCTTTCAAGTCAATATTGATCGGTTACGATGCAAACGGTTATAGATTATTCAATATCGAAAATAATCAAGTTTTTATAGCTCGCGATGTTATTTTTGACGAGTTAAACTTTGAAAAATCACGCCCTACACGTAGCAGTAGTGACAACATTGAAACCCTTTCAAAATTTAGTAAGCCCGAAATTGATTCGGCAAAGCTAAAAATAGATCAACAACAAGATTCTTTTAATGACAATTCGTTGGACGGTTCATCGAATACCACTAATTTAAGACGTAGCGAAAGAATTCGAGAATTACCCCCAAAGAATTATAAGCAAATGCACGATCCTGATTTATTTTTATCTCTTTTTAATGATACGCAATCTTTACCTACATCATATACGAATATTTTCGATAGGCACGATTCTGATAAGTGGTTGAACGCTATACAGGATGAAATTGAGTCGCTTCGAAGCAACCAAACGTGGACATTAGTTATTAGACCGAAAAATGTTAATATTATAAGTTGCAAGTGGGTATTTACAATTAAAAATAATGAATTTGGTGAACCTACACGTTATAAAGCTCGGTTGGTTGCTCGAGGTTTCACTCAAGAGTATTTACAAGACTATCACGAAACGTTCGCACCAGTGGCTCGGATAACTACTTTTAGATTTATATTAGCACTGGCAAATCAGTTTGATTTACATTTACACCACATGGACGTTAAAACCGCGTTTCTAAATGGTATATTGAAAGAAAATATTTATATGGAAGTACCGGAAGGTATTTTAGCAAGTAATAACCAGGTTTGTAAATTGAATAAAACATTATATGGCCTAAAGCAGTCGTCCAGGTGTTGGTATGCACGGTTCGATCTCATTCTCAAGGAAATGGGTTTTAAGAACTCTGAATTAGATCCTTGTCTGTACATATTAGATAAAAATTGTATAGATAAAAACGTGTATATAGTTCTGTACGTTGATGATTTAATTATTACTACTAAAAATAGTAATTTATTACAAGCGTTTAAAAACAGTTTAATGCAAAAATTTCAAATGACTGATTTGAAGGACTTAAAACTATTTCTTGGTATTAGAATTCAAAGAACAACTAATACAATTTCTTTAGATCAAACAACATATTTGCAAAATGTGCTAAATAAATTTTCTATGAAAGATTGTAATCCATCGAATTCACCTTTTCCTTCTAAAATCAATTTTGTAGCTTTAAATTCAGACACTCACTATGATGCACCTTGTAAAAATGTTATAGGATGCCTTATGTATTCAATGCTTTGCACAAGGCCAGATATTTGTGCTTGTATTAATATATTAAGTAGATATCAATCTAAAAATAACGAAGAGTTGTGGAAATATTTAAAACATCTCTTACGATACATTAAAGGTACAATTAATTTAAAATTAGTTTATAAAAAATCTGAATATAAAGAGATAATAAGTGGGTATGCAGATTCCGACTGGGGAGGTGACGAGAACGACAGAAAAAGTACAACTGGCTATTTGTTTAAGGCCTTTAATAATTGTACAATTTCGTGGACCACACGAAAACAAAATACTGTCGCCGTCTCTTCAACGGAAGCTGAATACATGGCTCTCTTTGAGGCTGTGAGAGAAGCAGTCTGGATAAGGTCATTGTTAAATAGTATTTCTATACAAATAACAGAGCCTATTGTAATATTTGAAGACAATAATAGTTGTATATGTATTGCCAATAACCCCACAAATCACAAAAAATCTAAGCACATAGATATAAAATATCATTTTATTAGGGAACAAATCGCTAATCAAATAATAAAGCTAGAACCTATTTCCACAGGAAATCAACTAGCTGACATGTTCACAAAAGCGATACCTTCCAAGAGATTTATAGAATTAAGAAAGAATTTAAATTTGTTTTGAAAAATAATTCATGTTTTGTGTTAATCAAGTAAATGAAGGAATGAGTTTATTTAATAAATAAAACTATGGTTTATGTAACTAAATAGTTAGTATTTTATTTGTAAAAATGAGTAATGAAAGAAATTATGTTATGGTATTGTTATATTATATTAACTTGTATTTTTGAGGGGGACTGTTGGAATATACAAAAATTCAAGCCTCTATACATAATAGATTTCTCTTTCATTATATTATTCAATCTTTCACTCATTCACTTTCGCTCACCACTCATTCAATCAACGAACAGCTTTACTTGATTATTTAATATTCATTATTAAAAACATTGTCAAACAGTGCAGACGTGTCTTATTATACCTACCCCATTTCCCTTCATTGCTCAACATTAATTATTTTCAACGTCATTAATCTATCATAAGCTTATCAGGTGAAATTTGTCAAAGCTTTGAGATATATTCCGACGAATACAGTCCGATTTAATTTAAAGATAAACCATTAATTTAGGAGATTGGTCAAAACTATTGAAACGATAGATGAAATTTATGAGCATTTCGAACTAAGCAAATATTAATAGTGTTTGTGTTTGTTGTTTAATTGGTTTTTTGGTTTAATTTTATTTTTATATATTATATAAGAGAAGTATCCTCTACGTCTGGTTGATATTTGAAAAATTTCAAAATAATACTGAGGAGATTGTGAACAAAAGACGATCGTTTCCTATTGTTTGGTGAAAATGTGTGCATGTTTAAACGTGTGTGTACATAAATTTTAGTTCTAGTGGCATCGAGCAGATTTCTACAGTTTTTGATAGGTTTTGACAATATTTCCGTCGGTTTAATTATAAAAATCGTACTTTGAAAAAATTAGATACTAACTTTGCAAATAAATTAGAGGTAATCGAATTTCGAGAAGGTTTGACAGGTTTTAATAAGTTTTAAAGCAAAGTTGCGAAAAGTTCTGGTCTCTAGAACTTATTGATTTTTTTAATGAATTATTTATTGTTAAAAAGAGATACAATAAAGTAGTACTTTGTGAATACTTTAAGTGCCTACCTGTTACCATTTATTGATATTAGGCTAAAATAGGCAAAAAATAGCGCTTTTTGTATGGATGCCCCTTTTAATATTTATTTTGTTTAGTTTTTAGTATTTTTTGTTATAGCGGCAACAGAAATATATAATTTGTGAAAATTTCAACTCAGTCTAGCTATCGCGGTTCTTGAGGTTTCTCAAGGCTAGTGACAAACAGATGGATTAACAGACAGCGAAATCTTAATAATAGGGTCCCGTTTTTACCCTTTGGGTACAGAACCCTAATAGAATTAGGTGAGATTTCTTTTGGAATACCACCTGAAGAAGAGTTCCAAAGAGTTCTTTTATGCAGAAAATATTTAATACGACTATTACTTAAGAGAGGCGCTCTACTTTATTATATATTCGTTGAAATCTATATGATAAGCATTCTTTAAAAGAGATAACGGCCATAAACAAAATCTGCCTTTTCCTAACATATCTTGAAATACTGACATATAAAAAATTAAGTAAGTTTTACCTGACACAATCCGCAGCGCAGTCCCGAAGACGACAGTAACTGCAACTACAGGCTGAGTAACATGAACCGGAGTCCAAGCTCACGGAGTCGAAGTGTCGAACTCCACCCCCAGAACTAGGAACTTGGGAGCCACGCCATCTGCAATTGATGAATGTTTAATGTTTAAGTGTCATAACATACGTTCAATGTGTTTAAACAGATAATAAAACCAATACTCCGTGTTAGCAACTTAAAAGGTTCATCTTGTAATGGTCGATAATTCTTAACTTTTTAAAATGATTAGTTAAATATGCTTGAAGTTTTCGTACCTTGTGCTCTTTGAATCCATATGTTCCACAACTACATTCCAAGTTCTGTGTATGAGGTACAGAAGGAAGAGAATTCTAGAAGACTCCGGATTTGGGGCTTCTCTTTTCGACCACTTCCGACTATTGGCGCTGCTGAAGCCGTTACCCATTTTTCGTTCAGCTTCAAGGCATTTGAGTTACGAATTTTGTGTGAATATGGGGCCTGAAAATGTAAACGGTAAATTAATTTTTTATCGATTGATTCGTTTGCGAAAAATGGGCAATTGTTTAGTACAATCGGCGAGGGCGCCGACATGTATAATTTCGGAAAATCGTCTTGTAGATTAATACGAAAAAAAAAAAAAAAAATCTTTGTGACTTTATTACTCAGAAATAAATGATTGAAATAAATACGGTTCGATGAAAACCTTTCTCCCGACGATAATATATCAAACAAACAGAGAAACGTACTCCACAAATCCAACGCTTTATTTCGCGGAGATACACAAAATTCTTTTCCGTGAGCCACTTGACTAAGAGGCTCCAACAAAGATAGTATTAACTCAAATTTATCTCAGTCCGAGAGCCGATGTTACGGTTTTTATTACTGCCGACTCTTGTTCCAAGTTACATTAATATTGTCGAATGATATAATGACGCATTTATCATATATTTCTTGTTTAGCTTTCGCTTTTGCGGACCTTTTTCGTCTTATACCACTAATAAATATATAGAAGGCGTGGTAATCTCTTAGAGCGAATTATTTCGTTGTAGTTTTTTCAGTTAGTAATTCTAGAAAGATCGTCGTGTTTTAATATAGTTATTGACAAATTATTTTTAATTATAGAGTAGATTTCACCCACAGTGCCCCATTATTAATGGAGATATCCTATCCTATTACGCAAAATATGTGCGCACATGTGCACTATCTATTCCCGTTGCGACCGGAAAGAGTTAAGGCGCAGGACCAAAGATTTGCGTTCTTCTACACAATTCCTTCTTTAGACATTCGATTCTTTTCGACATAAAAACTTAATAACTTTTTTTAGCTGAACCTAAAGGGCTGCACCGCGCATAGACAATGGCGCTGTAAGAAAAATTAAACATTCTTTACTTCGCTAATGCGCCACCAATCAATACCAATGTACTAATATAATAATACTGGCTCACTCACCCTTCAAACCGGAACACAACAATACTGAGTACTGCTATTTAATGGTCGAATATCTGATAAGTGGGTACCTACCCAGACGGTCAAAGCCATACCAACAAGAAATAGTCAAGGTTACATAAGCTCTTAAGGTGCAACATATTCATCTATTACGGGACCTGCTGTAAGTAGCGCGTTAAACGATGATAACATCAAAAGAACCGAGGGCTGCGTTAACTAATTTAATATAATTCCGCGTCACAGGATACGCAAAATAAATACAAAATTTTATTATAATAATAAAAGTGAGACGTACGACGTGATGTCGTAAGAAATATTAATAATTTCTTCCACCAATGCGCCACCAATCTTGGGAACAAAAACGTCCATAGCCTGTAATTACCCCGGCTCACTCACCATTTCAACTGGAACTAAATATTGTGGTATCTATTGATGGGTACTACCAAGTAAAGTGCATAGTAGATGACTATGTAATTGATAATTAATGGAGAAAAAGTACAACGCGTTTAAGCGTTGATAAAAAAAAGAAAACAGAAATTGTTAAAAAAATGTAGTTAAGATACTTGATGACTATTTATACTTGCATTTGAGTTAAGATGATTCAAGATTACAATACGTTGTTTAGAAAATATCTGTATTTTGCGCAACGTGTCGTGCAAACATCATATTTTGAAACGAAATCCTGTCAACTCAAATACAAAAATCAAAATCAATTTCTAGTTTACTCGCATAACTTCTTATGAGGGTTGATTTATAATTAACAATATTTAATTAACTATTAATATACTAGTGTGCTTGGAATGCCGAGAAAAACCAATAACACTTCCGCAGAAAGAATTCGCTTCCGTAATTAAACATCCACGAGTAATAATTAGTAAATAATACATTATATATTTTATTAGGTAATCGCAGGAGTAAATCCTATATAAAACTCGTAAATAAGTCTGGTAAAGACATTAATCTTTGCTCAACGTAAGAGATTTACTGGAGAAAGTACGAGTAATTAAGTTTTAATTTGAGATCAAATGAGAAGTAATTTACTTTACCGAGTGTTTGGAATGTATCGTTATTTCAGTAACTGTCGTCTACATTCTCAAATAAAAGCATATTATTAAATTGTTTAACCACTTATATACTAATTTTAGTATTGAATATTTATTTATTATTTAAACTTGCACTCTAGAGTTTTATACTGGTATCGTTTTTTTTATTGTTATGTTCCCGTCGCAAAGGTTGTCTGGAAGAGATCGCTGTAGCTTTAAAGCCGTCTTTGCGCGCTTTTAACCTGCTAAATATCCCTTGCAATTATTATAGTGCTTTTTGTGCACTGAAGTTTATAAATAACTGCATTTTTTTTTCTATTTACATCAATTATTGCCAATCAATCAAAATATTATTATTCAAATTGTAAAAATTCAGCACCCACCAACATCTCATCAGCTGTCATCATGATGGCAACCAGCCATACTCTGTGTGGTTGTGTTCTAGTTTGGAAGGTAAGTGAGCAAGTTCAATAACAGGCACATATTTTTAGAGATTCAACTTTTAAGATGATCCCTTTGTTAGTAGAGAAATTGACCAAGATGATATAATTCTGCACACCCTAAGGGTGTTCAGAATACCGAATACAGAATTCCGACATACTTCTTAAGAGAAGTATGTCGGAATAACATCTAAATCTTTTTTCGAGGAAAGGAAGTTTACAAGACAGATTTTTTTTCCAGCTGCTCTTGTAACTATTTAAAAATGATCTCATAGATTCGGATACACATACCAAGTCTGATAACAATTTATTATTTCAAGCAAATAGTATCCGAGTGAGTTAGGAACGACGCAATTCTAATTTATATAAAATAATCGACTATAGCATTGACTATCCCAATACACCTCGTAAATCTTCCTCCACAATGACCAATAAATCTAAATTCAATGGGTTAGGCTCTAGCGAATATTAAACTTGCAAAACTGAGCGTTATTTGTTTACTAACGATAAATGGCTGAGCAAGCTTTATAGAAACTCAGAATAATAAAAAAATAAAAAATATTTTAACTTTTTTTAATGTAATTCAATAGCATTCATTAGATAGTAAATAAATCTCATAATATCAGAAAATCACTTTCTTCGCGCGGTATTAATTTATCCCTTACAGAACAGCTTTGCTGATTTTCTGCAAAATATCTATTTATTGACTACGATTTATAAACAAATTAGTGTTAGAAGTATCATTTAAAAACGAATAACTTTTTAGAATAGTTAATTTCAACATATATTTTAATTTATTTATAAAAATCCAGTCTCAAAAATGGGTAAATTACTTTTCTACCGTCTCACACACAACCAACTACAAACACTTTATCTTGCCTGGAAATCAACTAATACTAACTCTATTCTGTATGTAAAGGTACGTTCACAATGAATTTCCTTAACAAATCGTGACATAGTTACATATCTCTTTGGTATTTGAATTTTGCAAGTCGTCTCAAACCGGTGTATTGGAAGTCATTAAGAAATTTGCATGCTCCGTTGATTAAACCGAAATCCATACATAATATTATGTTTAAATTTGATATTGCTAATGGGTAGAATTTCATACTGATCGTGACTGAACATATTACTTTAATTTATATTTAAATCAAATTATTGAAGTGTCATTGAATGATTATAGAATTATTCAATTATCATACGTTAATGAACGAGATCAGCTTCATCTTAGGCTCCCGAGTGACATAGGCTTCATAGATGTTTTGAAGAAGTCTAGTAGTGTTTACAGTCTTGTACCTCTATAAGCACGTCAAGCTGTTGGTACTGCGTTAAGACGCGTTAAGTTTTCTTCGGTTACGTCTGATGGCTGTCGACATTGGATTGTGAGAGTTAGGGAGTGCACAACGATTGAGATCAGCCATCGTTAAATAACTCAAACAAGAGAACATGGTATTTTTCATGACATAACAGGCAATAATCACATATCACACTGCATTAGTCCGTTTATATCATTGTTTTGTGATTATGACAATGGTGTTTCAAATAAATAAATGGTACTAAGTGGTCATTACCGCCCATAGAAATTTGGCATTATGAAAGCTATCAACCCCATCTTTATATCGGCCATCTTAGGAGCCAGCATGTTATAATTCTTGTGCCTGTAGTTACTCTGCGTACACATAACTATAAGTATTCCTGTTTTTACGGTAGATTTAGATTAAAGAGATGTACGTAGCGAGTAAAAATGCCGAACAACAAAATAGCAAATATATCAAGTTCGGTATCAAATTATTGGTTCCAAATCGAGCAAGCACCAGTAAAGTTACACACACCTAATTTTTGTTTATTAATTAAAAGATAATTCATTTAAGGTCGGTGAAGAAGGAAACTATCGTTATTAAACCAATATTGTATTGGAGTAGGTAAGCTTCAAACTCCTCAAGAGGATTGAACACTTTGAACGGCACGTATATATGACAGTGTCTATATAGTCTAGCCGAGATGGCCCAGTGGTTAGAACGCGTGCAACTTAACCGATGATTTCGGGTTCAAACCCAGTGTATTCCACCAACCCGCATTGGAGCAGCGTGGTGGAATATGCTCCAAAACCTTCTCCTCAAAGGGAGAGGAGGCCTTAGCCTAGCAGTGAGAAATTTACAGGCTGCTAATGTAATGTCATGTAATATAGTGTATGTAGATGTATGTCTATGTAGAGTCGTTTGTTAATGACATCGCGTCTATGGTAGCGAAGTAGATATTATGACTTTGTTGGAGAAGAAATCAAATGTCACCAGCGCAACATGTCAGCAGTAATTCACCATCTATTATTTATTTTATCATCTATCTATTTATTATCTATTTTTATTAGAAGATTGATTGTTGATGATTTTGTTAATGGCTGATTGTAATACTTTTTACTTGTTATTCCAGTAGAAGCACTTTTGAATCGCTTTTTCACAGAATTGTATTATAAAGTTTTCACCGGTTCGAAGTGTAGATTCTATCGAGAAGAATCGGCAAGAAACTGAGTAGTTACTCTTTTCCAACATTTGAAGTACAAAATTGTCAATTATATTTAGTTTATATAACATATCCTACCTTAAAGTCAACAAGCTTAAGCACCATTAATTATTAACATCTATTTTATAATCTCTTGTTGAATAATATGCCTTATTTATTATTGTTTTGAACAAACGAATCGAATTTATAAATCGGCAATGTTAAAAACTTAATACATAAGCCATGATGAGTTTTGATAAAGTCCATCTTGTGCCTTTGTATACATATAAATATAAAATTAATTCCGCGCAAATGGACTTATAAATAAAGCAAGCAATCGCATAGAAACTCGTATAATTTACTATCGAAGTAACAGTAATCTAGAGGCGAGTAGCGGACACAATGAATGCCAGTATAAAGAAATTATCATAAATAATCTATTAGCATATAAGAATGCATATAAATAAAACGGAGAGAGAAAATTAATTGGAATCGATTACGCATTTATGGTTCTCGGTATAAAATTATTTGAAAGAACTGTAAAGGTATTTGATGGATATGATCTACGTAGGTGCATCCAACAAAATTAAAAAGTATCCATTATTTTTGAGTAACATTTATACGCACTTTTGAATCGTGATTTTATATT
The DNA here is from genome assembly GCF_905147765.1 of Vanessa atalanta. Taxonomy (NCBI): domain Eukaryota; kingdom Metazoa; phylum Arthropoda; class Insecta; order Lepidoptera; family Nymphalidae; genus Vanessa; species Vanessa atalanta. The sequence continues at coordinate 12,030,140 of NC_061878.1, forward strand.
CTATATTAAATCTACCGCCGTAATAAAATCAAGTATCTTTTAAATAAATTTAATAAAAATATTTTTTTCAAGCATTTGTACGTTGACAGCAAAATTATAAATTCAAGAAATTTTAAATTGTCGTTTTTAATTTCATTTAAAGCTATTAACTGTTCGGAATATACTATATTCAACAAGAAGAAACTTAATAGATTTATCTTTTTCATCAATTCACTAATAGAATAAATTCCAAAATCTTTACCATAGATTTATACATTATAAAAATATTATTAAATATGCATTAATATTTTTATAACAAAACTTTGAAAAAAAATTGTCTACTTTTTTTAAACAATTTACTTCAGACATCTGTTAAGCAAGTATATTATCATCTTAGACCATTAGGAATGATTGTAGCTAAACGTAAGCGTAACCTAAGTAGTTTTTTTTTATAGCATTCGTTGGCGGACGAGCATATGGGCCACCTGATGGTAAGTGGTCACCACCGCCCATAGACAAAGGCGCTGTAAGAAATATTAACCATTCCTTACATCACCAATGCGCCACCAACCTTGGGAACTAAGATGTTATGTCCCATGTGCCTGTGATCACACTGGCTCACTCACCCTTCTAACCGGAACACAACAATACAGAGTACTGTTATTTGTCGGTAGAATATCTGATGAGTGGGTAGTACCTAAACAGACGGGCTTGCACAAAGCCCTACCACCAAGTAAAAAAGGATATTAAAAATAAAAAACTCGCGTTATAAATGTTCGTTGGTTTAGATTAAATTTTGCAAGCTGAATTAGAACTGCTTCTCATTCTACGGAGCTCACAATTTCACACTTTCAGCTTCGATTAAAATACATTTTTGTGGCAAGCACAACCTAATTCTATACCCAAGATTGACTCCACATTAAGGAACTCCTCAAAAATTAACAGAATAGACAATCAATTTGGTATCTGAAAGATTGTTTCTTTTTTAAAATTAAAATTTTAAGTCTGTGAACGTGTTTCATTAATTATTCTTTGGAACGATGTTCTTTTACGCGGCTTACTGTAGAATAAACTGTCAGAAATCGTCACAGAACTCTTTCCTCTCTTTCTCATTCTTTCTACCTCTGTCTTGTATATATGGTTTTATTTGAATTAAAATTTTGTTATTTAATATTTTTTAATATTGAAATATTAATATATTTAATACATAATATAAAATGAGAGGAAATTCGTCAATCAAGGTGTCGCGCGGGACAGCTCTAGGTTTTTTTTATTATAATGATTAAATTGATATTTTACGTAAGACATACATTGTAATTAATTCTAATAGCAATTCGTATCAATAATAATAGCTGTTATCGTCTCTTATCTAATACCTTTCTATTGTATTTACGTCATTGTTGTGTTTTGTTGCACTAAGAGTGTTATGACGGTAGAATCTAATTGGGTTGTCGCTTGCTCGGACATTTTTAATTATATTATATGTTTTAATATTAATAATGCGAAAATATTGCAGTTTTTCTGTCTGAGAATAGATGAACAGCCAGACAGACAGCGGCTAACCTATTCAATCGATTTTTATGAATTCGGTATGAGGTAAGTTTGAATCCCAAGTGAAGAAATTTTTTATTGGCTAGGAGGTCATATTTTAATGTTTGACACCTAAAACCTGGCCGAGCCCTAAAACGAAACCGAAGCCGAAACCACGGGCGACAATTAGTGTGACAGTATATTATTCAAAAATTTTAATTGATTAAATCATACTCAGAAACAGTTCTTTAATTCATTTAAGGAAATCATTATATGCAAATGTCTGTTTAATAAAAACAGTTAATTTTGTTTTACATGTAAAAGTAACTGTGGATGTTCATTTAAATACTCATACATCAAAAAACTGTCAAAAAAAATTTCGATTCCAATAAAAATATAATTATAAAAAATAACACGTATTTTCTCTCGAAACTACTTCTAAAGAAAAACAGGTATTTATTGAAAACGCGGCAGTGATCGTACATTTCCCTGCGCGTGCGCACTAGAGCCTACTTACCCACTCTACCTTGCTAATTACCTGCTTTAGTAAACACTAAACGTTTTTCTAACTAACGTTCATAATGCACTTCCGGTGTTTTCGATTTAAGTATGTATGATCGTATGTTGTAATGTTACATCACTAGTTATCGTCTGGGACTTTGTCTATTCTTAATTTATTAAAGTTTTAACAGATATTCATTTCAATTAAATACATTAGTTACATAGTATTTTGTTTATATAATGAAATATATGGATTAGTTAGATTTTTATTCCTGGAAAAATTATAAATGTCACTTTGGCTTTGGCAAATGGCACTTTTGGCTGTTAATGTCACTTTACTCGGCAAAGATCTACGGGTTTTAATTAAAAAAAACGTACATTTTATTCGATAGATACTGGTTCGCGCGCAATATTCCGAATGACAATGATCAGCGGTATTTGCTTGAATTTGGGATTTTGACCTTAGGTGATAAAGTTTCAAGTGTTTTATCCTTTAGGCAATTAAACATTTGGGATTATCATTTACAATGATTAGTGCGCATGCGTCAGTCTGACTATCTAACCCATCTGGGCAGGTACCACCCACTCAAACAGTAATACTTAGTATTGTTCAGTTTTGATTTGAAGGGTGAGTGAGCGAGTATATATACAACATATACATAAAATCTCAGTTCCAATACCACGCTGGGTAATATGTATGTGTGAATTACGATGACCGACACAGACAAAAAATGCAGACTATTTGAAACCATTAAAACATTAATTTTAGTATGAATTAAAAAAAAAACAAACAAATATTCTTTTGTATTTTTATCAACGTACAGACATTATTTTATCCATATTATATGTATGTATGTTTTGATATGTAGATTATGCTAAGCTAAATTATGGACCACCTAGACTACATCCTAGATTTTAGCATCAACTTCTTAACGGGTTTTAGCACTTTCTCCGCTTTTTACTACAATTTTCATATTAACATAACCTAGAAAATAGATATGTTGATTTAACCGTAGAACCGAAACTATGCTAGAATTTGTATAAACAACAAAACGCTTACCAATACTAAAATTAAATTTCTTGATATTTATTATTGGATATTTTATCCTGGGTTTATTAAATATAAATCTCACGTTTAAAAAAAAACTTTGACTAATTAGGAAGTGCCGATGGCATCTGACTTTAGTGCGTTGATAAAAGTTTCCACTCCTAGCACAAGGTTTAAGCTTCAATTTATGGGTATATAGGATTATTAGTAATTCCTAAAACTAGGTCATTGCTACAATACATTTAAAATAAAAAAAAAAATGTATTTCAATAACATAAATTAATCGCTGGAAATTAGTAAGTACTGAGTTTCTTGTTAGTTTTTCATGGTATGACTAAGATTCGTAAGAACCTGTGGCTAAGATAAGCCTCGTGTTTGCTTCATAAAAAGGCAGTTGTAGGAACTTTACCAAATATAATAGCGCCGTTTTACCTAGCTTTTGTTATTTAATTAAACTGGTAATAAGTATGGTCCACTGGTTCTTTAAAGCATCATAAGATAGGGCGCGAAATTTCGAGAGAGATTATACCTCGGCTTAGAATGTGGACGGTAGGAGAGCACTTATGCTCGTTATACTTAGGTCGGTTTTTGCCGTCACGTCTGTTGACGGGACGTCACTAGCCGTGATCCTCGTTTCCGCCGTCGGAAACGTTGCAGGTGTGATGTGTGTTTGAAATGCTTTTCCAACGAAGGGGCGTTTGCTATGGTTGTCCTGTCGTCGTATTCTTACAGGACATACAAAGAATGCCTCAGACTATTTGGCTTGTAATATCAACAGCTTAATATGTTGCTGGACTCCCTCGAAAGACAATGTGGAGATTTGACATCACTACTTTTACGAGTTACACTTTTAGCAGTTTTCAGGTTAAAGAACTTTTATTTACTCACACATAAATACTCACGTATGTGAGTGTAATTACAGATAAGAAATATAACAAGTTCGTATGGTTGACAGCATATTGGTTTTTATAATGACATTGTACGTTGCAGAGTTGACGTGTTTCTTAGATAGATCGATGGATTAGCTCGCTAGCTATCTGTCTTGATTTTTGCTGTATCCTAAAAACTAACCAGGTTGAAAAAACTCGATTCATTTCCCAATTTTATTTATATTTAAGTAGATAATATATAGATGTCGAACTCGAAGTCTGAGGACCAACTTATTAGTAAGACCAATAAAAAGAGAGTTAATGAGTTTCTCTGTCAAAATTAATCCTGTTTTTTTTTTCGAATTCCCATGTGTTCATAGGATGGGAATAGTGTACACTAGTGTTAGCTTATATATTTGCGAGCTATAATATAAACGTGCCCCGTTTATGTGGAATTCTAAAGCGTTCGCTAACATAGGAAACTTAGAGTATTTAAAATGTCAATACTTAGGTTTATAAATTGTTACAAAGCTTACTTTTAGTCGATTTCTTCAAAACGAATTACATATTTAATTTTAAATAAATAAATATTTGACAACTTCACATACATTACTCTGATCCCAATATAAGTAGCTAAAGCACTTGTGTTATGGAAAATCAGAAGTAACGACGGTACCACGAACACCCAGACCCAAGACAACATAGAAAACTAATGAACTTATTCTACATCGACTCGGCCGGGAATCGAACCCGGGACCTCGGAGTTGCGTAACCATGAAAACCGATGTACACACTACTCGACCACGGAGGTCGTCGTATTATTCGGAGTCGGTCGGAGTATTTATTAAGATATCGACGTATTAATTATTTGAACTAGCACTTGAGTTAATTTATTTTACACAAGCATTATAAATTACAAAAAATATAAATCGGTTTAAACCTCTCATTACTATAGAAACACCATCAGAATCTAATGTAATATTAATGTACAATCTACAATCTTGCTAATAAACTTGTTTGCTTTCAAGTTTAATGTAAAAGGACGTCTCCGAGATGCAATTCCTACGTCTTGAGACATCAATAACTATTACGGCTTCATTTATGTTTAATTTTATACTATATAATCTTTTTCTAATGTGTCTCCATTTCTAGGGATATTAATTATACCAGTACGACTGAACTACGACTACAAGCCACAAATTCAAAAACTCCTCAATGATACTAAGTGTAACAAAACTTATTTTTTTTCCATTAAAATACGTTGAAGACAAATTTTCCTTAATTCCTTTCTCATAAGAATATAATGATCGATATATTAACATAATATTTTTAAACTGAATAATTATAGAAGTATACAATTTTCAAATGTTATGGATAATACTTTATTGTTAAAGACATAATCACATAGACATAAATTTACTTAGATACACACACATGCACAGATACGCCTACGTAGATTAAATAGCTATAAGAGATATTCCCTTGCATCATACAGATAAGATTTTATAAGCAGATATATTTTTTAAAGAATAAGGTATTACGAACAGATCTAATGGGCAACCTGGATGGTAAGCGATGACCTTAACCTATGTTACTTAATACAAGTCCCGGCTTTGTACGGACAGAATAAGGGCTTATATAAAAACAAAGATAGGGAGAAATAATCTTGGACTAGAAACCTTTTTGGAAGCAATCAGATGAAAAGTTTAGCAACACATAAAGATTAACATACAAACATTCATTTTTTTTTAATCTATTGAAGAACTAGCTAAATCTGCGGCTTTACCCGCGCAAAATTTATACCACTTTACTTGTAATACAAAGTCATAAAGTCTTCTTTCCCGGGACTCAAACTATCTCCATAACAAATTTCATCGAAATCGATTCAGCGTTTTGTGCTCGAAGAGGTAGCAGACAGAGTTACACGTATTTGTCATTAGTATAGACAACTTAAAGCTGATTATTTTATTGTTTTCTATTGACTTATTTTTTTTTATAAATACCCATTTATTATATTAAAAAAAAAGCTTAACACTCTAATCCTCGGATCTCCAGTTTTAATTAAACGCCACTCTGCTTCCAAATAGATATCCCACTTTAAGATTTGTATACCACTCCCTTATATTTCCAGCACATAAACATTAATATTCATCATAATAAATAACAAAATATGAAGTTTTTCTTCGACTTTCTCTTCGAACGGAACGAAACGGCAGACACTATAAATATAAACGTGCAATAATGCAACCGGAAGCGTATATATGATATTAAAACATTTATATTCATAGTTTATACTAAAAACATCAACTTTAAGATGAAATACTCGACACTAACAATTAAACAGTTCCGCAATTGTATCGGCGTTGGAAACGAAAGCGATCTTGATTGTGAGAGATGTAATTTGTTTATTTATTTGGGAAATAAATAATTAATATAAGAAAAACATAAATCAATCAAGTTCCCACTTAAAATTAATACAAAAAAATTACAACTTACATTAAAAACAAAAACAGAAAGTATAAAAAGCAAGAAAAACAGTCAAAGTTTAATTATATGACGTAAACTAATTTTAAATTCACTAATATTTGAGTTAAATATATCTAATTCTTTACAATGTATGTTATAATTTTTACATGCACGTAACAAGGACATATTCTTTTAATAGTCAAACTTGGGGGGTACAAAAATAAAGATTGCTTTCTCGCGTTAAGGCGAGGACATTTAAAATTTATGTAATGGTATGGACTTAGTTCAGTATTATATAAAAATAATAATTACATATAGTAGGAAGAAAATAGACAGAAGGCAGAGAAAATTTGCCACAATTATATGGTAAGTGACCTATTTAAATTAGTATCAAAAGTGCCTTCGATTTAACTGATGCGCGATATAAATCGACTCGTGCGAAAGCGTTTCGTTATATCCAATATTTCGACCCGCTATTTTCGATCTAACAAATCAACTGGTAAACGGCAATTAGTTTCGGCCAATGAGAAACGGCACATGCTATATTGGATTACATCAGACGTGTCATCAAACCCGTTACAAATAATATAATATGTTTAGATCTATCCAATCACGAAGCCACGCCATTCCAAATTCAAATTAGCTGCGTTCATTAGTATTGCGTGAAGCGCGTGCTGTTTTTATGAAATTGGTGGTAAACAAGCTGGAAGCTCACCTGATGGAAAGTGACTACCACCGCCCATAGACATCTGCAAGACCAGCTGCAAGTGCGTTGTCAGCCTTTCCGTTCAATTTATAATCTTGGACCTAAAGACTTCCTTCCGGGTTGTTTTCAACAAAGAAGGAATACTTACAGTTGCGTAACAATATATTTACAACAATGTTATGTATATTCACAATAACATCGACCACTTTGATAGAAATAGTTGATTTGTGAGTTACGTGTGTTACCAATGAATTACAGTTGGCTAAATCATTATGAAGATAATTAATACTAAAAAAAAAATGATCAGCCTCAAATTAAAAACGTTAACAAATAATCCGATCAAATCAAAGTGGAGAATACTCCGTCTAAATAGACACGACAATAACTACCGCGTTTTGCTAGTAAATATATAAAAACAATGCTTTTTTTCGTTTGCATTCAATTTTTTCGTCTCGCTCGTTCGATTGAATAGAGACCTTTTACTTTTCAATTGTCTTCGGTATTTGGTCAAATATTTTTTTCATAATACTATCAACAATGGGTGGCGCAATAGACGCATTGTATAGTTTGCAAGTTTTTACTTTAAAATTAAAACATGCATTGCAACGCCGGGCCTCGCTAGTCTAGAATTAACTTTAATATTTTAATTCATCACCCTCCTGCCCTTATCCCAATTTTATTTGAGGTCGGCGCAGTATATCTTTTTCTTCGATACTTCTTTGTCTGACATCATCTCACAAGTAACATTCATTCTAGACATAACGTCTATCACATAATCCATCCATCGTTCTGTGGTCGTCCCCTACCTATTTCTCCATCCACAACCATGCTCAAGACCATCCTCAGAATATGGTCCTCATTCCTCCGCATAACATGTCCATACCATGACAGCCGTTTTCCACATAACTTTTCAGTTACCTGTGGTACTTTCAAATTTACTCTTATGTACTCATTCCTTACTCTATCCATTTGCGTAACACCACACATTCCTCTCAACATTCTCATCTCCGCCAATTGTCTTTCAGTGCCGACTCAAAGACAATTAATAATGCTATTAATTAATTATTAAAAAAATACATTTATCTCCAGGCCTAGCAAAGCGAGCGTTACTTCTTGATATTTAATACGGATCCATAGCTCAACGATGTACAATCTTCCGTGATCTGACTTAGAAAAAGTGGCAAGTTCGATTTCGACTTTTCGGGTCAATTAAATCGTAATTGTAATCTCTTAAATCTTATTTAGAATATAAATTAAATTATAGGTCATTGAAATTGTTATATAGACAATAATAGCCTCATTCCTGGATATTTCTTTTAAGTTTTGGATCTTATTATAAGCTGAAAAATGTGTAGCAGACTTGCATCCGGCACATCAACTCATCTTACGGTATTTTTCATGACAAGCAAGAGATCAATTATAGACACAATATAAGCACCTAAAAACTTTATTAGTAACATCTAACTGCCTGCTATCACGCCCACGGTCTAACCATTAGGCAATTCCGACTTCTTGACAGGTTTATTATAAAACCAGCGACCCGCCCCGGCTTCATACGGGTGCAATGCTGATACTAAATATACTATAGAATGTCTTACAACGTTCACAGCTTTTTTTGTCTTTAGACAATATAAGCCGCTACGTTGCTGCATTTTAAATCTGTAATATCTTCGAAAATATTAATTTAAAATACATGCTTAAAATCGGTTTGGAAATAAGCCATTATTTCTCGTAAAAAAAAGTAAAGGATAAAAATGGTTATTGTGGGTTGTCCCTAAGAGATGGATCAGACTTTTTTTTTTTTTTTTTTAAGTTTTACAATACTGTAGTACATTATTTTGATCTATCTCGTAGGGTTCAGCCAGCGTTTGCAGTTTAGGCGTAAAAAAGAAAGGAAGAAAATAAGAAATAATAACAATAGGAAACCTCTAAAATAATCAGTGTATCTCTACTACATTGTGCATGTATTATGCATATAAACCTTGCTCATGAATCAATCTATCTATTGAGAAAAACCGCATCAAAATCAAACATATTTAATTTTATTAGATACGACATTTTAAAGATCAAAGCATACACAGGGACAGATAGCGGTATTTTTAACTCTGACTCTGACACGGAGACGGAGACGAGGTTAGCTGCGAAGAACAAGCCTGCCATTCGCGGCAAAACCGCGAAAGGACGTGGTAGTGGTCTTGCTCGGGCTAAGGCTGAGCTGAAAGCCAAGGCCAACGAAGCCAGAGAGGAAGCCTTCGAGCGATCGCTGCGTAGTCGAGCGTTTCGAAAGGACGCTCCTCAGGTTGTTTTGGACTCCGAGGAATCCTCTTCCTCAGATGTACACACCTAGGATCCCACGAAGTTGGGTGCGGAGGAACTTCGAGCACAAGCTGGCCGAAGCGCAGCTCTCATTGTGGAGGTGGCCCAAAAGTCCTCTAACTTAAAAGGAGGCTTTGCAAAGAGGCTGAGGGAGTCGGCGGCTGCACTGCAGGGCATTGTAGACGCCTTAGCATCTCGGACAGAAGCCGAGGAGACGCGAAAGCTCCGCGTTGATAATGGCCGCCTGCGCAAAGAGGTGGACAGCCTCAAGGCCGAGGTGAAAGCTCACCGCCGCGAGTTCGCGGAGATGCGGACCAAGGTGGCAGGGGCAAATGAGGCATCTGGCTCTGCACAGGATGCTCAGATGGAGAAATTTAAGGCCTCCATAATTTCTTCGCTCGGCGTTATGTTTAACGCCCGATTTGCAGTACTAGAGGAACGCTTGCCACCCGCAAAGATACAACGCCCTCCGTTAGCTGCGGATAAGAGGCGGGAGTCGGCGCAGCAAATTGCTGCGCCCTACGCGCAGGCAGTCCACCCGGCTCCACTGCCGAAAGTTACACCCGTGCCAAAGCGGGCGCCACGTGCTGCTCCGACAGCACCTATCGCTGGTCCTTCAAGCGACCAGACTACGTCGGAGACGATTCCACCACAGGTAGTCCAGGAGATTTCCTGGTCTACTGTGGTTAAAAAGGGAAAGAAGGGAAAGCAGGTTTCTCCCCCGGCTGTTACAACCGCCACGGTTGCGCCTACGATGCCTAAGGTACGTCATGCGGCCAAGTCCAAGCTGGCCGCTCCTCGTACAGCTGCAGTGGTTTTAACGCTGCAGCCGGAAGCGGAGCAGAAAGGCATCACGTATGCCCAGGTCTTGGAGCGCGCTGAGCAGAACGTGAAACTCGAAGACCTTGGGATCAATGGCGGGCTCAAAGTTCGACGCGCAGCGACGGGGGCTAGAGTGCTGGAGCTGCCGAGAGCACAGACAGAACAGGCGGACAAATTAGCCGACAAGCTCCGCACTTTGTTGGATGGGGTGGCCAACGTTGTTCGCCCCATAAGAAAGGTGGACATTAAGGTGACGGGGTTAGACGACTCCGTCACTAAAGAAAAAATTATTGCCGCAGTCGCTCGCGAGGGGAGTTGCCCCGCTGAAATGTTAAGGTGTGGAGATATTTCACGCGGGCCCGGTTATATGGGTATGGTCTTTGTGTCGTGTCCGATAGCTGTGGCGAAGAAGCTGTCTGAAGCCGGTCGTCTCTTGGTTGGGTGGAGCTCGGCCAGGGTGTACGTGCTGGAACAGCGCCCTCTGCACTGCTATAAGTGCATGGGCCTTGGTCATACAAAGGCGCTCTGCCCATTCAGTGCGGAACGAGGAGGCCTTTGCTACCGGTGCGGCGTTGATGGCCACAAATCGGCTGCATGTACCGGGAAGCTGCGGTGCGCAGTGTGCTCAGACGCCGGCAAGCTCTCCGGGCACGTGATGGGGTCGAGGGAGTGTAACCCCCCCATCACGAAAGGTAAGGTGGTCCGAGATAACCAGACCACCGCCAACGTGGGACGGCGCCAGGCCGAGGAGGAAGCTGCAATGTCAGTATGAGCGTAGACTTCAGCTTCCTTCAGACGAATCTCAACCACTGCGCCGGGGCTCAGGACCTACTGCTGCAGTCCATGGTGGAGTGGGGGATCAACCTGGCTGTGGCCTGCGAGCCCTATTACGTTCCGCCTTTAACTCATTGGTTAGGGGACGTGGACGACACCGTGGCGGTCCTCACGAGAAGCGGAATAGGTCCACCCCTTTCACTCATTGAGAGGGGCTCAGGCTACGTAGTGGTGGGGTGGGGGGAGTACGTGGTAATCGGAACATACTTCTCCCCGAACCGAAGTTTGGCTGAGTTCGAGATCTATCTCGGTTCGGTCAGAGCTGCGGTGGCCAGGCAGTCGTCGAAACAGACAATACTTCTCGGCGACCTAAACGCAAAATCGCGTGCCTGGGGCAACCCTGCCACGAATCCGCGAGGGAGGGCCGTACAAGTGTGGGCCCTACTCTCCAATCTGTCCCTCCTCAACAAGGGGCAGGTTCACACCTGCGTGCGCCAACAGGGGGGTTCTGTGGTGGACGTATCGTTCGCTACCCCTGTAGTGGCTCGCAGAGTGCAGAACTGGAGAGTAGAGGAGGAGGTGGAGACTCTATCGGATCACCGCTACATCCGATTTGAGATCTCCACCTCTCGCAGGCCGGCGGAACCCCAGAGGGTGCCGACCACGCTGCCGAGGTGGTCTCTCGGCCAGGTCGATCGAGAGCTGGTCAAGGAGGCTGCCATCGTGCAGCGGTGGGTTTCCGCAGGGAGAAGGGAGGGCGCCAACGCGGAGGAGCTGGCGGGTCGCATGAGCAGTTCCCTCAAGGAGGTCTGCGATGCGGCCATGCCTCGGACCCGGCGCAAGGTTCCGCGCCGGCATGTCTACTGGTGGTCGCTCGAAATCGCTGACCTTCGGGCGACGTGTTGCCGGGCGCGGAGGGCCTACGTCCGCTGTCGAAGACACAACGGCATCGACGCGGAACTGGAGGGACAGTTGCTGGCCGCTTATCGTCAACTGAAAAAAGATCTGCAGTTGGCAATAAGTAAGGCCAAGGAGAGGGCCAGGGAGGAGCTTCTGGCGGGCCTCAACCGAGACCCGTGGGGGCGCCCGTACCGTGGTGTGCGTGGAAAGTTCCGCAACCAAAGCGCCCCCGTCACGGAGACGCTGCCGCCGGGTTTTCTTCTGCGCCTAGTTGGGGAACTCTTCCCCCATCCAGGCGAGCACGTCCCTCCACAGATGGCCCCTCGCTCCGTGATAGAAGACGCAGTGGCTCCACCACTGATCACGGAGCGGGAGATGGAGATGGCCCTCGGCCGCTTGAAAACCAAGAACACGGTGCCGGGTCCAGATGGGGTTCCAGGGCGTGTTTTGTGCGACGCTCTGGAATACCTAGGTGCAAGGCTTCGGGAGTTGTTCGACGAATGTCTTTGCAGTGGGCAGTTTCCGAAGCCTTGGAAGGAGGGGAAGTTGGTGCTATTGCCGAAGGAAGGTCGGCCGATGAATTCCCCTTCGGCGTACAGGCCAATAGTGCTGCTGAACGAGACGGCCAAACTTTTCGAAAAGGTCCTCGCAGCCCGTCTTGTTCAGCACCTTGAGGAGGTCGGTCCGGGTCTTTCAGAGGCCCAGTATGGGTTCAGGGCAGGCCGATCAACAGTCGACGCCCTGGACGCCCTGAAGACTCGGACGACAGAAGCGGTGGCCCGGGGGCAAGTCGTCCTGGCGGTGTCACTCGATGTGACGAACGCCTTTAACAGTCTTCCATTCGAGACGATCAGGGAGGCACTTCTATACCACGGGGTGCCGACCTATCTGAGGAGACTGTTGGAAGCGTACCTCCAGGACCGGGAGGTCCTTTGGGTGGGGGTCAATGGGGAGCTAGTCCGGCATCGGGTAGGCTGCGGCGTTCCACAGGGGTCGGTTCTCGGCCCAATCCTGTGGAACGTTAGTTTCGATTGGCTCTTGAGAGCTCCCGTCCTTCCCGGGATGGGGGTGCTCTGTTACGCGGACGACACCCTCATCACGGCGACAGGGCGAGATTTTGGGGACGCAGCCCGCTTGGCTGAAGTCGGAACTGCTCTCACCGTGGACCGGATGGAAGCGCTGGGCCTGAGGGTCTCCATTTCGAAAACGGAGGCTCTCCTTTTCCACGGTCCACGAAGGGGACCCCCTCGAGGGGCAAGTATCACCGTCCAGGGGACGGTGATCAAGGTGCAGGCCCAGATGAAGTACTGGGCCTGATCCTGGACGGACGATGGAGCTTCAGGCAGCATTTCGCTCAACTCGGGCCGAAGCTCATCAACGCCGCTGCCGCCCTGGGACGCCTCCTACCAAATGTGGGAGGGCCGGGATCGCTATGTCGGCGACTATATGCCGGTGTAGTGAGGTCAATGGCGCTGTACGGTGCCCCGATTTGGATAGACGCCCTCACCGCTGGCAATCGGGCCCTCTTGCGGAAACCGCAGAGGGTCATAGCAGTGAGAGGTATAAGAGGGTACCGTACGGTGTCATGGACTGCGGCGACACTTCTCGCGGGTGATCCACCTTGGGAACTCCAAGCGGAGGTGCTCGCAGAGGTGTACCGGTTTCGGGCGGAGGCGAGGAACGGCGGCGACCGTCCAGGGTTGGCGGAGGTCGGGCGGATCAGAGCCATAGCCCAGCAAGCCCTGATCGCCCGATGGGAGGAGGATCTGGGGTCACCCACGGCAGGCCTGGCGACAGTGGAGGCGGTTCGTCCCCACTTGAGTCGCTGGGTCAAGAGAAAGCGTGGCACGCTCACGTTCAGGATGACGCAGGTACTTACCGGGCACGGATGCTTCGGTAAGTACCTGCACGGGATAGCGCGGCGGGAGGTGTCACCCTCCTGCCATCAGTGTGGCGCGTCAGTGGACACGGCGTACCACACCCTGACTGAGTGTGCTGCGTGGGGGCCCCAGAGGCATTCCCTGGTGGCGTCTTTGGGCGGAGACCTCTCGCTGCCGAGCGTCATCAACGCAATGCTCGGTAGCGAGGCGTACTGGTCAGAAATGCGCTCCTTCTGCGAAAACGTTATGTCGCAGAAGGAGGCAGCGGAACGGGAGCGGGAGGTGGACGCTGCTGCAGACCCGATCCGCCGAAGAAGACCGGGGAGGAGGAAACAACGCTACGCGCACCTTCTCCCCCCGCCTCAATAGGCGCCACAGGAGCTAGGAGGGTTCTCAGTACCCCGGGAATCCCCCCTAGGAATTGGAGGCCCGCATAGGTGGGCCGATAGCGGTAAGCGACTTTTTTTATACTTTTTATTAAAAAAAGTAAAAGAATAGCACTGCTGGACTAAGACCTTTTCTCCAATTGAGGAGTAGGCTTGGAGCTAATTCCACCACGCTACTCGAATGCATGTTGGAATGATACACTTGAGGCAGAATTTCATTGAAAATTGAAACATTCGGTTTTTCTTGCGATGTTTTTAATCACTGCCGCCAACGAGATAAACTATAAACACATATTTAGCACATGAAAATTCCGTGGTGCTTGCCTGAGTTCGAATCGCAATCATCATTGAAGATGCACGAGTTCAAATCACTCGGCTAGTTGTTTATCACATGGATATTAAAGAAGCCTTAAATATCTACATATACGAGAACAGTTCTCGGATCACTGGTCGATTTCACAAATTCAGACTATACGAAGTAGGTATCCAGTTACGTTACAATAACGAATTGTAAAGTTAAGACGCACACTGTAGTCTTATATATATGTTTTTATTTTTATAAGTGTATTTATACATACTTTATTTATTTGTGTACATCTATCATCATAATTACACCTAAATGGTCACTTTTCGTACTATATTGTGAATACTTATCAAATAGCTCAAGTGGCTTCGGCCGCGTTTTAGAAGGTATGGTCGGTTGTTGGTTAAAATTATACAAATGTATGTATGTCCTTTCTTGGGGTTCAGGATTGCTTGATACCAAATTTCATCAAATTCGGTTAAGTTGTTTAGCCATACATAACAGAGTTACATTCGCATCTATACATATAATAAAATTGTAGTGTCTGTTTGTAATAATGAAATAACCACTTTTTACTAAATACATATAATATACATGGTACATATACCAAATTAACATTTTTTCTGTCTTTCTGTCTGTCTGTTTGTTCTAGCTAATCTCTGGAACGGCTGGACCGATTTTGATGGGAATTTCATTGGCAGATAGCTGTTGTAATAAGGAGTAGATTAAGCATAATTATACTTTTATTTAAGAATTATATATAAAATAATAATAAAGTTACTATTTTAAGTTTTTAAGTGTTAAATTCAAAAGCGTGCAATGTTGCGGCCACAGCTAGTTTATATATTTTAATAATTGGATAGTATTGAATAAATATTTTATCACCAGTGTTCGTATACGCTTACAAGTTTCGCGTTACACATACCGTAATCGTGATATTTCAAACGATACGATGTATTCAAATGTCAATCAGAAGAATTTGAACTCATGGGCGTAGCTAGGGAGGGGGTTGTGAAGTTTACGAGAATGTTTGTACTTATGTTCGTTACAGACATACTCGATTCGAATAAGTCTTAAAATGGAATGGTCTGTTTGTGACTTTATTGTTTAACTGAAATAAATATACCTATAAAATATACAATTTACATATCATTACATATTATGTACTTAATATGTAAACACTTAAAAAGTACTTCTTGAGCATTAATTAAATATATTTTTTATTGCATGCAAATAATTAATAACAATTAAAATAATAATTCTTATTATGATAAAAAGAAACATATTTTTCACCACTATTATATACAACATAGAAAAACATTCATAATTTATATTTGTAAGAAATTAACATCTATTACATATAATAAAGTTGGAGTGTCTGTTTGTAATATTAAAATAACCCATTTTTACTAAATGCATATGTATGTATGTATTATTTTGGTATATGTACACGGTACATATACCAAAATAATATTTTTACAATTTTAGTCTGTCCTGTTTGTTTCGGCAAATCTCTGGAACGGCTGAACCGATTTCGACGGGACTTTCACTGGCAGATAGCGGATGTAATAAGGAGTAACTTAGGCTACTTTTATTTTAAAATTATATATAAAGAATAAAAATAAAATCACGCTACAATATCCAAATAACTTAAATTCAAACAACGCGCTTGAAGTCGCGGGCACAGCTAGTTGTAAAATAAGATAACACGTGTAGTTGTCCATTTTGAGCAGCATGACAGTGATTTGGCGCTGTATCGATCATTTTCATAAATTTGATGTCATCCTGTATGCACGCATCTTAAGAAATCATTCTCAACATTTTTTCTACAACGCGTTAAAAAAAGTGAACTTCAAAATGCTTAGTATATAGTATACAGATAACTTCGATCGTTAAAAGAAAAGTGAAAAATTCATTTTAATTATAATTAAAAGTAAAAGTAGCTAAATAGTAAAAAAAAAAAACAAAAAATGTTTAATGGCTCTAAGACTGTTTAATTATTATTAAGTTTAGGCTTTGTGCAAGTCCGTCTGGGTACCACCGACTCATCGGGTACTTTGCAACCAAACAGCAACAGGTGCCCCTTATGCCTGTACTACTGTCTATTTATTTATTTATTTAACACTTTTTTGTACACCACAAGTACAATCACAAACGATTACAAAATATACAAACTAATAAACTAATGGTGAAACAAAAGGCGGCCTTATGACTTATTAGCCATTTCTTCCAGACTACCTTGTCTAACACAGTTCTTAAGTTAAGTGGCGTATTGGCGATGTAAGGAATGGTTAATATTTCGGATAGCTCCATTTCAATGGACGATGGTGGCCACACAACATCAGGTGGTCATATTGTCGGTCCGCCTGTATTTTATATAAAAAAGCCTGTCATTATTCCCTTGTCAAGATATACAGACAATCAGTTATAGTTGAAAAAAATTACATATAATCTAATAAAATTTAACAGCATATTAACTTATTTCCGGCAATTAATTCCACATACAGATATAATAAAAACATGACTGTATACAAGTAATTATTAACTTCAACTGTAAAATGAAATATGTATGTATGTGTTTGTATGAAACATGAAATTTAGAGGAAACCTAGGAAAGAGGGTCTATTATGATGTCAATTTAATCTACTAATATTAAATTAATTTATATTTATTAAATATGAAAATATTTTTTTGTGTTAAAAAAATTCTCTTTATACATATCACAAAAAACGAAATAAAATAAAATTTTATATATAAATGTTTAGTTTGAAGTACTTTTAAATCATTCACAACATTTTTTTAAACGTTTTCATAAATTTTATTTTATTTCAAAGGACATTTAGTGATCCACTCGAAATGAAAATCCAATATAATGAAAAACCGTCGACATTTTTTAAACGCAAACCAATTTACCTCTAACATACATCAAAGATAATGATATGGTAAATTATGATGTACTATTAATTAGCATTCAAAACTTCCTTCTACTTTCACATGAGCTGTGCAGAATTGCCTCATTAATTTTTTGCTTCAAACTTAAATGGTGATTGACCGTGACATCGTTCAAAACCTATTAATAAGAACCGAGGTGGGCCAGTGGTGCAAGTAAAAATGGGTTCAAATCCAGGCAGCATTAGCATTAGCATTAGCAGCCCGTAAATGTCCCACTGCTGGGATAAAGGCCTCTTCTCCCTTTGAGGAGAAGGTTTGGAGCATATTCCACCACGCTGCTCCAATGCGGGTTGGCGGAATACACATGTGGCAGAATTTCGTTGAAATTAGACACATGCAGGTTTCCTCACGATGTTTTCCTTCACCGTCGAGCACGAGATGAATTATAAACACAAATTAAGCACATGAAATTTCAGTGGTGCCTGCCTGGGTTTGAACCCGAAATCATCGGTTAAGATGCACGTGTTCTAACCACTGGGCCATCTCGCCATCCAGGCAGGATCTTATCTAATTCCTAGTGCTTCATTTGTTTTTAAAATTCATTTCGAAACAAAGGAAATTTTTGTGAGGATTTCTGTACGTGTTAGATTAAAATTCGCTATATGAATATCACGAAGCCGCTTTGGAGCAACCTTGTTTAATAACCTTTTTTTATGATATAGGTAGGAAACGATGTAAGAAATATTAACCATTCCTTACATCGCCAATGCGCCACCAACCTTGGGAAGTAAGATGTTATATCGCTTGTGATTGTACCCAGTGCACTAACCCTTCAAACCGGAACACAACAATACTGGTTACTTCAGTTTGGCAGTAAAATATCTGATGAGTGGGTGGTACCTACCCAGACGAACTTACATAAAGCCCTACCAAAATGTGAACTCCAACTCTTCTCTGAACTTGAACTGAACTCTGAGAAACGTAATCTTTAAAATATAGTAAAGAAGAAAAATAGGTTAATTTATTTATAAGGGATAATAACTAGAACTATAAAAAAATATTGGACCAATAGAGCAACTTCGTGTTCAATTTGAACAATTTGTTGATCTCAATTGTAAGGCTACAACTCCCGAGGTTTTGGGTGAAAATTGAGTGTTACTTGCTTGAGTTTAAAATGAAAATTTCTGTCTCTTTCTTATTAATACTTATTACCTTTTAACTGTACACTAAATTTAAAAATATATTAATAAACGTTAGTTGAAAAACCGTTTGATGGTAAAGTAAATTTATGAAATATTCATTTTTATACGTCCTTAAAAATTCAGTTCATACGAACGCCTTTTGTTTTCATTTCATTCCAGTAAATAATAATTTCCTTTAGCGCGTTTTACACGTGAGTCAAAGAGTAACTTCGTGTAAATTGTTATGCGGACCGTATTCGAGACATATATATGAACATATAATATGATGAAATAAATATATAATTTTTAAACACAGTAATTGTAACAATTTTTTTCTCAGCGGTTGTACGCATCACACTCGATATGGGTACTATAATATTTAATGTTATGATAACTAAAGATATATTTATTGATATACTAGCTGTCTAGCTAGCTGTAGAATGTACATATACATATATTAATAAATGGAACTTTGTCATAATCTTGATTCTATTCATTTACAGTACAGGACATTTGAAAATAGAGATGGAAAAAAAAAATAGGTGATGTATTCATTTATATCTAGACTCGCAGTTACTATTTTTTTACCTATGGGTATAGGTCGGCAGACTGGCAAATGGGCACCCTGATATGGTAAGTAGTCACAACTGCCCAGAGACATTGGCACTGTAATAAATATTAACCAGCCCTTACACCATCAATGTGCTATCAACCTTGGGAACTAAGACGTAATTTTCCTTGTTTCAGTAATCAAACTGGGTGCCAATTTTACAAACAAATTGTTACTTCATCGTAATCGAATCGAAATCGAAACGTTATCGTTTAGCCGTTTTCCTATTCAACTAACACAACAAGCCAGTTGCAGTCGGTAGAAATTAGGGCTGAATATAATTGGGTCGTACCATAACCGGTATAAATAAAAATTGGCCCTCAGTTAAATTTAGCTGAGTTTTTTTTGTGAGGAATTGTCGAAGTTGATCGGAATAGAATCGAAAATGTATCGTAATCGTTAAACATTAGTAGAATTTGCCCCCTGATTAATTCAACCTTTAAACTGGAACACAATAACACTAAGTATTGCTATTTAACAATAGATTAAACGATAATTAACTTAATGACTTGCACAAAGCCTATACGTAAATACTACAGATACTAAAATTATACGAAAAATATATCATGTATAGTATATTTATAGCTATACGCTTCTACAACAAGATCCCAGAAAGCGTTCAAAATGCTTCTGTGGCAACAGAAGTATTAAAAGTAATTCAAAAAAAAAATTAAGGATCGCTTGTGTGCGAAAGGTTACTATACAATTAGTGAGTTTATGTTTGATAGTACACCTTGGGAATGAAACGATCGCCTCCTGGCTGTTTCTATTCATATACAATTATGTATGTAATTAATTTGACAAAAAAAAAGACTCGCTGAGTTTTTTTCGCCGGTTTGTCTCAGGTCAGGGTGTTTCCTTTTCCGAACCGGTGGTAGTGTTTAATTTGACCATCAATAAGAAAGTGTAATGCTTCTATGTTGAATAAAGGAATTTGAGTTTGAGTTTGAGTTTATAAATATCGTATGAATACTATTTAATAATATTTATGTAAAGGATGCAAGCCTTATCGATCGCGATATGTTCCCGTCACTCATTCGTTCCTTTCCATTTATTAGAAAGACGTTAAGTTAATTTCTTCCCTTTCAAAGAAATGTTATTAATATTTATCACATTTATCAGGCCCGTGTTTTCTTTGAATTTAATTTATAAAAAATCTTGTATTACCGTTACCTTCGAGTTCGCTATTTGAACCGCTAGTCTGATTTGAATAAAACTCACTGCGGCGTCACCTCGTACATCTGAATAATTTCTTTGCATAATTCTCATATTAAAAAAAAAAACTGGTTATTTTGGTGACCTATTGGATCGTTAAATATCTATCATTAATTGTGTTAATAATTTGTAATATAAATAAAAATAATGTTCGTACGTTTGTCCTTTGCGTTCCTAAGCCATTTATTTGATTGTGTTGAAGCTATGTCCTTTATTATAACTGTTCGAAGTCGGAAAGGTGAATTACATAACTATACAATAAAATTATTAGTAGGTATGCTATGGAATAATAAATAGCATATATATAATTATATATAACTACTAGCTGTGTCCGCGACTTCGTGCGCGTTGTTTGAATTTAAGTTATTTGGATATTGTTGAGTGATTTTATTTTTATTCTATATATATAATTCTGAAATAAAGGTAGCCTAGTTACTCCTTATTACATCCGCTATCTGCCAGTGAAAGGCCCGTCGAAATCGGCTCAGCCGTTCCAGCCGTTTTAGCCGGAACAAACAGACTGACAGAAAAAATGTTATTTTGGTATACGTACCGTGTATACATATGGGTTATTTTAATATTACAAACAGACACTCCAATTTTATTATATGTATATATAACGATTATACTAATTAGTTCGATTTTTTTTTATTATCGTGATTCGATTTTGTACTGTCTGTAAAAGGTCATGACGTTTCGCGATAAAAAATAAACATCTACGCTTGAACAATAACTTGAAAATAACAGTTCAAGGCATAACGACTTTGAATGGATTTTATAAGGTGTTTTTGCTAAGGACGGACTCATTGACAAAAAGTATTAAGTACCAACATCAAGTTCAGATGATTTAACATTGTGGATCTGATCGCTTTTCTTTGTTCAAGTAATTTGGACATTTGCAGTTCAATAAAAAACGAATCGGATTCCAGAGGGCTTAGCCAAGTTGACATTCTACAATCGTAATCGCTAATAGAAAACTAAACAAATGTATGGGCATGACGTCATCTCAACGCTAAGTCACGTGATCAAAACAAACGAATAGAAAAGTCGTAGACAAGTTGACAATCGTTTAAAGTGATAGAATTGAATATAATCGTTTCTACAACGATAATCGCTAACTCCATACAAAATGGTAGCCAAGTTACAGTTTTGACAAGCGCTGACGAAACGATGTCGAAGTTTTTTATCGATAACTAAGCGATCTTAGAGACTCAATAGTTAACGCTAAAAAAATGGCGTCTTATTTGGTGATCGACAAGTGTTTTGTTTGTTAAACTTATTTTTTTCTATTATTACCTTTTAAAATGCATACTTTAAATATGTTGTGGTGTGCTCATAATGAAGAAGTGTGGCTTAGGCGGCAAAAAAGAGACAAAAATCGTCAGTGCATGGAAAACATACGCGAAATGCCGGCAACATTATTTGTGCAGCAATTTCGGCTAGACAAAACAATCTTTGAAGCTCTTTGTCGTGAACTCCGACACAAGACTTCGTTAAAAGGAACCGAAGAGATTCCCCTCAATGTTAAGGTAAGTGCTTAATAATCTTATTGATAATTTATTTATTTATTAAGGACATACCACATGTCATAATAAAAACATATTCAGAATTAACATAAAGTGTGTGACTCTTCAAGACAGCCACAACAGTTATTTACGTTACAGTTATATAATAATAACATAAACAATATTTTTACAATAATAAAAATTACTCACAATAGAATATTGTATTTGATATTTATTTTTTGACGTAACTATGATAAATTTCATTTCCTTAATTGTTGTGTGTTTGTATTGTGACTAACCAAATTTTAAAATAATTTTCAGGTGACTCTGGATATCCACAACATCCTTGGCTTATGACACCTATCCTCAATGCAGGTGAAGTTTTTAGGGAAGACCAATACACTCGATTGCATGTGCAAGCCCCTAACTGCATTGAGCGATGTTTTGGATTAGTCAAAGCAAGGTGGAGATGTTTGCTTAGAGACAAGGTTCTTCACTATCATCCTCATGTAGCTAGCAAAATTACAATGGCATGTTGTGTATTACACAATATAGCTTTGCAAGCTGGGCTGCCACCACCACAACCACTTCCTGCTGCACATGACAATGGGGATGATACAATGATGCAAGATCCCACATCCACTGTGTTTGTAGGTAGCCAGAGTGAAGTAATCCAAGGAAGAGCCATGCTGAGTTGTTTATTGAATAGGATATAGTAAGATTATTTTAAGATTTAATATGAATCTATTTTATATTTCTTAATTATAAATTAAACTTTTATACTCTATACTTAATTTATCTTCTGTAAATATTAATAAGTTGATTGTATTGTGAACAAGTCTAGGTAATTTTACTTTAAATGTAATTTATTTAATAATAAAACAGATTTATTCTTACAACAAAATTTTTATTAAAACACTAACATTTATAATCAAATAAAAGACGTTAAAATATAATATAAATAATTTAGTATTATTGTGTAGGTAAGAACAAAAAAAAAAACATTTAGGTAAAATCAGGTTTCTTAAATGCTACAACAAAATTAAAGTAATCAAAATAAAATTATTCTTATTTAAGTAGACTTTTGAAACATTATTTTACAAAACTATATTAAGTGGCTACCACCGGTTCTACACAGAAGAACTGGCAAGAACCTCAATAGTTAATCTTTTCAAACATTTAAAATACAAACGAATATGAATGTATGAATTAACAAAATTAAAAATAGCTGTAGAATTTTATTATACAAATGGATACTTTGCACCAAGAATTTACTAGCTTTGCGGAGTCAAAAACTTAAAAAAAAAACGACGCTGAAGACGACAGATTTGCCTGATGTCACTGCCGTTGAGGAGCACCCCGTGACGTGGAAGCGGCAGGCGTCGTCGCTGACGGCACCGGCGAGGACGTAGTGCCGGGCGGCGGCGTTAGCACTGGTGGTGGATGTTGTTGTGATGAGGTAGCAGTAAAGGCTGATGTTGTTGCTAATAAAATAAAAAACTATATTTTAAATTGGGCACAAATAAATTTATTCAAGCAAAACATTGTATCTTTAAAAAAAAGGTACCTTGTATAGAGCATGAAGGAATAAAATCCAACATAATTTCATCCGTGGCTGTGGTAGAAATTTGGGGTGGACAGACCGTACAATTAGAATCTCTGGTCGGGGATGGTTGAGTGTTTCTCAGTGATGGTTGAGCCTGAAAATATGAACAACTTGATAATTTTTATTTAAAGAAGAAAATACACTAATAAGCCAAGACCCCAAGCAAAAAAAAAAAACTAGCATCAAAGCCTGTCTCTATAATTCCAGCTTGACCAATAACAGCAGTCAAACCCATTATACACAACACCCTCTCTTCTGAAGCAGTGAGAGTTTGTCTGCTGCTTGGACCACCACCAGCACCAGAAGCCTCACAACGTATTGCTAAAGCTTTTTTCTTAGTTTTAGCTTTCCAGTCTGCCCACACCTGGACATTATTTGTTAATTTTTGTCATTAATATTTTCATCAATTATTTTATAATTTTTGAAATAAGCTGATTGATAATATTTAAGTGAATGAATGATAATTATAGAAAACTATAAAATAATATTTTTAGGGGGGTTTTATTAGAACCATACTTTTTTCCACTTGTCCCTTGGTTTTACTACTCCTCCACCTATGGAGTTTAATAACTCTTCTAATTGCTGCCACAGTCGGTCAGCTTTAATTCGGCCTTGTGGCCCTTGCTGGGGTCTCGTTATATCGCCATAACTAGAAGATGTTAAAACTATTTCAGAGAAACAAAGGGTCTATTGATTAAGTAAAGAATCAAACACAATTATTGTTTGTTTCGTAAGTGGTAATATTAGTTCCTATCGCATATCGCGTCATTGTTTATGTTTTAAACTTTCAAGTGCTACAGTATGATAGATTTTCAAATAACAAAGGAATATATTTACGAAATAAGTAATAATTTTACGTACCTTTCCATAAATTCCAGTAAAGTTGCAAACTGTTCTGGGCTTGCTCGAGATTTATATTTCATTCTATAAAAGTTATCACATCATTTAAGGTATCGGTCATACTTAAGCAGGATAATAAAATAAAATTTCGAGTCACAAGTAATGTTTAAATTTACATTCGGCACTGTGATATTGTTATAAACCAATTACAAGGAGAATGTATACCCACCCTATTTAATTTACTTATTTTTTAACACTTCAAATAAATATTCTTCAAACTTCAATTCAAAACAAGAGTTGATCCCGCGCTCAAAGTACACAACTGCGACTTTGACGTTGGTTTGACGTTTTAAAGATCGCTCACCATAGACTGAAGTGTAGGTTTTTTCTAAGTTCATTGTAGAATGAGCGATCGAATCACTCGTGTCAATATGGCTAGCTACTTATCGTTTTCTATAATCGCTTACGCCGAAGCGTTAACGATTGTAGAAAGAGATTCGATATGAAACGAATGTAACTTGGCTAGGCCCTCAGGTCGTCTTACAGTGTAAAACTGATCGTCGTGACGTCACGTTTTTAAACATAGTCATTATACGCTGCCAAATACTACAAAAAATTAAAAAGAATTTGTGAGGGAATGTAATCCATTCACATAAGAATATAAATCCTCACACTACTTAGTAATATTTACTATATCAACGGTCCTCGTGTGAAGTGGGAATGCAGGTAGCTTGTTGAATATTTAAAAAATATAATTAATTCTGTGATTATTCCAAAATGTAAAATTATCATCGTAGTACACATTTACTTACACAAGAATTGTTAGGTCTATTCACGAAGGAGCGCCCCTCCACGAATACGAGTGAAGACAGTAACAAAATACAAATTAACATATATGTATTAGTTAAGATTACTAATAAGAGCCGAGATGGCCCAGTGGTTAGAACGCGTACATCTTAACCGATGATTTCGGGTTCAAACCCAGGCAAGCACCACTGAATTTTCATGTGCTTAATTTGTGTTTATAATTTATCTCGTGCTCGGCGGTGAAGGAAAACATCGTGAGGAAACCTGCATGTGTCTAATTTCTGAAACGAAATTCTGCCACATGTATATTCCACCAACCCGCATTGAAGCAGCGTGGTGGAATATGCTCCAAACCTCCTCAAAGGAGAGGATGCCTTAAAAAAAAACGTCGAGGGGAGCTTTCACGTCAAAATAGATCTATAATAAATATGAGAACTTATTATAAAGAATCGAACTAACAATTGTTACTGTACAAATCATGAATGTAAGTAACATCACCCCGTTCAAAATCGATCCCGTCACTTACGTCACCTGGAGACAAAGATACGATACGTGTACGTTTTAGAAATTTTAAATTATACCGTCTTTAAAACAACTGTTTTAATGATACACTTGTTCACCTATATTTATATGATGATATAATATTTACCAAAAACCTTCATGCAAGCGTGTTGTTAACGCTTGCATGAAGGTTTGAACTGTTATGGTTATGAACTGCACATTGTTTTAATATAATCAGATAATTCTTTTAGCAGGTCGTGAGACAAACTAAGAAATATTCACTTTTATACAATACATTGCTGTGCTTGCGACTTCGTGCGCGTCAAAATAGTTATTTTTAACTAAGTTACTCCTTATTACATCAGCTATCTGTCATTGAAAGTCCTGTCAAAAATTGAAAATGATGTTATTTTGGTTTATATACCGTGTATACATACATATGCATTTAGTAAAAACCGTTTATATTAATATTACTAAAAGATACTCCAATTTTATTATATGTATAGATTGAAGAATATAAAAACTAAATTAATATAGACAGTTTGTAGGTTGCCTTAAAAATCGGTTGAAAATGAATTATGTTTCGAACACAGTAACTATATTATTATTTATAAACCGTTACATAAAATAAACTGTTTATAGCGTTACTCGCTTTTGTAAAACTAATAAATTATTAAAATATTTGTGATGTGTGAAAATAAAAAGTCAAGTTAAAATTCCGGTTTTGGGAAAGGTCCTACCTTCTTGAGGGGAAGTCTTTTGATCTTATTCAACGCTGACCCAATGCGGGTTACACATGCGACACATTCCGAATTCCTCTCGTGACGATTTTTTCCTTCATGGCTGAGCCCGAGATGGATCATATAGCAAACTAGCTGTCCTACGACTTCTGGCGGGTAGCCTTACCACACCCCTTCCTTGTAGTTGAAGTTAAAATGAGCATCTATTAGCGAAAGTAAATATACAAGATTTCAATCTGATCTTTAGTTTCGGATATCTCATCGTAAGTGTTATAACACTATTATATTTAATAAAAACTATATAGGTGCGTGTTGGCGGTAAATTTAAAAGGGGACTGAAAAGCAGCCTCACCTGAGTCTACAGACCTTTCACAAAAATCTTAAGATTCAGTGTTTTGTCTTTCTAAATGACAGAAATTATATTATAAGCTTTTGGTAAATGAAGTACCTTATTATGGACCTTATTGTACATTTACATATAACTGACTACTCACATCAACAGTCAGTGTCTTCACGCCTCGTTTCCATCTCAAATCTAATATCGTTCATAAATTAGATATGAAAACTTCTATAGTATATTTAAAAACTAGCTTTTGCGTGTGACTTCGACCGTGTATATAGTATACTTAAATTGCAGTTCTATAATAAATTCCATCACCATTATCGCCTTCATCTCATCTTATTTCCTTTCCCAGGACTTAATCTTGATATATTTCATGCCTATTATTATAACTATATTTAAGTTTTTTTTTTTTTTATATAAGGTAGGCGGACCCTCGTATGAGCCACCTGATGGTTAGTGGTCACCCATAAAGATTGACGCTGTTAGAAATATTAAACATCCCTAAAATCACCGAACTACTTCGCCAAAAATCAACTTTGGGAACTAAGATGTTATGTCCATTGTGCCCGTAGTTATACTGGCTCACTCAACCGAAACACAAAAATACCGCTGTTTTGGTTAAAATGACGGTTTGCACAAAGCCCTACCACCAAGTACTCTTATTTCCTATCCCGGAACGTAACCTCGATACTATATTTCATGGCTATTGTTATAACCGCATTTAAGTAGTTACATACCTTGGCCGACATCGACTCCAAAAATAACAATAATTGTATATTATATTGATCTAATAATTTTAATGTTTTTTCTATCAGCTTACAAATATATTTTTTTGAATAGGTGATAATTTTTATTTTACTATTTTTTATTTTATTGATATTTAACGAAATTCTGCCACATGTGTATATCACCAACCTGCATTGGAGCAGCTTGGTGGAATATGCTCCAAAACCTTCTCCTCAAAGGGAGAGGAGGCCTTAGCCTAGAAGAGGGAATTTACAGGCTGTTAAGGTATGTAATGTAATGTATTATTAAAATCCATTTAGTAGTTTATGCGAGAAAGACTAACAAACACACAGACATCGTCAAACTTTCGCATTTATAATAATATCTAAGTAAAATATACGCATTAATAGAACTCCACGTGTAGAAACATTCCTGTATGTCTACATACTCGAACTAGAACTAAGTAATTTGATCCCACCTTTAAGTACTTCAA
Organism: Vanessa atalanta; assembly: GCF_905147765.1. Lineage (NCBI taxonomy): Eukaryota > Metazoa > Arthropoda > Insecta > Lepidoptera > Nymphalidae > Vanessa > Vanessa atalanta. The sequence goes on from NC_061878.1 coordinate 12,058,080, forward strand.
CCTAAACCTAATTCAGAAACCGCGCAAATGTGGCTGTGAAACCCGAGTATCTTGTTACTTATGTTAACGGACTTTGTCTTCATTACTAGCCTGAAATACACGTTTTATTATAAACTTTAATAATAAATTCCTAGAGCAGAGTGAAATAGTAATAAAAAGAGTAGTTAATTACGATATTACGAAAATTAAATTTTATCAACACTCAAAAGGAGAAATTCAATGATGTTATGGTTACGACCATTTAAAGATAACACTGATATAACAGAAAAAGACTATCATAGTAACCATAGCAAGAATAGAAAAAACAAAAGAGGTCCGTGGTCGTTAGCTGAACTTCTTTGATATCTCACAGAATAATTTGTATTTTTTTCTAGTTATATTTTTTTTGGCTCGTTGTGAAAACATTGCTCCAATTAAGTGTCAAGTCGCTCGATAAAAAAAAATTCTCAGTTAGTTATTGAGTGAGTTTTATAATAGTAGTGAAAAAAGGATGATAAGTAAATTATTGTATAATGTTGTCTTAGATTTTCGCGATTATTACACATTGAAATAAAACTAGTTTTTAACGGATTTAATCGCGTATATTAATTATTTTAACATCCCGACGTTTCGAGCACTTTGCAGTGTTCGTGGTCACGGGCAGACTAAGGTGACATTTGTCTGTTCGAATTAAAAAGAAATATTATTTACAACTACCGCCAACGATTTCTTAATTGGTATCTTGAGTAGCGTTCCGGTTGCACGCAGAAGGCACTAACTGTATCTTTAGGTCTTGCAGTCTGTTGGATTTGGGATTTTAAATTTTTAATAAGTGGATCCCAAGTGTTAGAAAGTCTCCAACCATCTTCTCTATTGAAGTTCGGATGTTTTTGAATTTCAATAGCCTCGCGTATCATTCTAGGAATGAATCTGTGTTCTCTAGCGAGGATCTGTGGTTTATCAAATCGAATAAAATGGTTAGGTTTATCCAGAGCATGTTCACAGACTGCAGACTTTGAAGAACGCCTATTTTTGACATCTCCTATATGTTCCTTGACCCTAGTGCCGATACCTCTCTTTGTTTGGCCTATGTAAGATAAACCACACTCACATTCGAGTTTATATACTCCCGCAGTTTGTAAAGGGATATTACTCTTGATAGGTCTCAAGAACTGGCTCACTTTCTTATGAGGCTTGTAAATGGTTTTAATCGAAGCTCGCTTCAAGATATTGCCAATCCTGTCTGTAACTCCCTTCACATATGGTAGAAATGCAGGTTGTCGCTCAACTGTGGGTGGCTTGATACGGCTTCTGCGATGCTGGCGAGGCACGGGCAGCTTGTTCTGGTGGAGTGCAAGTTTGACCTGAAGTAGCTCGTCCTCTAGGTGTTCAGCATCGCAGAGATGGTGGGCTCTCTGAAACAAAGATTTGCCAACGGTAGCTAACTGACTAGGGTGGTGGTGCGAGTCACCATTGAGGTATTTATTAGTGTGTGTGGGTTTCCTATAAACTGTGTGACTTAATGTATTGTCAGGATTCCTGATAATAAGGATGTCAAGGAAAGCTAAAGAATTATTTGCCTCTAATTCCATAGTAAATTGAACGTTTTTATTTATAGAATTGAGATGTACTAAAAATGCAGATGTCAGATCACTAGGTAGTATTGTGAAAGTGTCATCTACGTACCGTTTATAAAACCTAGGTGTTATTGGTCCGGAGCGAAGAGCCCTCTCCTCTAGGTCTTCCATGAATAAATCAGCGACCACGGGGGATACTGGGGAACCCATGGCTACTCCGTCAACTTGTACATAGAATTCATCATTCCACAATAAATAACCAGATGTGAGGCAGTGATGTAACAGCTCTGCATATTCCATAGGCATGTTGTGTGTCTGTAGCTTCCTCTTGACAATTTCGATGCAGTCTTGTATGGGTAAGGATGTAAACAATGACTGGACATCAAAACTAACCATTGTCTCGTTGTTGGTTAATTTAATTGTTGGTGTGCAAAGCCACCTAAACTGTATGGGTTACCTAAGATCCATAAAACTGGTGCTCCGCTTCGTCCTATTGTAAGCCAAATCGATACACCAACATATAGATTGGCTCAACACATAGCAAGGATATTATCACCCCTCCGAGGACACACTGCGGCGTATGTCAAGGATTCTTACCAGTTTGTTGGTGAAATCAAAGACCTTAAATTAACCAACAACGAGACAATGGTTAGTTTTGATGTCCAGTCATTGTTTACATCCTTACCCATACAAGACTGCATCGAAATTGTCAAGAGGAAGCTACAGACACACAACATGCCTATGGAATATGCAGAGCTGTTACATCACTGCCTCACATCTGGTTATTTATTGTGGAATGATGAATTCTATGTACAAGTTGACGGAGTAGCCATGGGTTCCCCAGTATCCCCCGTGGTCGCTGATTTATTCATGGAAGACCTAGAGGAGAGGGCTCTTCGCTCCGGACCAATAACACCTAGGTTTTATAAACGGTACGTAGATGACACTTTCACAATACTACCTAGTGATCTGACATCTGCATTTTTAGTACATCTCAATTCTATAAATAAAAACATTCAATTTACTATGGAATTAGAGGCAAATAATTCTTTAGCTTTCCTTGACATCCTTATTATCAGGAATCCTGACAATACATTAAGTCACACAGTTTATAGGAAACCCACACACACTAATAAATACCTCAATGGTGACTCGCACCACCACCCTAGTCAGTTAGCTACCGTTGGCAAATCTTTGTTTCAGAGAGCCCACCATCTCTGCGATGCTGAACACCTAGAGGACGAGCTACTTCAGGTCAAGCTTGCACTCCACCAGAACAAGCTGCCCGTGCCTCGCCAGCATCGCAGAAGCCGTATCAAGCCACCCACAGTTGAGCGACAACCTGCATTTCTACCATATGTGAAGGGAGTTACAGACAGGATTGGCAATATCTTGAAGCGAGCTTCGATTAAAACCATTTACAAGCCTCATAAGAAAGTGAGCCAGTTCTTGAGACCTATCAAGAGTAATATCCCTTTACAAACTGCGGGAGTATATAAACTCGAATGTGAGTGTGGTTTATCTTACATAGGCCAAACAAAGAGAGGTATCGGCACTAGGGTCAAGGAACATATAGGAGATGTCAAAAATAGGCGTTCTTCAAAGTCTGCAGTCTGTGAACATGCTCTGGATAAACCTAACCATTTTATTCGATTTGATAAACCACAGATCCTCGCTAGAGAACACAGATTCATTCCTAGAATGATACGCGAGGCTATTGAAATTCAAAAACATCCGAACTTCAATAGAGAAGATGGTTGGAGACTTTCTAACACTTGGGATCCACTTATTAAAAATTTAAAATCCCAAATCCAACAGACTGCAAGACCTAAAGATACAGTTAGTGCCTTCTGCGTGCAACCGGAACGCTACTCAAGATACCAATTAAGAAATCGTTGGCGGTAGTTGTAAATAATATTTCTTTTTAATTCGAACAGACAAATGTCACCTTAGTCTGCCCGTGACCACGAACACTGCAAAGTGCTCGAAACGTCGGGATGTTAAAATAATTAATATACGCGATTAAATCCGTTAAAAACTAGTTTTATCTAAATTATTGTAGTTAATTAAATTATTTGCATGCACTGAAAATCAATTTTTAAATACAATACGAAGAAGTAGATCTTCTCAAGTGCGTAAATACTCGCACCTTTCCTTTTTTTTTGTTTTACGTCATTTTCGTAGTTTTTGAATCGAGGTCGTCTCTTTATCATATGCGATTTTATTCAAAAGATGACAGTAACAACAAAATTAACTGTAAATCAAACCAAATCGAAATATCCTTCATTCAATAAATCGTCAACAATCGTCAGGTTTCCAGCGGTTCGAAATGTTGATAACAATGATAAACCCAGAATAAAAAATCAGTACTTTTGTACATTTACTGTTGATAAAAAAATACAGCCTTATTAAATCAATTATTATTCATTATCACAGATTTGTGATAGCACCAAGTATCAACTTAATATGATTATCAATAACAAGATTAAGTTTTGATTGATACCTAATGTCACAATTGAAAATCAGATCTTTGACCTTTGAAACCAGTATGACCTTTGTCTGTTAAATGCGATTAATTAGTAAGTCTATTATCAAAATCCTATTAGCCATTGACTAATCATATATGTAATTGGACCAATCATGCAATAGGTAAAATGTTAATATACTTTTTATAGATAAAATCAATTATTTATTATAAGAATTGATAACATTAAGTGCTTAAATATATATACAAATATGAATTAAAAATAGTTCCTGTATAAATCATGACCGCGTGGAATGGTGGCAAGAATGCTAGCAGCATTTCCCCGTTGAATCGCAATTCCGATCCTCTGGGCTAAAAACGAACCGGCCCTCATGTCACCAGTGGAGGCAATAAGGCGAGGTGTTATAATTTTTTATTAGGATATTGTATATGCATTCTAGTATATGTTTCCTAGGTAGGGCGTCTGGGTAACCATTTAAAACATATTCTGCTGAAAAACAGCAGTACCTAGTGTTAATTATGTTGTGTTACGGTTTGAAGGGTAAATGAGACGACTTAGACACAAAAGACACAATATCTTAGTGAATTTGCAAAAGGTGCCTGGGAGAATTTTTAATTAAAAAAAAATTATCGCAGCGACTCCTCCTGGGTCCAATCTAAGCCACCCAGGACCCACTTAAACACACACAAAACTAAATGAGACGTTCAGCGACAAACGCACGTTCAAAAGAATTATGTATCATCATTTATACGGAAGAACAGCTTAAGCGTCAAAATGGTGCTATTAGAAAATGTGGCTTAAAGCTTCACTTTCATATAGGTAGTTGAAATAAAGACGATATATATTATAATTTGCAATAATTATAGTATTCATTGATTTTCATTCATGATACATAATATATTTAATTGTATATGATTGATGAAAAAGGACACCTAGGTATCTTATCGGTTCTTCTCGGTAGAATTTGCTTTATGATCCAGTGGTAACTTAATGGATATAAATTTGTAAAAAGACATTTCAAAATATGTTCTAAGAAAACTTGAATAAAATAGATTTTCATTTTGATTCCGAATAATATCTATTGTACTAAATAATTAATAATACAGACAAATTCAAGGCAAAATTTAATTAAATCAAATCAATCAATTTTATGCACATTGAAGCGTTTTTGAATCGTCGATATTTAAAAACTAACGCCGTTTCGGAAAGCAGCTTCCAGCAAGAAGAAACGGCAAGAAACTCGCATAGTTGCTCTTTTCAAAAAAACAGATTTACAATGCTGTTTTTAACAATAAATTAGTGCCCTGTAATGAATTTAGTAAATGGTAAATTGTATATATTTCCCGGTATCTTATTATATATGCGTATACCATTGCCCAAAAACGTTCTCTGTACCGTATGCAAACGGAAAGTAGGGGTTACAAGTTTATTCTTATTGCTTGTATTAATAGTACGTACATCAGCTTTTATGGAATATTTTTGTCTATTCTTCTGTTAATATACTTAAAATGTTGGAATAAAGTACCTACTGATTTTCTCGCCGGTTCTACCGGTATTCTATCGGTAGAATCTACTTTCTGAACCAGTGGTAGCTTTACATTTAATTTACTACTAACATGAAGATTTAAAAGTGTTTCTATAATATGTGTGTCTACTTGAAACAAGAAGATTTTATTGTTATTTTTTTTTAAACAAATTAATAACATATTAAAACTTATTGTATTATTAAACGAAACTGTATGCGACTTGCATTCGTATATTGTTATACGACACAGTCCGTAAGAACTTTAAAATTAAAATCGAAATACTAATAAATATTCCTTGAATATGAAATGGATTCTTAAATAATAGTAATATTGAATTAATAATTACTTGGTGGTAGGGCTTTGTGGAAGCCCGTCTGGGTAGGTACCACCCACTCATCAGATATTCTACCGCCAAATAACAGTAAACTGTATTGTTGTGTTCCGGTTAGAAGGGTGAGTGAGCCAGTATAATCACAGGCAAGGGACATAACATCTTAGTTCCCAAGGTTGGTGGCAAATAGGTGATGTAAGGAATGGTTAATATTTCTTACAGCGCCTTTGTCTATGGGCGGTGGTGACCACTTACCATCAGGTGGCCCATATGCTCGTCCGCCAACTAATGCCATAAAAAAAAAATTAAGTCAAATTAAGTGAAAAACGACATTGCAAACGTTTGTAACATGTCGAGATTAAAGAGACATTGTGATAGATATTTTTATGAAGACGAATGTATGACACAATAATTGTATAATTTATCTTGATATAGCTAATGATATATTAATTTAACGATTGTGTTTAATAATATATTTTGAAGTACATAACTGCGAGTTTATTGAAAATTTAACAGTTTATTTGTTACTATAAGTATTTGAAACGGGATATTTACCATGTTTTTTATTTTTTTTTGGTGGAGCTCGATATTTCGATATTATCAACGAATGTCTTGTTAATAAGGCTGTTTGAAATTTTTTTTTGTTGTTATTATTGCCGTATACATTTTTTTTAACATATTTAATAGATTATAGTTTTTTTTTTATAACAAACCATTATAGGTAAAAAAAAAACTATTTTATAAAATATCGAAAAAACCCGTTGTCAGTATTCTTTGGATACGAAATACTTTAAGTTAAAAGTGTAATCGTTGAATCCAAAAAAGGTTTTAGATTTAATTTTAAAATTATCGAGCAAGCCTGTTATTCGTTCTTTTTTTAAACGGAATACTTTCAACTTACGCCTATATTTATAAAAAAAAAATAGCTTAAGCGAAATCCAAAGAAACCAGTTAATACTAGTAAATCTTGGACTCGATAAAGTGTGACAAATCTACTTTCTTAAAGAAATCAATTTATAATTACTTTAGTTAAAGGTGTTTAATTAGTCTTCCGTTAATTAGCAATACATAATATTAATCTACATTAATTAAAAAAATATAAAAAACAAGACAGTTATACAATTATAATTATCAGAAACGACTTATTCTTTCAATATTTTGTTGAGTAAAAAAAGTTAATTTTTATTATTAAAAAATATTTTTTCCTGATATAATAATTTTACGTTTACTCAATTATAAAATCAATCGTAAATAAATATTGAATAATGTCCTTGTATTTTATTTTCCTTTAAAATAAATAATATGACATATTATGACAATAACTGTGTAGTTATAATTTTAAAGGTAACATTAAAAGATATTAACATTGTAATAGTGCATATCACGACGTATAATAATTACGTAAAACAAAATTCTTGATCGTAAACTTAAGAAAGTATTCATTAAATATTAATTTACCTCCAATACGCATGCATTCCACGCTTTCAATAGCACCATATAATTATTGAAAATTCATTACACTTTTCTTTATAAATAACGATTAACACAACACTAGTTCACTCATCCAAATCACGCTATTAAGTTTTCTTTTTTATCTGTGTATTCGAGACGTCAAATTTCGAATGTCATTTAAAATATCGTAATAAAACCTTCGCAGTATTTGTCGTATTAAAAACGGATAGTGTCATAAAAGCGCGCGTCCGCAAAGAAATGACCCAAACAACTGAATGATAGCTGCGTCGTCGGTGCAAGCGCATCGAGTTAGGGTATGGTTCCTCTGAATAACTAGCGCTATAATATTATTTACTAGTAAATTGTTATTAATTAAGACATAGTTTTATCAATATACTCATAATGGTAATATTAGTTTGTTATGCTTCGTGTTTATTGTGTTTTTTTTTATAATATGTAAACTAATATTAAAAAAAAACAAACAATCTTATTTCACTGATATAAAAATTGTAATAAATATTTATTGAAATAATTATCTGCATAATTCTTATCTTGCCGTATAAGAAGCCGCGATTTTTTACTAAGTATTGTGTAAGTATTATATAATTACTTGTTTTTTTTCCTAAGAAATATGTCACCACACCCATTCGTGGTTAATTTTTGATTGACAAGTACAACACTATTGCATTATTATATTTTCTGCTATTTTTTAGATGTTCGATGGATCACAAGCATTATTTGTAAAGACGTGTGGGCACAGTCGTAACTATTTCCGTATACTTGGTAAAGCGTGAAACGCCTTCGGATCTTCCGTTTCCTTAATATTACAGTTTTTGAAAAAAGTCAAATATTTCATTTTCGTTATCTAATTGTTTATATAATTGTTACATATATTCGTGTAAATATATTCAAATAAAAAAAATCTGTAGTTATAAATAATTTACAATGATGTTATACAAAACCTCGGACCTTTTTTGTAATACTGATAAAATTCTTTAATAAACACACTAAAAGCTTATATCACAAAGTATATTGTGTAACATCTTTACTTAGGTAAATCAGAAAATGCACACGCGTGTTCTGGAGAAGATTTTAGTACATATTACATAATCGAGCAAATTTCAAGTTCAGTCGAGATGTCCCAGTGGTGAATTTTAACCTATGATTGCGGGTTCAAATCCTTGTAAGCACCACTGATTTTTCATATGCTTAATTTGAGTTTATAATTCATCTCTTGCTCTTGAGCAATTTTTGTGAGTCTACCACTGGTGTATCCACCAATCCGCATTGGAGTAGCGTGGTGGAAGCTCTAAACCCACTTCACAAATGGTAAAGAGGCCTTAGTCCAGCAGTGGTACTTTTACAGGCTGCTACAATAGAAATAGTACCAAGCCGTGGGCAACAAAGTAGTTATTTTATTTATTATAAAATAAAGGCATGTACACATCCCTTATAGTTACAATCTGTATTCATTATTCTTGTACCCGGTTTCGCTCGAGTACATCAGCTATAGTATCAGATTATACTGGACAAACAGCTTGCCATATCAATGTATGCAGTATATATATATATATATTGTTATCTTTTCCTGGTGTCGAATTTATATCGGGAAATGCGTTTAGAATTATTTTTATTCAATTGAATTTATTCATATTTTTATGCAATAGGTACGCGGACAGGTCAATGAAACGCCTGATAGTATGGTGGGTAGCACCGATATGATAACCATTCCTTACAGCACTCTAATGCGCCACCAACTAAAAAGGAGCTAAGATGTCCCTTGTGCCTGTACTTACACTGGCTTACCTATCCTTAAAGCCAGAACTCAACAATACGTATTACTGTTTGGCGGTAGAATATCTAATGAGTGGGTGGTCTACCCAGACGGGCTTGCACAAAGCCCTACCTCCAAGTAAAAAGTGTACAATTATCAATGTTAGTAGCATTACACTTATTGCGTTAGACGAAGTTTAAAACTTCTATTAGTTCGGAAAATATAGACCTGATCTATGAAGTTTTTGATTAGAAAATTTTACAATGTAACATAGAATTAACAACGAATAAATATCGAATTCCTTTGTTTAATAGAAGCAATACACGTACTTATTGATTGTCAAATTAAACATTACTATCGTTTCGGAAAATAAATTACTCTGACATGAGAAGATTCGACGAAATAAACTTAGAGGTTTTATTTTTTTAAATATATAACAATTTAATATATATTTAGAGTACAGAAGTGAAATAGATTTAAAAAAAAAAAAATCAATAATTTAAAATGCTTCTAACAATTTACTAACATTTGACGACCTCCGTGGTCGAGTAGTGTGTACACCGGTTTTCATGGGTACGCCACTCCGAGGTCTCGGGTCCGAATCCCGGCCGAGTCGAAATAGAAAAAGTTAACGTTTTCATGTTGTCTTTGGTCTGGGTACCGTCTTTGTAGTACCGTCGTTATTTCTGATATTTCATAACACAAGTGCTTTGGCTACTTACATTGGGATCAGAGTAATGTATGCGATGATGTCCAATATAAAAAAAAAATACTAACAAACCAAAAATAGAATCACATATAATTTAACGATTTTATCTTAACATATATAAATAACCAAATCATACATATTGAAGTAAATTACTTACACGATTGAGCTTACAATTCCAAATAAAACACAACGAACACTTTTAACAAATTACAAGTCGCGCCAATATCGACCGTACTGTCTGTGCCCAAACAGAAAAAAATAATGGCGGCTTAATTCAGTTTCGCGCCTTTTGGTTTTTTTTTTTTATTAGTTCTAGCCAGTTTTATGCATAAAGGAATAAAATCCTAAATTTATTTTAAAACATTTACTATGTTAAAATGTTTATGTATAAGATATTTATAGATAAATTAAACTGCATTATATTAACGGTACCTTTCTGGCCCTCGGTTATACAGATTTAATGGTGAGTGAGTTAGTGTAACTAGAGGCAATACATGCAGCTGCAGTTGGCGGCGCGTTAACGCATTTAATCTCACTGTTGCCAGTGTCTTTACGCGATGGTCACCATTTATTATGTCGCTCATTTTATAATTTAATTTCTCAAGAAATACATGAATACATTAAACGTAAGGCCTAAAAAAGTTTAATATAATCTCATTTCTTCAATTCTTTGTTACATTGTAAATTGTAAATAATAACAAAAAAACAGCGTGTACTTATGTACGCACGTGAGAAGTTCTACTTCTTTTGCGTGATAAAAAATAGTTTTTAATTGAATTCAAAGAATTAGTTACAACAAAATAATAATAATAAATACATTTTTATTTTTTTCAATAATTAAATATTCATATTAATTAATAGTATATAAGTAACTATTACTACGATAAAGTTATTTTTTCATTTTTCATTACTATGAAACTCACTCTACAATTTTAATATTCACAAATTAAATTTGTAAAAAAATTATGACATTTCCGTTTCGGAATCGGTAGTAGTTTTTAATTTGTCCATAAATAATTAAGTATCATCTTATATATTAATAGCGTAAGCCGATCGATAGCTGCACATAAAAAAAACGCTAAAGGTCTCTTTTTGAATACCTGCAGCCGTTGATGTGCAGAAAAATAAAGGATTCTTGATTGCTATTTACTAAATTATTACGTTTTAACAAAGAATTAATTTTAGTAGAGAGCGGAAAAAATTTACTGACCAGTTAAAAAGTAAGCTTAAGTTAAGCTGTATAAGAACAAAAATGAAAAACGTAAACAAAATTATAGGAAATTGTCGTCGACAAACTCCTATTCTAACTAAACTAATGTATACTATTTGACATTAAAATTTCATTTGGCGCCAAATGTAAATTAGTGAGTTTACAATGCAATAAAATGAAAACAAAACCTGTCATAAATCTGTTTCGAAATTCCTAAAAAAATCTTTTGAATAAACGTGAAGTTTCGCGGGAGATCCACTAGTTCTATATTGATTTGAAATCCCGTTAGATTTAAGTTTGAATTAAAAAAAAAAAAAAACTTTATCAACTTAATAATTTAGACAGAAATAGTACTTTATAGTTAATTATAGAGAAAATATTGACTGGACATTATTCATATGTAATTTGTTCGGTCTCATTTTATCTCGTTTTATGATTTATAGTTTTATAATAATAAGCTTTATATAATCGATATTTGTGTCAAACTCGCTCGAATACTTCTTGACATCAAATTAATATAATATGATAATATGGACATTATTCAATGAGCCCTAATGAATAAATTAATCTTCGTCAGATCATATCATAGTAACATTTTATGTCCAATATGATAGTTATATTATGTAAATTCGGTAAACATATTTATAATTGTGATATATGTATATAAAAATACTAATATAAAAATGGGTAAAATTTGTATATAGAGATAATCCTCGGAATTAAAGCTTCAATTTAAAAAATGTTTTCGTCAGTGAAAAATTACATTATTCCATGTGCTGCAGAATTGGAATTATATTTGTATAATAGCACTTTCTTTATAAGTAAATTGCGCCCGTGCAAAGCCGGGCGGGTCGCTAGTATTATATGAATATGTAATGAATTGTTCAGTACATTTTTCTCCTCTGTTCGTTAATCTTAAAAATAATAGCAAATATTATATTTATTGGTGACGTATGAAATTCTGGTCATTTCTTACATAGTGCCATTGACCTTGGAAACTGAGATGTCATTAACCTTTGTATTTACACTGAGTCACTCACCTTATGATGAGAGGGTAGTATCTACCCGGACAGGTTTGCCCAAATCAACAAAGCCCTATCAACAAGTTGAAAGTTAGTTATACCCATAGGATACATAGTCTACCTATAGGATACATGGACCAGTGGTAGGTAGGTTAGGTGTTCTTCGTAGGGTTTGTAAGCCGTCACGAATCTCTGACGTCATCCCACCGGCATATTGACTGAGGATTTGGTGCAGACTCACTGTTTGAGATACTATTTTTCCTCCTGAGTCCAAATCTACTGTATGTATGTTGAAAGAAAGCGAAAGAAAGAAGCGAAATCGATATTATTAATTTCCTGGGTGAGAAAATCCCGATGCTTTGAGATGAGTCTTTGCCTCACCGATACAAGTACAAATACCTAATATATGTAGTCGGTTCTTACAACAACCACGTTTTAATATGGGATGAGTCGATTAATTCTGTCGGTTCAATACATAATACATAGTAGGTAATTATTAACCAATATTGCAGGTATTTTAGTTTCCACAGCGTGGTAGTTCAACACAAATGCGTTTTGTTCGTTGTTTGAACTGAACGTTAATTTATTTGAAACTAAAACTATATTAAATCAAGTCGACATGTTGACAGCGACGTTATTTAGTTTACGTCGATCGCGGTATACAAAATACATTGTTCTGAATTAAATGTAAATTGGTTTTTAAGGTTCCACAGTCTATTCCGTGATTTAAAACCTACGGAATTCGATGATTGTGTTATCTTTTTTCATGATTACAAGATCTTGAAGTTTTACAGAAGTAACCTATTCCATAAAGTGCTTGTAAATGTCTACTTGAATAAAGTATATTTTGATTTGATTTCATTGATTTGTATTGACATAATAAGCAAGTCGTCTCTTCACGCATTAAATAATAATAATATTGTTTTTAAATAATATTGATATATTCAATTTCGACACATAATGTGTTATTTGACATCGATTTTGAAAAGGTAGGTAGTAGTAGGTAAGGCTTGGTGGTAGAGCTTTGTGACACTCATCATCTACTCCCGCCAAGCAGCAATATTTGCATCGTTGTGTTCCGGTTTGAAGGGTGGGTGAGCCAATGTAACTACAGGCAGAAGGGACAAACATCATAGTTCCCAAGGTCGGTGGCGCATTGGTGATGTAAGAAATGATTAATCTTTCTTACAGCGCCATTGTACATGAGAGGTGGTGACCACTTACCGTCAGATGATGAATCGATCTTTTGAATCTTATTTCTTTTATTCAGATTACGATGTACGGGAAATTTTAAATGTCATAAAACTACATATGAATATTCATATGTAGTTTTATGACATTTTAAATTTCCCTTTTTAGCACTAAATTAATATATTAAGGTATGCGTTATTTATGTACATAATATCGCGTTGTATCGGATCCCAGTATAATCTGAACTATCCTCTCAACAAAGCAAATATAACGTGTGAATCTGACCTCAATCGGTGAAGTCGTTCAGAAGTTGTACGATCACTAGCACACAGCTTAACACATACGAATCTATCAGGAAAATATGTCACATCGGATTCACGTAACTGGTTAGAAGACAAATCTATATAATTGTATATATATAACTGTCAACAGAAAGTGTGATTCAGGCTTAGTTAAATAATTAAAATATTTTTTACTGATTTGTGATTAAAGATATTTATTTTTCAAAATTAAATAATTTTTCAATTACTTGAACGTTAACCCAGCCAGACTTGCTCGCACAGCTTAGGTAGGTACCACTCATGCATCAAACATTTTACCATCAAACAGCAATACTTAACAGCTTTGTTGTGTCCTAGTTTGAAGGGTTAGTGAACCAGTGTAACAACAGGCAAAAAGCTCGTAAGATCTTAGTTCGCAAGGTTAGTGGCGCGTTCTCGATGTAGGGAATGATTAACATTTCTTACGGCGCCAGTGTCTATGGGCAGTGGTGACTACTTACCATCAAGCTCGCCTACCAACATCATAAAAAAAACTTAAACATTTTTACTTTATCACTTCGACGTGGACAATTAAATAATTTATTCAATGTCATCGGTTTCATATCATTTCTATGGTTGTGTTAGTATTAATTAATTAAAAAAAACTTATAATATAAACAGTCATAATATATTATAAATATTCGCAATGAAGTGACATTTACAAATATGAAACAAGCAAAGATCGCACCTTATACTACATATATTTAAACAATATAAAAAAAAAACAAAATATCGAATTATACAAATATAAATTATTTGCGTTCGGAAACATAGAATATCATTTTATGTATAGATAGATATATATCTATCTATATATATAATCATATGATTTCAAGCTCTTAATTAATATCAAACAGGACTTCCAGGCAAAGCTAAGCTTGTGTTTCAAAGACAATGCACTGTTATTGTCGCGTTATGCTGGTCTCAGGCCAGTGTGTCAACTAGTATATCGCTCGTTAAGCAGACTACATACTTGTTATATGATAGGGAACTTAGATTAATCATAGTTTAAGATTAAGGCAATAGTGTTGAATGAATTCTATATTAAAACCGCAATGTTGCTGCAATTATATCATATCTATTTATGAAAAACGATTAATTAATAAATTTCGGTATTTTTTTTAAAGTTTCAATTTAGATAGAGAATATACTCGGTATTGCAGTGCGATTCTGTAAGAACTCACTTCGTATCTCACTCGTGAAATGTTGACAACTGACTTATAGTGATACGCAATTTTGATACTCAATGTCACATATAAAATTCTCACATTTCAAGCTCGTTTTCTGCGGTGAGATTCGAGTTTCTTGTTACAGAATAGCCACACAGAACTTATAAAATTTTAAATTAATATTATTTATATTTAAGAATCTTGAGAAATAAAAAAAAACATGACCAATTATTCGTTAAATATTTTAAAAAAGTACTCAATGTCAAAATGGAATCCATGATTCTGTCACATAGATTATAAACGTATAATAAAGAACTTTTTTATTATTATTTTTATTGTCTGTGGTACGCCTTACATAGCTTATAGCTAGGTCTAGCGGCATTATCATTAGCATGCTTCTGTGTTAATAGTTATGATTAGCTGTTCGTATTTCCATTGTATATTATCATTAGATGGAAACGGAGTGAATACATAATTGGTTGTAAATTATAGAACAATTGATAAGTCTATATATACAATGTCTGTATGTACATATATGTCACAGCCAAATGGTTTAATTAGCCTTTTAATTTACAGCCAATTTACTAAAGGGCTGCTAAGAGAGCCGAGATGGCCTAGTGGTTAGAACGCGTGCATCTTAACCGATGTTTTCGGGTTCAAGCCCAGGCAGGCACCACTGAATTTTCATGTGCTTAATTTGTGTTTATAATTCATCTCTGCGGTGAAGGAAAACATCGTTAGGAAACCTGCATGTGTCTAATTTCAACGAAATTGTGCCACATGTGTATTCCACCAACCCGCATTGGAGCAGCGTGGATGAATATGCTTCAAACCTTCTCCTCAAAGGGAGAGAAGCCCTTTAGCCCAGCTGTGGGAAATTTACAGAAACTCTCAAAATATTTATGTTGATGATTTAGGTTGGAACATATTTTTTGGTTAAATGGCTAAATATTTATAATATCGCGCCTATACTGAGGCAGTTTTTTTTTTAAGTTTTGACCACTTAACATCATCCATTTTCCCATTTATAATATAGGTGGGACGATCCCACCTAGGTATATTATAAAGAATAAGCTAAAGATTTGACTTGGCTAGTTTTCATGTATGGCTATATATTTGGTTAATCAGCTAATTGACATTATAATAAACGCAACTATATTTATATTGTGAGGATATATTATATTAATCTTCTAAAAATATTTACTGCTTTTAAAAACTAGATAGCAAAATATTGAGAGAAACTATATAAATTGATGTTTAAAATCTACGATGTAAAATATATGAATATATGTATAAATATACTCTATTCCAACCATAATAGGAAAAAGCCAAATAAACAGCATTTTACTGGAAATTGACGCGATATAATTGGTCAAGAGCTTGATTAATCTATGAATTTCACAATGGATTTGCAAAAAAATGCCGTTTTGAACGTCTGCGAAACTGTTATCGGTATTTTGGAAGTAAAATTAAAGTCGAAATAAGTACTAAGTATTATAGTGTTGTATTATAAATAAATATATATTAATCATAAACTCTTAGTAGTGCAAAATATAGCTTATTTATATGTAAATCGCATGAAATACGTAGCTTTAAGGTTTGTTTATATTTTTTCCTACTTCCATTGGAATAGGATATATATACGGTAATGTGTAGGATCATGTTACATATTGTATTGTTATGACAACCTTGATCGTGCTTGATCGTGACCACTCGGAAACGGGAGGAAACTTTAACGAAAACATTAACTGAACAGAAAACAGAGCCTCTATAAAATTATTTAGGCTCGTCTTGATATATATTCAGTATTGACGTATTCCAGTTTGTATTGTGATTGAGCTGCATGTAATTAGTTGACGCGCAAAAGTTTTAAGCAAAAGCTGAGAATGTATATCCTATATATTTACTGTAATCATGCTACGTGTAAACAACACATGTATCTTACGAGTGCCTCGGTATCAGATCCCGAAGTCCCGGACTCAACCAAAGATCGGGCTGATATAAAAATCTTGGCCTATTCGGTTAAAAATTCTTATAAGCAGACCGGAGTCTAAAAAGTTGGATGCGTGTACAATTGATAATTTTAAGCACATTTAATTTACTTATTAGATTGAAGTCAAACCTTTTTCGATATTTTTTTAATATTCAATAAAAAAATATATCTCTCTGTCTCTATCTAGATAAATCCTATTGTTATCGGTGAACCTATGGCTCACAATTCTTACAGTGTCAGTCTCCATAGACAAACGTGATCTTTTTAATAAGATTGATCATCTTCCTAAAATATGAAGCGGTGCGTTGTGTACGTAAAATATTATAAAACCCGGTTTCTTTGTGTTGTAGATCTAGCTCGTACGTGGTTTGCGAGCGAGTTGCTAGCGTTGCAATATAAGAAGATTATTTTAAATATATAGTGGCTTCTTGCAGCTAATAAAAATGTTTATTTGTTATAAAATTGTAAGAGAAAAATTGTTTAACAGATATTTTTAAATAAACAACATTAATGGATTTTGTTTTGCATACAAATCGAAACTACCGAGTTATAAATGAAATTATTTTTTTAATTTACCATTTACAGTTTGATCTTTTTTATTTATAATAGCTATTAACATTTCGACACTAGCTAGGCGTCCCGGCTTCGCTTGGGTAGAATAAATGTCTATAGACAACGTTTATTTTGAAATATGTTCATATAGAAAACATTTTTTTTCTTTACGGTCAGGATATTTTTCCGTGCGTGCGCAGAGTAACTCACCAAAGCATTACTTGGTCGTCGGGCTATTTACAAGCCCGTCTGGATTCGTACTCCCCACTCTCATATATTCCACCTTCAAGCAGTAACATTTAGTAGAATTGTGTTCCGACTTGAAGGGTGAATAAGCCAGTGTAACAACATCTCAGTTTCCAAGGTTGTTGATGCATTCCTACCTAAGTAGGAAATGATTTAAATTTTATACAGGTGCCCGTCTTCATGTTTCATTTGTTTATTTTTATACTATAAAAATAAACAAATGAAAAACGCGTGAGCCACTACGATATACGCCAAATGTATGAACGACTTGCAGTTTACAACGAAATTCTGAACGAAAAATCTGTCATAGGATACAAAACTTCTAAAAAATCTATTGAATAAACGCGAAGTTTCGCGGGTGACCCGCTCGTATAATATTATTCTCGATTAAAACGAAAAAGTTTTTATAACTGTCACATATTTTCTAAAAAGTTACATCAAGTAAAATCTTTGGGTGAGTACTTTTAATCGTGTTAATGAGAAAACTTCAGTTGTAATATTTTTAATAAAACCGCCTAATAAAATCCCACGGTCCGTTCTTTTACAAACAGACTGAAGTTCGACATTTATTATATCAACTTCTTTTGGTACGAAAAAGACGAAATTACACTGAAATTGGATTCGGACGGTTTATGTAGCGATCTAAAAATATGATATAAAGAATAAAGTTGGTAGAAAATATTTAGAAATTTACTTGGTAGGGCTTTGTGAGATAACGTCCTGGTATTACCCTCGATAAGATATTCATTAAACAAACAGCTATAGTATTGATGTGTTCCGGTTTGATGTGTGAGTGAGCTAGCGTAAATACAGGCCCACGGGTCATTTTAGGTTGGTGATGCGTTGATGTGCTGATCACTTGCCATTTTATATAGGCTCATTTGACATTTGCCTACCGCCATTTTGAAAAAAAAAAAAAAAAAATCGATATTTAGTTCTTTTTTTGAAATGAAATAATTAGTGTCGTATTTTAGAAAATCTTAATATATTAATAAAATTAGTTACATTATCTTTGTATGATAAGTTAGAACATTGGACCAATCTCATTACTAACCGGCACGAGGCAGTAGACATAAAATGAGATTTATAAGTTTTATTAATTAAATATATTATACATGCGTCGTCACGCACGAACACTCCGTCTCATACTCGTTCACGGCATATGAGCTTGATCTTAAACACCGTCGCTCTTAAAAAAACAATTTATAATGTAGCAAATTCCTTTACAATATTTTAGTAACATTTTATCCGTGTGAATCTATCTCATGCATACATTTAAAATATATTTGTTTTATGATACATTTAAGATTTGTTTGACGAACAAATAGGCCACCTGGTGGTAAGTGGTCACCACCGCCAATAGATATTAGAGCTGTTAGAAATATTAAACCCTTTAATCATGGAAATTAAAATGGCACATCTCTTGTACCTTTGTGGTGTTGGAACACAACAATACTCATTTTATTAATTAGTGGTAGAACATATTATGATGACTAGCTGGTACCCACCCAATCGGGATTGCACTAAGCTCTATAGTAAATTATAATTTTTTTAAGTAGATTTTACTTTATCATTAAAAAAAAAAGTTAAATATTACCACGTGTTCGTGACCGGTAAACACAGTAGTTATTATTTTTTACTAATATTCTCTTATCGATTAATAATGTCGAACTATTCCGAAATTAGCCGAAGCGTGAACATGTATGTTAACGAGATACGCTGTACGTGATACAAGAAAATTCGCGTACACTCAATTGTCTCTGTTCTAGTGAGGTTTTTTGAAACGAATTTATTCTACGCGGTTTACGTTAGAGAGAACTGGCAGAAAACGTCACATATTGAAAAAAACGTTATGTCATCCAGGCGACTTCTCTCTCTCTTTCACTTTCGCTCTGTCTCTTTCTACCATATGTAAGTTTAATATAACATTATCTAAGCTATTTTTTTTGTATAATAATAATAACAATAATTTTTCTGTCTGTCTGTTAATTTATTTCATAGTATCTGTTATTTCATAGATACATAATATACGAAAGCGATTTTATTCCTATGACACGATCGAAAAAGGGGGCATCTGATGGAAAGGTAACGCATAAAGACTTTGGCACCGTAAGAAATATAAAAAAATGTCTTTGTTGCAAATAACATTGTTGATATACTTTCAAGTGGATGTACTAATAAAATACATTAAGGAAAATTACATAAACTCAATGAAGCTTCGAATTTATCGAATTATTGCCTCCATCAATCAAGGGGACGGCGTTGAAGAAATAAAATCGGTACACCATCAATTCCCGCCAACGACACTGCAAATTGTTAAACTTTTCTCTGTTATTCGCTTGAAAATTAAATTCTTATGTAATTCTCTTTAGGAATTACAGTTTCGTTAATACATTTATAATTGCTAAGTGATGTTTGCTGTTTTTTTTATTTGACTTAGTACATTTTTGTAATATTAATGTTATGTATAACCATTTTTGTTATTTGGTTTAAAAGTTTTTATTTTTAACAACATCAACATGAAGTGGCAAGGGGCCAACTTAAAGTAAGTGGACAACAGTGGGAAATTTACAGGCTGTTAACGTTGTATTCTTTAGATGGTCAAAGCTAGCTTGGTAGCCAAGCTATGGAACTAAGTTATTATCTCCCTTGTGCCTCTTACATTGATTGAAACTGAAATAAAAACAATACCAAAAATTTTGCTTTTTAGCGGTAGAATATGTAGTGAATGGGTGATACCTACACAGACGGACTCGCATAAACCTCTACCCTACCCTATTATAAATTATCTATTTATCTATGTTTATATAATATGTTCATATTATATAAACATACATATATACATATAAACATACATTATGCTTTAACTATATAAAAAAAAATCCAAACGTCTTGTTACCTTTTTCTATTTACTAACCAATTTTCTTTGGTAGCCTTGGACAAGATTTAGTGTTAGCAAAATAAAATCTATATATAATGGGAAAGTACTTCTGGTTGTTACGATTTAATAGTGATGAAATTTAATACGTAGTTTGAACCCCAAGGACGTTTTTTTTCACCCTTCAATGTAAAGTTGGAGATGTACGATTGTATGCGAATACTTAGACTGTACGTGGCATACTTATATCCACACCAGGTCGAAGGCTCGAAATTCGAAACGTGCAAATAAATGTTTGCATGGTTTTGCTAGTATTATACAAAAGGCGCATTCTTGCTTGTTTAACTAATAAATCAATCACACCTTTAACTATAGGGCAATATTAACCTAAATTTTTATAATAGAGGCATGGAACAGTTGTGGGTTTAAGGACCCCTCTAGTGGTATGTCATCATTACTAAATATTAAGGTCAAGGCTTTGCGGTTTTAACTTATAAAGATTAAGGAGGATTAAGGAGGAGAAGATTTCTAATGGTAAATAGCTTATTATTATGAATTTATTAAATAGCTATTCGTAAACGACCACATAGTATTACCGCCCAATGCATCAATACCTTGTAGCATAATAATATATTAAAAAAAAGCACGCTTAGCCTGTCAAAGGCTTGGATTTACTCTTGGGCGCGAAGAGTAGAGTAGAGCCATAGAAAATTTGTCGTTTTGGTTGGTTTTTGAAATTAATTATTATTATTTAAAAGTAATTAATGATATTGTTGTTATGACGTCAGATACTTATTTGTCTAAACTTTTTAAAAGTAAGTATGTTTCACTTCTGGTCGATAACAATAGTGTTACTCCCGAGAAATTCCCTTTTCTCCTGATAACAAGGTTGCCGGTATTTTATAGCTACACGCTATTTAGGTTATGTTAGATGTAATTAAACAAAAACAAACACCAAAATATTATGTATGCAATATTTTAAACTCGTAACATTTTCTTGTTTTAACTTAATTGAAGTCTATGAAACTGCTATAAATTTTGTTTTAGCGCAAGATTAACGCCAACATCGTAAGATAGACTGACGTTAATATCTCTAAAGAGGATAGGATCTAATAAATCTACTGAAATTGGTTGTATTTTGAACGCGAGAGTGAAAACAAAATTTAACAGACAATTTTATTATTTGTTAAACTGATACTTTAGTCGAAAAATTTTCAGTCGTATGATAGTAGGGGTTTCCTCAACCTCGTTTGTAGTATAGGTAGTACGGGTAGTACCTATGCAGACGAGTTTCATATAGCCCAGCCAGCAAGCCCAGTGTAGCATATAGTAATAAATCTTGTGAAATTTACAGTAACACGGTATTTAGGCTGCAGATTGCCTCGTTGGTCTTGTGGCTAGATATAAAGCTCGAGAACCTCAGGTCATGTCGATAAAAAGATATTGGGGTTTTTTTTCGAAAAAATCTCATTAATACCCCGGAGTTTCAGTTGTTCTTTCGCCTCGGAATTCAGTCGGATTAGGAAGGGAGGGAATAGAGAGTGCACCTGTGTACATACTTGCTCACAATAGATAAGTTCCCTAAACGGATGGACTATTTAATCATCAGGGGATTCATCAGGAAATTATTCTGCCATTATCAGGGGACCAATATGTGGCCTAGTTTGTTTTGGTATATCAACAAATGAAAATATATTGAATTATGATGCAATATATAAAAATATAAGAGTTTCGTTATATACGCGACACGCACACACAAATGAGTAGAGAGCAAGAAAGGGAGGAAGCATGACGGCATAACAGAGGGTCATCCCGTTAACTGTCGCGGCATATACGTAGTTTCATCCTCAAGTAGATGTTTTAAATTAAAAAATACCTTCACCAAACAAAAAAAAAATGCTCAGTCTTGCATATTTTAGAACAATATAGTAAAAACATAAACTATGACAGATAATTGCGTTTTTTAAGCTAAAATAGAAAGGAGTAAATTGTAGAATACCGCCGAAGACTGTTTACTCACAAATCAAAATCGCCCGACGATGGCACTTTTATTTGTGTATCGGTAAGTTCGTTTACGTCGCTTCCAGACACGGCTGAAGTTTGAAACATTTCTGTAAACCTAAGTTACTTAGTTTGAAAATAAGTTAGATAGAAAATTTCAAACATGATAATTACGTTTTGTTATTTTAGTAATATCTGTGTAACATTTTTATTACCTTAATAATTTTATAAAAATCCTTTATAGTGTGTAATCATTGCTTGTTTAAATGATATAGGCTGGTAGCTGTAGTAATAGCATCATTTAAAGATTATTTATATGTTAGGAGAAATGCGTATGCTATTTATAACGGTATTATTATTATGATTTTTCTTTCTCTTTTTTCTTCTCCGTTTTATAAAGGTAATACACAGATACACGAGCCTAAGTCAAGTATATATGTATTTGTAGAATTTTTCGACATTTGTAGACATTCGAAACGTAACCGTTGCCGTTTTGCCGTTTTCATATTCTACAAGCACAAGGATCCTGTTGCGGTTCGGTCATAATTTATATAAAAAATAGAATTATCCTTCAGTTACGATTGTGCTAAGATTATTTTTTGATGACCTCCGTGGTCGAGTAGTGTATACACCGGTTTTCATGGGTACGCCACTCCGAGGTCTCGGGTTCGATTCCCGGCCGAGTCGATGTAGAAAAAGTTCTTTAGTTTTCTATGTTGTCTTGGGTCTGGGTGTTTGTGGTACCGTCGTTACTTGTGATTTTCCATAACACAAGTGTTTTAGCTACTTACATTGGGATCAGAGTAATGTATGTGATGTTGTCCAATATTTTTTTTTGTGAGGAATAGTCCACATTGAATCTGAATATAATCAGGAATGTATCAGATAGATGCTTTTTTTTGTCTTTCGAATGTCAAATTATTTTTGACACCGAGAAAGAAATAATTAAAAGTTAGTAATTATTTATCTGTTGTATTATACATACTTCACATTAGCCTGATGTGATAATAATCTTACCCTTTCTTCGTTGCTATTCATACCTAATGCAACATCACTAAAATCGAAATCAAATGTAACATACAAATTGTTTTCAGTATAAAGGCCTGAATTTGCGTCTGATTCCATTAGCAGCACATTGTATTCGTTGCTATTGTTTAAAATATAATTCACACTAATATGCAACTTATACACTATAAATAGAGTTTATAACTCCTTAGCAAAATATTCGATAATAATCCCATGTATTTCATACAATCATTCTTTAATTTAAGCTTTAATATCTTGTGATAAGGTTTAAAATTGATTGTAGTCAAATATATTACAGTTGTTCAAATTCATTCAGCGCCGGAATACGGATATGGGATTTGAAACAATGAAGACAATATTCCCATAACACAGTATCCTAATCCATTTAACTATTGTAACATTTAAAGTAAACACTTAGCTAAATTTCTGTATTCTGGATATATACGGATGGTAGTTGTTAATTGTTAGGTATTTAACCAAATAAACTTTTTCAAATATAAATCTTTACCAACATCATGACCATCATGATTATGTGACAAATACTACAAGAGTAACTACTGAGTTTCTTACCGGTTCTTCTCGGTAGAATCTCGATTAACATTCGGAACCGTTGGTAGCTTTACTTAATATAGTTTGTTAAATGACGATTCAAAAGTGCTTGTAAAAGCCTACTTAAATAAAGTATATTTTTTTTAAGAATTACACGAAACATTCTACATACAGTTCATTCAATTCTAATTATCTCATAATTCGATTGAAGAAAGAATAAAGATAAACAAATCGTAGATTATATAATACATTATACTTGTGTAAATGATTTATTCCATGTAATTTGCTAATTGCTCAGTTATATTGTACAGTAATAACAGTTCTTGATTAATTTATATATTTATTTATAATACCACACTATTCCACCTAACCTCCCAGATTCTACTTAAACGTCCCTCACATTAATTCCCGTAATACGAGTAACTTCTTTTATACCATTAAAAATCCACCATATCGATTTTTCTCATTGTTATACATCACCATTAGTAATCAAGTGAAAGATTTAGATACATGTCATGCCGCCGCCGATACACAGCCTCACTGAGTTAAGTCGAAAAATAAAGTATTTTATTTGTGCTCATATCTAATTTTATGGTATATTGTATTGATTACATTAATATTTATATAAATATAATAGTTAAAAATGTATTATATTTCTCATTTTAATCATTAATTATGTTTAATTTATATTTTTAATACATATTGTGTAGTGTGATAGTGCATGGTGAGACTTGCTGTATATAGTAGAACATTTGCCAAGATAATTTTGTGATGATTTTTTTTAATGAGATATTGTATCTACTGTTGATTGTCCTATTGAAAATTAAATAATAAAAACTATAATATTACTTCCAAAGCTTAGTCGACTCGGCTTTTTTTTTTCAAATCGTAATGAATCTTACAAATTATTCGACCAATGATATGCCCTCGATTCAATGACAAATGTAACTTTTCGTCTTTTGTGTCCTTGTGGTTGGAATATAAATAATGCCTTTGAAGTACCTATAATATAGTTTTTATATTTGTTAGTAGTGTATCGACATCATCATCGTAATAAATTACTTTAAACAGTTCCTCCTGGAAAAAATATTTAACTCGGTGGAAAATTATTAGAAATAATAAAACAAACTCGTAATTTTATAAAAGATTTTAATAATACTCTTACATCTCTTTTGTATTTAGATACAATATTTACAAAAACTTACAATTATTTTCCTACTTACAATAAAATACAAACCTCAAATATATGAAGATGTCATGATTTTTTGTAACCGTCTAACAATTTCGAAAACTTATAATGAAATATAGACAGTTCTAGGCAGTGATTTTGCTGATATGAATATTGATGATGAAAAGCTTCGAAAAACTAAATTTACAACTAATAAATACGATCACAAAGGTACATAATTGGATGGTGAAAATGAAAACATCGATAAAACAAACAAACGCACCAATTATAATGTTTCAATAGATGCTTTATAAGATGTTCTTGAAGCAGATACGGTTACAGAAGAAACTATAATTTCTCTAAATGTCTATATAAAAATATAGCTAGAGAAGTTAAAAATTCTTCAAACATCAAATTAGTGTTTAAATCATTATGTACCTTTGGGAGTAAACTATCACTAGCTGATATCATGATAATCAGACAAAGACATAATTTTATTAATTAACCAATATTGAAAAATAAATCAATTAAACAATTAAAGCTCTTTCAAAAAGAGATTAAAAGGGAACACGCGTAACAAATGACATCCCTGTAAAAATATTTTGCGCAATTAAGCACGTTACGCGTGGATGGCGCGTCTGAGCGTCTTCTGTCTTTTTGCGCAAAATTGTGCATAGCACTTTGCCCAATCTTTTCTTTTAAATATTTGCCTAATTATCATGTCGGCTTACTATAATTCTATATAAAATTATTCACCAATAATGTTATAATTTACATTATATCACACGAACCCTTTCATCCGATCTGTTCGATGTTACCATCGTTAAACTAATAAATATTAAGACGTGGGTTGGTTTTAGACTAAAGGTGGATTAGGCGTTGAAAAAAAATATAATTAATGAAATTTATTTTGATTAAAATGATAGGCTTAGGTTACAACACACTAGTGACCTAATCACGAGATGGACGATTCACAATCGAATTTAGAACATTTAAATTAGAAATAACGGAACTATTGAATTTGCGTCAAATTTATATCTGCAACCAACTTAATTAAATAACTTATAATAATATGTCTAAATCAAACTCAAAATCAAACAATTTGCTGTTCTAATTAAAGTTACTTTTTTAAAAGCCGTTTCAATCCAAATTATCACAACAAATTCCAAGAATGAACTCGTAAACTTTCTATCTCAAATCCAATTTCGTAATCTTCAAACGAAAGGAAAAGTTGGATAAAAATAAAATCATTCGCATTTGGCACTTCCCATAACCTAAGCCTACTAAAATTACAGATTTAACTCGAAAATGAAGGGAATATTACTAGCCTTAACTTTTAGTAGAGTTTTCTCTTATCTTCTTGCGGCTGGTGCTTGAGTGTGGTGCGAACAACTTTCTACGTTTTCTGGCCAATCACACACGTTTTCGTTGGGGTTGAAGACCAGATTCTGAGGACAAGGCATGTGGTGCTTTCTCTCTCCTTCGCACATGTAGTACATGGTACAGTCCGCTTTGTCCGGATGGTAGGATATGTGACCGTCCTCTTCTTCGCATATTACTTCTGCGGCTGTAGACAAGATGACAAATAATGGGTTCATAGTTTATAAACTTTTGGCAAAAATGGGTAAGATTAAAACTTGGGAAGTATTATAATATTTTGTTTTATGAACGTTTTTGCTGTTACTTTACTTACAAGAGTTTTTAATTTCATGTTAATTTGTAATAAATTATATATTTTGACATTAATTTTGGCTTTTACATATTATTTTATTAATTTGCGTCATAATATTATGGGGAACAATATACTCACGATTCTTTGTAGTGTACTGTCCGTTAGGGTTGTAAGATTCGTACGGTCCATCATACTCCAGTTTCACCTTGTAGTCTCCCAGTTCCTGCCTCATGGCGGCGATGAGAGGATACTTTCCAGTGCCGCAAGAGCCTCGGAAGTCATCCATGTCAATGGACCAGACCATTATGCCTCCGAAACCTTCTTCTTTAAGCCAGGTCATCTGGTGGTTATAACAGAGTTTTAGCGAGATGTAATTTGTAATTTCAAAACTTTATTCAACTTAATAATTAGCTTGTCTAGGAAGTAATTGCTAAGATTCTGTGGCAGTGATGGAGAAAGGTTAATATTTATTTGAGAGGACTTTATTGTTTTTTGCTTATTACGTTTACAAAGCTTTGACGTTTTACAAGTTTATATTAGAATTATTGTATTCTAGACTATTTCTCAACTGTGATACGATTTATTTCATGTATTTGATAATAATCTCGAATAAAAAACCTTGAATAATGAGACGTATTACTCGATAAAGGATAATGTATAATAAAAAAGTGTGGACTTAGTAGTCGTTGATTTTCACGCAAGAGAATTAATAATTCAGTTCAATTAGTAGTTTTATTTAATAATCTATGTAGCTGATTGTCGCAAAAGAGTAACGAGTTTCTTGCCAGTTCTTCTCGG
This sequence comes from Vanessa atalanta, assembly GCF_905147765.1. NCBI lineage: Eukaryota > Metazoa > Arthropoda > Insecta > Lepidoptera > Nymphalidae > Vanessa > Vanessa atalanta. Next base: position 12,085,709 of record NC_061878.1, read on the forward strand.
TAGAATCTACATTCCGACCGGTGGTGGCTTTAAATTTAATTAAACCATGAAAATGTTAAAATTTAATTAATTTAAAAGTGCTCGCAAGAGCCTCTTTGAATACATTATATTTTGATTTTGATTATATATGAAGTAGCTAATAAATATACCGAAAATAATAAAGAAGTAACAATAATCTTACACAACCTTTTTGGTACTTGATCGTTATTTTGTGTTAAGAATAATTATTTAGAAAGGTCAATGATCAAATGTTCTTACGAAGATTTGAGATAAGATCGATTCATAGACATTTCCAAAGTTAAGGACGCTGCAAATCTTAAGTCCCTGAATAGAAACTAGGCAATATGATAAATTACCATACGTATCTATTTCCAGTTCACGATCTAATATAAATCCATTTTGTCATCCACTTTTTAGTTTTTTGGGTAACGTACCTTGGTCTTCAGCGATCTCTCATCATCGAAGCCCACCCATTGGTCGTCTCTGTACGCGAATGGAACCATTTGCTCATTGTCCCATACAAGTGTCGTGTTGTCTTCTCTCAGGAAGTCGCAGATTTCGTAGTATGACATGAAGCCAGCTTCGTTTGTAAAGCGACCAGCTAGACCTGATAATTTGAAATATTTTATGTATATGGTTGATATTATAACCGAATTATTTTAAAGAATTGAATACTAAATTAACATATTAACTTGTATGTCTAGTATTTAAACTCTAATATAGATAAAATTGACGGGACTTTCAATAATTAGTAATAAATAAAGGTACTATAACTATTAATCAGTATGTCTTACCACCGCCTGAAGCTGGAGCACCTATGTCGAATTGAGTTCCGTTGATCAAAGTGAAGGAACGACCGTATGTGGGCATTCCGATCATCAGCTTCTCTTTGGGAGCACCTTGACGTACCCATTCACGAGCTGAATAGTCCTGGAAAGATATTTTAATTCTTACTATCTGAAACTTTATATTTGTAAATAAGATTTCGTGATGATGATACCTTAACAAGGTATATAAAAATAACCCATTTTCTAATGAAACGTTATAGAAGCACGTGTTTTTTAAGGAAGATATATTTATATTTGAGTATGTGTGCATTTACTATACAAAAATGTATGCATGTTTAAAAAAACTAGATAAGTGTAAATCATCCAAAGTATTACCTACTTGTTCCAATAAATTGTATTTCCAGATATTTGGAACTAATTTATTTGATAACTAAACGTGAACTTAACGACGAACAAGCAACTCACAAGTAAAATATTTCATCCGAATAAAAACTTTATTCACTTAAATGAAAATCAAATTATTTTATGAAGTACAAATTGTTCTCTTTGTTAACTAAACAAAAAAAAACTACCGAAGCAGCAGAAGCGGTAGCTGATAAAACTTTCTCAACCATTAAAAGTATGCGCTTGTTTTTTAACCGAGTTAAAGTTATCATAGACAATTTCTTATGGCAACTGGTTGCTTGTGAAAAGTAAGTAAGTAACTCTAAGTTTTCGTTGAGTTATTTCAATGTATAAAAATGTATTATGTCATTAAGAGGGAAATCATTAGAAATAATTTTAGATTATTTTACAGAAGTATGGATCAAAATAACTTTGTACTTTTTATGTTTCTTTATAAACTGCCTAATGTATAAAATAGACAAATCTCATCAAAGGTATCGAATTTTCAATAAGGATATTTTTTATTTTATTATTTTGGCATAGTTCGTGAGATGATTGAATGACACACTAGATGGTAGACATTAAGTAGGAAGGTAAAATAATCATTCCTTACATCGCTAATGTGCCACCAACTTCTGACAAACTTATCCTTCAAACCGGAACATAACAGTACTAAGTATTGCTTGGCGGTAGAATAAGTGCTTAATTGCCTATTAAATATTATTTGTAGTTTACTTCACTTAAAAAAAAAACTTTTGGTCTTTCAGGTTGTTATGTTTATTGGCGATCAAATGGTCGCATAGGATTTTTCATTTATATCAGGCAGCCACTTGAACTGACTGTATACCATACCTGGTGGTAACCTCCATACATAGACTTAGAGTTAGAAGTGTAATTATTTTGCCTAATTATTCACGCCAAGCCGTCTATCGTTGGACAGTGGAACAGTGGAAGATGTTAATATTTCCCATTGTATTTATTGACATCTTTTAGAATTATTGTAATTGTTATTTATCGGTAAATAAAATACCTGATGAATAGAAGTAGTGGTAATGGTTATTTTTATTGTTTAATTTAACTTACCACGGTCAGTTTCTTCTGGTAGCTGGTTGCGCTCTCGAGAGGGAACAATGGACTGTTGTGTCCGACCTGACGCTCCCATTGGCCATGGAAGTCGTACGTCATCACGTTTATGAAGTCCTGTCATGAATATTGTTTCATTAACATCAAGAGTAACTTTATCATTTATATAATTACAATTCTAATGATGTAAAATATTGTTATAGGATCTTAACTCTGCCTGTTACTTTGTTATCTTATTATGATAAATCACAGATGCGTCTATCATAAAAAAATACAGAAAGAGATAATTTTTACAGGATTAGGACAAGTTCATAAAAAATAAGAGAATGGAATTTTTATATGGTTGATAGATTTAGACGCAGGGAAAACATCAAAGATAATTATTATTGTAATAAAAAAATCAATCAAAAATCACATATTTCATGTGAAATCCTAGAAAATATCCATAGCTAGCTTCCGTATAACATATAAATAAATACAAAATCTCGCGTTTTTTTTACTGATCTAAAAAATGTTTAATTCTATTGTTTTTTGCAGAATTCATATCAGTTGGAAAGTAATTGTCCCAAAGAAAAAAAACATGAATTACATCATCATAGACAGTGGCTCCAATTTTAATAAGATAGCTATTAGAAGAAAATAAGAAAGTTAGTTAAGTATTTCTCTGCTTACCAAGTATTTGGAAATTTCTGGCACGTCATATCCAGCGGCAATTGCTTCAAATGATGCTGGAACAGCAGCAGAGAGGAGGAGACGAGGTTGTCCAGATGTTTTTGCTTCACCTTCGAAAGCTAGACGAAGTTCTTTGAGCAGGGATACAAAGGCTGCTCGGTCATCAGCTCCTCTATAAATTAAATAATTCATGACAGTATTACTTATATACTATTGTTATGAAAATTAAAGACTAACGAAAAAAGTCAATTGACGGCGCTAACTATGCCATGGAATTTTCATAGGCATGCAATTTTTGTATTAACTTAGTAAGACTTGCTTCGACTTTACCTCATAAATTACAAGACGTATCACTTCTACGTACAGTATTTTATCCGAGTTTAACTTCTACGTACTTATTTCTTTTCACTCAGGTACAAAAACTTAGCCTACAAAGGCTCAAATTTCACAAGATGGAAAAAACGTGTCTAGATTTTTTTACGGCTATTATACGATTCGCTAAAAGGTTTTCTTAACATTAAGCCGATTTAAGTATACGTTTACGTGGCATATTAAATGTATGTACATTGGGGTGTTACCAAAATTTGTTCATACATCTAACCATAATGTTTCTTTACATGTATACTATATATGTAGATATACGAGTATGACTAAAAAAACTGCCACGTACTTTAAATAATCGTGATTATATTGAGGAAAAATTGTTCTTTATTCAAAACATTATGTTACCTTCGACAATAGATTCCTTTTGACAGTTAAATTTCCTTTTTTTTGAACATTGAAAATCCGACGAGTAATTGTCTCAAGAATTTCCAAATAAAATAATAATACAAAGAAATATTTTTTAGGAAACAATACCTTATTTTCAATTACTTTTTTCTTTGAATTACTAATAATTGCTTCCACTCTGTGAGACGTTGAGCTCGTTAGCAGTGATGACGATAATAAGCAAACGTCAGAATCTAACCAGGAATCTTCACCTACGTTATTCAGTGAAATATGAAATTTTAACCATTTATTACATAACCAATATACCACCAACATTAAGAACTGAGATCTTATATCCCTTGTAAAAAGTATTCATCTTTCCCGGGTGCTCCACTTTACGTTAAAAACAAGACATCATAAAAATTATTACACTGAATACTGTACAATATAATAAATAAACAAGTTGGACCATAACACGAAAGAAAACCATTTCCAATTCTCTTTCTTAGATAGTAGTCCATTCAATGGGGCGTAATTAATTACATTAAGATAATTTGTCCTTACCTTGGGTATTCCCAATCAATGTCCAAGCCATTGAATTGGTAGTCTCTCAGGAACTCGATTGCTTCGTACACGAACTGGTTCATACGGAATACGTTCGATGTGAGCTCTTTGAAAGGTGTGGAACCGAACGCCCAGCCGCCGATAGCTAATAGAATCTAAACAAATAAAACAGTTTACATAATATTAACACATAAATTATAAGAGACAAACTTAATTATTCCAGAAATATTTTCAATTGTCTTTCAATGATTTTGGTTAGTCTGACTTTTATTTAACAATTACCATCACTTGAGGGTTGGAGTTGTTCTGACTTTTGTACACGTATGCCAATTACATTGACTATCTTAATCTTGAAATAATAACAGATGTAGACTTTAGACTATAGACTAACAGTTCCTCATTCATAATAAGAATCTATTTCTGTTGAGTCAAATATTGAAGAGTTTTGTATGAATTAGATTAATGTTCTTAGTTGATGTAGTAGGATCGAATTTTGGTTCAATAAATTCGAGTTTATTTCAGTTAATCTGGAAACTAAATATAAATATTTATGACCGTTATCATCGTAATCAGCTAAGGGAACTTTTTTTGGTTAATAACGTATATATTTTTAATTAAATTATGAAGAGTGCTATTCTATAAAATGTGATTTATAGGTTCTTCTAAAATAAATGTAAACAACAAAAGTTGTCTGAAGTTCCTTTTAAGTTTCTATAAGAACGGAAAACTGTCAATGGTGTTACATTTTTTAAATATAACATCAAAGTTAGACGAGTGTACTTTGTTCAAAGTTGGAACTTAAAAAATGTTCAACTAAATAATAGCTTTTGATAAAAGAGAATATTCATGGTACAATACATGACAATTTGAGTATTGTCATGTCTTGAAAACTATAAACAAAGATAATAGATATATAATTAATACTCTGACTAAAACCTAAGCTTTACGTTATTTATATGTAGTTATATGTTACATACTATATTTATTTTAATCTATAACAGGTTAGGAAACAATACCTACGAAGTTACTAGTAAGGACTAGTACTTGTGTTAGGATGAATCATGAACAGACTGTCTGTATATTATAAAGAATAGAAGAATCAAAACTTGAGGATGAACCGTAGAAGTACTCTTAACTATTAACAAATTCCATGTTTACCATCGTGTATATTTCAGCTGGTAAATCTTAATCGTACTTTTTAGTCATCAGTTCTACAGGTCTATGAAGCAATTGTAAATGTATTCCAAAATTAATATTCGATTATTCGATATTTAATGCTTACAGATTTTTAGAATTTCGATGGGCGTTTCGATTCTAACTAGACAATTAACAAAAAATTCTATGCGATTCGTAATTAAAGTCATCTTACTTGATTAAAATTTAGACAACTGGTACTACAAGAGTACAAAGCCTTTAAAGCGAGTTAAAAGTATTGTTATTAAAAGACAAAAGCTACAGATGTTCTCAAACCTTTAGTACTTAAGACATCTTTGCAAGTTTTGTTTTTTTAATATTTCACATTTCTTGTACATTTTTTTTTCATTTGATGTTCTTCGTTGTTTCTTTTTTACTTTCAGTTCACGAAAAGTGTCCGTCATTTGGGTTGAGAGGCACTGACTCTATACAATTAAGCTATCCCTTTGTGTTCTTTTGAGGTCTACGTCTAGAAATACTTAACGAATGCTATTAAAATCTTGGAGATTCTAAATGGTTTTTAAGGAACAATGTATGAAGATTTCGTTTAATTAAGCATTGTAAACGTCTAAATATTCTTAAGAATTGCATATCCAAAGTAATGCGAGTACTGGAATTGAACAGTCAATTTATTTAAGTTATTACGACTGATACGATTTGTCATTTTTTTAGCTTATATAGTCTTTTATTATTAAATTACCTATGACTTATGTTGAGAAACAATCCAATAACTATTTTCAAAGGCTTTACAATATTTGAAGTAGTTTAGTAGTTTCATTCGTTTTGCGAGATTTCGGAAATAGGCTTACCTTCAAATTAGGGTTCTTCTCTCTCAAAGCCACCACTTTGTCGTACATGTCACTGTCCTTTTCTTCCCCTTCAGCCAACTTGTGATCCTTGAGTGTGGCGAAGGCATATATAACGTGCGTACATAGAGTTGGGTCTACGTTTTCTGGCGTGAAGCGACCAGCACTAGGCCTCTTGGAAGACCAGGATGTGAGGTAGCAGAGAATTTGTGGTTCACGTTCTGTGGAACAAATAAAATTATATCATTAAATCTATTTTAAGTTAATTCATACAAACATCAATTCCACACACATCTTGAATCACACATCTATGAGTGTGTGTTGAGGTTGTGTGTGAGTGTGATACATTGTCGAGAGTTCGGAACCAAATAACTATAAAAGTACCGATAAATAAAATATACAGGTAGTATTTATATTAAAATGGATAATTTGTTTTCAAAAATAGTTTTTTGCAAATAATGTTTTAAGTGGGAGTTTTAAAATAACTAACAATTACCATTGTTACAACATGCCCTAAATCATTAGAAAATTTTAATATAAAAAAGAATATCAAGGGTTTCACCTAATAATTGCTCCATTTTAGTTCATTGAGTTATTAAAGAGTATTAGAAAGCTTAAAATAACATCGACATTATTATTATTAATTTAAAACAATTTTTCAAAATTAAAAAATAATTTATTTTACTGAAATACCGATTAGGAAAAAATTAAGCAATTTCTTGAATGTCAGTCTTTATTAACATTCAAATGTCCATTTAGTTTTTTGGTGATAGCTGAATATCTGGAACTCGATCAATCATCCATTTTAATCCATAGATTAATTTTTCAACTTAAAGGTGATAAAGATTTCGTCTTAATGGATTAATTTTACCCGCATATTTGTTATATCTTACATATTTTTTAATGTTTAAAAAAAAAGATATGCAAAGAAATTTATGTTTATTATATACAGAAATTATATCGTTAGCGGGTTTAGATTTCAATATGTGTAAATTGTAAAATAATTTGACTTGAAATTGTATTCATACTTGCTGTGACCAAATTTATATATATACATACATATATAATACATTATTATTAATGATATAAAGTTTAAATTTATATTTTTTTATAATATATAAACTTGTAGGTTATTTCTGTAAGGATTGACGCTCAGCTTCATAGAAGCCGTAAGTCTAAATCATAACACTCATAAAATATGCCAAAAAGCGCCAAATTGTTTAGAGCCTTGCGTGCCTTCTATTGTAGGGAGAAAGGAAACATTATCTACCATTTCATGGACCTCGAAATTCTGGTCGAAGAAAGCTTGAGCGTGAAAGCACTCGATGTCTGAAACTTTTAGCAACTATGACGCGGGTTGTCGTTGTTCGGGGCCATTCTTGGTGGGTGGGAGAAACGTGGTACCTAAAAATGACCCTTGTGACACCCCTTTTAAGATCGGTAGCTTTTAGTGTCACGTACAAGGCCTACTTGCTTTTGAGCTTGTGAAATGTAAATTTATGGAAGTGAATCTTCATAATTTGTATTTTGCTTAGTATTAATTGTTTTATAATTTCGATGAGATTTAATTGTATGACGTTTGTATATAAATATTAAAAAAAATGGATCAAATATTTATCTATTAGCAATCTATTAAATGTAGTTAAGTATTTTATCTTTAAAATAAAATATTATTATGTAACATGTCAAGTTCCTGGTTTCTACCGCGAGATTGCTATCGATTTTTTTTTATCTAAACATCAATATATATTTTTTTTAATAAGGAGCATTCCAATTATTCTTTCGAAAATATATACTAACCAACAGCCAAAAAAGTTATAAGTCACATATAATAAAACATACAATCATCTTAGAAAGTTAATAACGCGAACAGTAGCTCGTAAACGGATAGCGAAAAATAAAACTAATATGTGTGTACAGATTGGAACCAATCGGCATTGAAAAAGTTGGTGAAAGTTTCCGCAAGCTGTTGTCTGATTTATGTATGACGTCTCACTAAATAGTGTTCGGATCGCTTAACCGTATAATTACTGTAATATATATATCAGGATTTAAGAAATAAAATAGTGATTCTAGATTGTCTGTAAATTTTACCGACTGAGAATTATTTTGACGACCTCCCTGGTCGAGTAGTGTGTACACCGGTTTTCATGGGCACTCCGAGGCCCCGGGTTCGATTCCCGGCCAAGTCGATGTATAAAAAGTTCATGTTCTATGTTGTCTTGGGTCTGGGTGTTTGTGTGCGTTACTTCTGATTTCCATAACACAAGTGCTTTAGCTACTTACATTGGGATCAGAGTAATGTATGTGGTGTTGTCTAAACAATAGCTAAATAACTTTTCCTATCACGGACAAACTATCACTCTCATATTACCTCTACGCGGGATTCAAAGTATACCAAATATGAATCAGTTCAGCGGCTTAAGAGGGAAAAGGTAACAGATGGAATTACTTTAGTATTTATAATATTTGTATAGACTGTTATATTGTTATGGCCTATATCAATGCCATGTCTATTATTTTACCAACGCCATTGGTTTCGTAGTTGAAGCGTGAAATTAAAACAAACAATCACTGAATTTCTCATTTATCAAATTAGTTTTCACTGTGTTTGTTTTTATTGGAACATTAATATGTAAACCTAAATCAAGCAAATGGATAGTGATTTGAAATTACATTAATTATCCGTTACAGTGTTATATTTTAATTTATCACTCTTGTCATTTCTCGATAAATAAAGTTTTAAACTTTATTTTACGGTCCGTCTAAAAAATACGTACATACACCCTTTCAATTAAATTATGAATAGCAAAAGTGTTTACAACAAAACGATTATATTGGTACTATTAATCCTTGTTTTATCGTCATTGAGGTCTATAATTAACAATTCCAAGAACAAGATACGTTTAAAGTTCAAAAATCATTTTTTCCTTTTTCGAAAACTGCAAGGTAGACTCGTATGTTGTATCGAATTACGAATAAACTGTCCATTATGTGGAATTTTTTACCGAGCAATCCGATTTCGCATAATAATAATTGGTCAACATTTGGATTATTTTTAGTAAGCAATCTTTATTTAATTCCGATCAAATTCAATTTTACTCCTTCTTATGACTTTTCATATTTGTTGGTTAATCGTAATTATAATTTTTGTATTGATTGATATTTATTTAAAGTTATTCTTAGAATTTTGAGAGATTGATATCAAACGAGCTTATTATAACAACGTTTAAATATATATGTGGTTTTACTGATATTCAAACTATATGAACAATATCCAACTGTTTTCCAAAAATAAAATTCGTGAAATCAGATTTCGGTTTATTTTTGTCTACAGAAGGACACAGTGGAATAGCGTGAAAGTTTACATAAAGGTCATGCTCTTTTAAAGACAAGTCTAGCCCTAGCGGTGCGATATTCAATGACAGTTAATCTCTTATTAATTTTGTCTACTTACTGTTCTTGTCTACGACCAAAGCATTGTTGTTCTTGATGATGCGAGTTTTGGTTGGTTTTTTCACCTTGCTCAGGACGTCTGATAGACTGATCTTGATCGGTTGAGGTTTCTCTGTTTCTTCTATTATGACGGTACCTGCGACGGTCGCCCAGTCGATATCCTTAGCGTCCTTACCACGAGAGATGCCACGCAGTTCTTCCCTGATTGGTTTAAAAACAAATTGCTTAAATACACATTTATGATTTCATATTGAGCTTCTTAATCGAATTGATGTTGATATTATCGCCAAGTTCAGATGAAAAATGTAATTTAACAATGACGAGTTAAAATTGAAGGTAGGTAACTAGATGATTCTTGAATTTTTGATTAAAATCATACTTAGAATTAGTCTTTAGGCCGGAGTAAGCGGATCGGCACTAAGCAATTAACAATTCTACTGCAGAGGATTAAAGCAGCGAGATGGCCCAAAGGCTATTATTCGTGAATATTAATAAAAAGTTCGCGGGTTCGTATTCGGCAGAGTACTTTAGATTTTTCATGAATTTAATTTGTGTTCATAATTCATTTCAAGCTCTATGTTAAAGACATTGTGAGGACACCTGCATGTGACATACGAATTTCTGTTGCATTGTTCCGTTAGGAAGAGAGGTCGCCTCCGCAGTGGAATATTTACAGACAGTTACTTTTATAAATAGTAACGATTTGTGAGTGAGTTAAATCTAATAAATAATAATTTACATCCCTTAACAGACATAGAATGGAAACTTTAATATCAAAAGGCAAAAATGATCGTAATCCGGTGAGAGTCAGAAGTTACCAGCTAACAGCAGGTGGTCCATTTGCTCTGGCCTTGACATTTTCAATAATATAATACACTTTCGTTTCGCTATATAAATATTTTATATTTCTATTCGAGTAAAGTTCCGCTCCGCAGGGAAATTCACGTGATAAAGTATATTTTGATTTGCACACTCCATTAACTTTCGAGACGAAATGTTTACGAACCATTTCGTTTTGTTCTCTTCAGTTGTGTACTTTGATCACAGAAAGGCGAGTACCTTAGAAATGACAATAAAAGTGGCGCTAAATTTTATTAACTAATTTTTACCGTAAGAGACACCAGCGAGTCCTTTTTACCAGAAGATGTAATTAAACTTTAGACATACAATTGACTAAAATTGAAGAGTAACTATGTTTGAACGCGCTAAACTGAGGACTAATTTTTCCAATTTTAGGATTATCATTATAATATAATCCTTCTCTTGTACAGTTAATAGACTTTATAATATTAAGCAGTTCAGCAGCACCGTTTAATGTCGTCGTTTAACCTAAATATAGAACAATCTAACCAATACTATTATTGCAATTAATTATATCTATAATTATTATAACAGCTTACCTCATGGCTCCTATCAATGGGTATTTCACATCCCCTCCACAAACACTGCCGGAGAAGTCATCCATATCGACCGTCCACACCATGGCGCCTCCGAAACCGTTGTCTTTGATCCATCTAAATATATAAACACGGTAAATTGTTGCTGGTCTACAGTTCACTGGTTCACATTAAGAGTTTCAAATTCATGATGTTTGTGTTCTTATCATGAGTAGTTTAATAAACCGTTTATTTGTAAAAATTGAAAAGTCCAGTGGATAAATAATGGTAACGGATTCTGAATGAATATTTAAATTAACACCTTGATAGACTTACCTCATCTTATGCCTGATGGACTTTTCGTCATCGAATCCAACCCATTGATCGCCGCTGATCGCGTAAGGCACCTTCATTTCATCATCCCAAACATAGGCTCCACCATTACGTAACATATCACAGACCTTGAACAGATATTTAAAATTTGTTAATCAAATATTTAATACAACTTTACACCATTAGGCAAATTTAAACGCAAACAAGGTAGCTCTAGAAGCTTCTATCTATAAATTATCTTCTTTGAGGTTAAATAATGTTCTCTTTTTTAACTAAAAACCCGCAAAACAATTTCTAATAAGTAAGCCGTAAGTAATAGTCTATTACCATTTTATTTAAGTTTTAATTTCGAACAATAATATTTCTCACCCAACATTGCGATAATTGGAAAATAAAATATATATTATGAATGTTTAAGGCAATTAGCTATTTGTATTTGTCTTTTTCTGTTAAAGAGAGGGAGATGGTGCGATAGTACGACGATATATGATATCTTTTTCATCAGGTAGCGCTGGTCTAGATTTGAATTGACCTTCATTTATAATCTACGTATCTACTACATCTATCTTTTTAACAGAAGTATCTGATGATGTGATGAATTTATGTTTAGTTTTAATTTTTTCAACTTTTGTATACCTTTTTTAAAATTTTAGTAAGAATTTCACTTTTATACACAATAATTTTTATTATAAAAACAGTTGTTGTTGTTTGTAAAATTATTTATTAGATATAAAGTTTAGATATTTTGGAAATATTTTCAAACACGCAGCTCCACAGAAGACGCGATTTAAATATTTATATATTGAATTATAGAAGATGCCAAGATAAAAAAAATCCATCGTTTATTCAAGACTACTCCGAATTATATTAGGAACGATAAAGTCGATGATATATCCTTTTGAAATATTTATTTTCTATCCAATTTATTCCATTTTCAGATTCAACTATCTATAATAAAAATATTACAAATAGGAATGAAAAGTTTGCTGATGTTTTTTCAAATAAATCTATTTTGAGTGATTTCCAATTTAGTACTTTTCCATAAAACACCAACTATCGTGGTGGAATTACCTCTTAACTTTGAAGATAGAAAACTAAAGATATCTTGGCTCAGTAGTGAGAAATTCTATTACCTTATTTTTTTGATAATAATTTAAATTATTTTTTTTATTTCTATATTATATAGTAATTTAAATCTTTGTGGTAGGGCTTTGTGTAAGCCCGTCTGGGTAGGTACCACCCACTCATCAGATGTTCAAACGTCAACTCATTATTTTTGTATTCTGGTTTGAAGGTTGAGTGAGCCAGTATAACTACAGACACAAGGGACATAACATCTTTGTTACCAAAGTTGGTTTGGCGATTGGCAATGTAAGGAATGGTAAATATTTCTTACATCGCCATTGTCTATGGACGGTGGTGACCACTTACCATCAGGTAGCCCATATGCTCGTCCACCAACCTATACCATAAAAAAGTATATTAACCGATACTGATTTTTTTTAATACCGGCTTAATTATGTGTGTTTATATTACTCACTGATCCGATCGACGGTCGCCTTTCAGGATAAAAGACACATAAAACGTATAATAAATTTTATTACTCATTAAGTCAGCTGTAAATTGCAAATAAGAAAAATAAAGCCCTTTTATCTCGTCTTTAACCTTGAAATGAAAGATCTTGTCAGTTACTAAGTTTCTTATGAGACAGGCTGTAATCCCCTAAACGCTTTTGGAGCCCGTTTACATTTTACTGTTACGACATATAATAAAATATTATTATTATTACATGTTCCGGTTTTAAATAAAAAATATTCCAAGACCATGAAAAATGGAAAGCTTAGGAAGAGGCTTTGACCTGAGAGGGGTTCCAGTGGAAAAGTAAATTAGTATCTACTTAGTAAAAACTTAAACGTATTATTAAACATAAACACCAACAATTTTACAACGATAAAGTAAATAAATAGTTTTTCTCTTTTTGAATTTTTATAAATTAATAAAAATTCAAAATAAAAAGTTTTTTTTTTAATTTTATATTTTATTATTAAATGCATACATTTAAAATTCAAAAATAAAATTTGAAGCAGTCTGTTGAATAATTTGATAGAATAATGTTTTTCGTTGTAAATATAAAATACTGTGTAAAGTTTTATCTACTTAGATATTTATTCAGATAAAATTTAATATTTTCTTCAATATCAAAAAGATCACTTAAATAAACGTATATAAAATGTAGACGCGATGGAACTGCGAAAGAATCTTATAAAATATTCTCACTGTGAAAAGAGTTTGAATATATTATAGAAAGAAAATGAGTTTTAGTTTGACCTGGTCAGTGATCATGTTATACTCTATAATTTTATTACTTAAAATAAGAAATTGATAAATTTCTAGATCTCACAAAAGACACTAGTGCCATGTAACTATTAAATATTATTATATGATATATTTACATTTATCTTTTAATACCTCACATTGCATATACGCTAACTTTTACTTGAGATAATACAGAACAAAATGTATGTGGAATTTACCTGAAGGTCACAGATTCAACTGATCAAGTAACGTTTATTTTCAAGTATCAAGCTCATTTAATATTATAAGACATTATATAAACCGAGTTCCGGTTTATAGTCAGCTTAATAACAAGCACAAGAGACAAATCTAAGTTTACACAATTTGGAACGCATTCATAATTTAAGTATTTCGAAAAAAAATTGTGCCCATTTTTTTTAATATAGGTCTTCGAACTATTTCATATAATACACGTGAAAATCCAAGAGGTGTGTCTTACTTTATCGTATCGATATGATGTAAACGGTCTCCTAAATAAACATGGTAATAATTTTTAATTAAAATCACCTCGTAATACGCGAGGAAGCCGCTCTCCTTTGTGTATTCCCCGGCCTTGCCGCCCCCGCTCGCTGGAGAATTCACTTTAAAATTGTTCATGTTGGACAAAGTGAATGTTCGTCCGTAGGTCGGCATACCTGAAATTTACATAGTTCTTACAGCGTCTCGGGTTATCTTTGATACTTCGGAGTCAGCACTTCAAGGTAATGATTTCCTTTAACGAGTCGAGTATTTGTTACGATGTTTCGTAGAATTTAGTAATTTTTAGTTTATTTATTATTTGCCCTTTAAAATATTTTTTTGTTTGTAAGAATATTCTGTCAACACTTTTTAATGTACCTATTTCAAATACGTTTAGTAGTTGAGTACGTATTAATGGTTTTGTGGATACTAGATTTAATTTGTCGATTTAAAATTGAATAACAATTCATTTTGATATTTTTATTTAATTAATTTATTTAAGTTCTTTATTAAAGTACTTGATTATAATATACTAATACTCACTCAGTGGTCAACTCGACCATAATCATTATTAAAAAGAAAGAAAGAGAAATACAAAATAAAATTGACAAATAGAGAAGAAAAAGTTCCTCGACTGTTTTGTCTTGTCATATTTATATATAGATCTGCCCGTTAAGAAGATAAATGTATGTCTTACCAATAATAAGTTTTTCCTTGGGCGCTCCAAGTTTTACCCAGAGATGAGCTGCGTGGTCCACCGACAGCTGTTTCCTCCACTCGGAGTCAGAAGACGGGGCGTATAAGGGTGCGTTGTGACCGGTCTCTCTTTCCCATTTACCGTGAAAATCGTAGGCCATAAGATTGATAAAGTCCAGGTAACTGTTGGTGAAATATTGTGTGATAATATCTCTAACGAAAATACAGTATTCTATATGAAATATCATAATAATACGTTTTTAATTTAAAATTAATCATAGAATGTGCGTCCACCTTCAGGACTTTCAGTATCTCCATAGCAAATTTCATCGAAATCAGTTCAGTGGCTTAAACGTGTAAAACTAACAGACAGACTCCCGTATTTATAATATTAGTACAGATGAAGAAAGAATAGTGGTCATTACGGTTATATGAATCGAATGTCAGAAGGTAACGAGTTCCAATCACATTGGCTCAAAGGATAATATTCAAACACTATCAAATATTTTATGTTATGTTTAATTTGCAAACGTAAGTGACGTCATAAAAGTATAAAATAATATGTAAAAGATGGCGTCTGAAATATTCAATTATTCCTCTTCGTTCGTAATAGTGTTAGGCAGACGTAGGCACCCAGATTTGTATTTTTTTTTTTAATAAAAATAAGAAATTTATACTCTTAAATTATCCAGATTTGAGAAGTCCTTTCGTAATGTAATTCCCACAAATATTAAATTTTGTGTACCCTGTTTTCTTTCATTTATACTTATGGTTTTTTCACTTTAAAAGAGTAGCTATTGATGTCCCACTACTGGGCTAAGGCGCTGCATTTCCTTTCATTTTGAAGTCGGTTAAAAAGGAATAAACAATTAAGTCCCCAAAGTTGCGCGAGTTGCCAAAGGAGCGCAGTGGTAATATAAGTCATCCGGTGGCACTTTTGCCATTCTGCCCAAACAAATAAATACATGAAATCTCAAGGTTGCGCGACCTTCGTTTAATATTGACGTCCTCATAAATAATAATAAAACTGAACCATCTCGGCTTTTAATATAAACTAAGTTTATATTATAAACCTAAATTTTATACCACAATATTATCATAGCAATAAAGAAGAGAAAATAGGTATTACGAAGATCTGAAAGAACATTGAAATATATTTAATGTTAACTAAAAATATTCCGTGCGGAGAATAAGAACCTTCAAAACGATAATAAATAATAATTTCAAGGGTTATACATTGTTATGTTTTTCTCAGCTGAAATGAGCTTTCAAGACGAGCAAAATATAGTGGAAAAATTGGCTAGATCACATATGGAAAATTCAAAGATGCCTGAACTTATGTATGATGAACTTGGAACAGGGAGTCTGTGTATATATTTTTTGAAAATTGACCTTCTAGACGTTATGCCGTTGGACGAAGAATGTACACTTCGAGTAATCACTTAAAAAATATCTGCGGGATTCAAGGCTAACATTAAATTGTAATTAAGTACTGGTTATTTCAGTTACTGCTTGAATTTCAAAAATATCTTTTTAATATTGACAACTTTGAATTTTACCAAATATTGGTTTATTTTCTGCTGAAAATCTTCTTACAATATTTAAATTAATAACGTAAAATTACCTTAGTGGATCTGGATTTTTAAATTAAAATTGTTGGTTTAACGTACATAATTCCGTTTTATTCGTAAGCGAAAACGCGTGGAAAACTAGTGATATCATAAAAGTGTTCCTAAATTTTATCCTCACCATCATGCATCATCTACATAACGTTATGAAAAAGAAAATAACTATTTTATTACTGTGTAGGAGACATCGTGAAGATTGGCAATTCTATGGAATGAACTTATGATGCTAAAGACAACAGATACGGATAAACGGTCGTTTGCATTTAATTTCGTTTAATTTAAGCAAATCTAATTTAATCTGTATATTTTATGGGTACCTAATATTGCCTGATATAAAAATCTTCATTCATTTATATAATTTTGAAAATTTGCCGAGTTGTCCTAGTAATTAAAACATATACATCCCAATTTAATCCGCCTTGTACTCGACGGTTAAGGAAAATATCGTAATGAAACATATCATAAAAATATTTCCACATATAAGTCCACCGATCTTTTCATAAATGCCCTTGCAGACAAAAGTGGCAGACAGACTGTTACGTATACATACATAAAAGTATATAATCGAAGGGACTAATAGATATCTTCCACTGGTATCCTTAATTCCTCGCTCATATTATAAATGCGAAATTAAGTTCATATTATGCGATGTCACGGATACAGGGTACCTCAGACCTTCCCCCCTTCTAACGTGGGTATGCCAGAGCAGAAACTAGTATATCATACATTGTTAAATTACCTGGCAACGGCCGGTACATCGTATCCACTCTTGATGTTATCAGGTCCAACGGGCACCGCAGCAGTGAGGAGAAGACGAGGCTTCTTCACTTCTTGTGCTTCTGCTTCGAACGCTTCGCGAAGTTCTGTTGACAAAGGGATAATTAATAAGCAGTTTGTTTGATTGTTAATTATTGACTACTGTCATTGAGATTTATTAAAAAATCTAGATCATATAATTTAAAAGAACTCAATTTTTAAAAATCCAAGGTCACGGCTAAAAAAGATAATGCTTATTTTATATTATTTTAATTGATTATATCTTTCCTGGTGGCAGAGGACTGTTTTAAAGCACCTTTTGCTTAACAGTATATGTCCTAGCAATGTGAAAACCGGTGGTCCCATCCTAACCCGCAAAGTCATTGGGTTTCCATTTCCAAACCCCTAATGATGGAAAAAGGAATATTAGTAATTCCTTGCAAATTATCGCTAGGATTATTTAATAAAAAGAATCTGCACTGACTTTAAATAAATTACTTTGAAGTTAACGATTTAATCTTTCATTTAAAACCACATAAACAAGACTAGCCTTAAGTATTTCCAAAATTTCAAAATATCAAGACTCTTTTGTCTCTATAAACTATGTTTGTACTAAATATTTCTGAGTCTAATGAAGCAATAAGCTAGTGTTAACGATCGGTGTAAACGATCGTGTCGACATAACTTGGCCAAACCTATGAATATTGGTGACCTAACTGCCAATTTGTTGGCCATTATCCAGTCCACTGAACGCTGTTGTATCCAATTTATAGAAGTATATATTTCAAATTATATTTATAAATAAATATAATATATAAATGATGGAACGCTATTTATTGTTCATTACGATTATACGTAATACACACGATATGTTTGTTTGTTGTCCAATTAAGTTGTAACAAGAAAATAAGCCTTATAATGTATGTCTTAAATTATCGCAAATGACATTGAAAATTACAACGAATGTATTAGACGTAAGTTTGCTAAGGAGTAATAATAATGCATAATACTAATCTTCAAAGCTTTTAATTTATATTTTGTTTCGTTTCTTACTTTTTATTCTTTCGGGTAACTATGTTTTCCGAAATAATCTGACGCCTTATCTATCAAGTTATCAATCTCATACAGCAAAGGCATAAAAAGTACTGAATTAATATATCTAGGTCAATGTCAACTTTAATATTCAATTGAATTCTATAAACACTCGCATTTGACCGGTATTTCGTACGAGCATCCTTTTATTACCTTGGACCAAAATCCTTTACGCTAAACATTGGAATAAAAAGCGACCACTGCATATAATTTAAATTCCAGTGATTACCATGTAATTACAGAGAGTTAAAAGCGACCGGATTTGTGTGTCTGTGAAGTGAAAAACCGTTTCGTCAAATTTGACCTTGAAATTTTACTTTCATTGTATTCTGATGTATTTTTGTAACACGTGTTGTGTATTTTACATATAAGTATATATGTATGTGTAGATATAAATAAATACAACACTCCTCTGATCTCAATTTTCCTATTTCCGAACACAAAGATTTATAAACGGCAGGTAAACAATAAGATCACCTTTAGTGCTACTCGTATTTCTGTTAATTTTTATTTGACTTATTTTTGGTGATTTAAATTAAAGAGATTATTTTTCTCTGCGTCGATAATATTGTTTCGACTACAAAATCATATGTAGGTGATTATTTAAAACCTTAAACTGAAATGGTATATGTGTAGGAAGATGAGAACTTGATATTTTTGGTTTTAAATTCTTTACCGAGTGATGCTTTGACTTAAAATTCTCTTGATATAAACACAAATCCTCTTGATATAAATTATGAATGTTTCTAATGACTCTTTGTTATTCTGTTTTCATTATCTCGATACGAATAAGTTTATGACAATTATGAAACGTTGATGGTGGTATGTTTAAAACATTAACGCGAGTACTTAGAACAGCTGAACAAAGTTTCAACTTAATCGGATGAACACACACTTAGATATACACGTATATTTTATCTGAGAGTATGATAATGAAGCGTACTTTAATAATTCAATCCATCTAAAATTCACCTAATTAAAGCACTTCTCACTTTCTAAGATATGGAATTAGATGCTTGTACACAAATAGAACATCGTGAAATATAGAAAAAAAATTACGTTAGCGTTAACGCTAAGCGAACTCTTCCAGACAAGCTTTGGATGAAGGACATACAATAAAAGAAAAGAAACTAAACTAATGATGTACTATTGAATTGATATATGTAGACCATTTTAAGGAGCAGACAGACAAGGCAACGATTAAGCCGTTTAAAGGAAACAAGTGGTGTAAAATTTGATTTCTTCCACTCTTTTTATATCTTTTCTTTTCTGTCTGTCTATCTACTAGTTTATCAGCCTGTCTGTGAATTCAATGAAATTTGAACTTGAACTCCAAGGAAGGCCATAGGCCACCTTTTTATGACCAGCCGCTAAAACGCGGGCGAAGCGAACCAGTCAATGTAGTGGACATATGCTATACAATCTTGGTGGACTTTTGGACTAATACAAAAATAATTGCCGTCTGAACCGCAGGGACATTTACCGGAGAGGAATTTTAGAAAGGATTTAAATGTAGCAAGGACACGGCTTCGGCAAAATGCCTAGGTTATTCTGGGTTATTTCTTGTCTTGAAATAATCGTGATTGATATAATTTTTATATTTATCTTTTTATTGTTTAAAAAGTGTCTTGTCATCTATCTTATAAAATATAAACGTAGTATCTTATGAAGAGTTATAGCTTTAGTTTTGAATAGTTATTTGAAAACCTACGATAAATCAATCTTTGTACTAATCTAGGATTTCCCTTGATATATATATTTTTGGATGAAACCATTAATTTTGAAAATTCTAATAAAAATATATGATTTTCTATTAAAAAGCTTTGTTTATTTGACGTAACTAATAAAATTAAAATAATAAGTTGAACCCTTGATAATTAATTAATCCGTTATTAAACTTTCATTATTTTAATATTAATATCAAATTAGTGTTCTCGTAACTTTCCTTTCGTAAAATAAAATAAAATATGTTTCTTTATGGAGCTATGCAAATATAGTAGAAAGCATATTATAATAACTACGCGCATAAATTTACTTCAATATGCTATAAAAATTCATAATAATATAATACATGCAACTTTTAATAATATACTTATACTTAATTAACAGCAGCGATATTTTCAATCTTTATATATTTTAATCTTACTTAACTGAATTCCTCCTAAAAGATTGAACTGACTTCAATGATTGTTTTGTGTGTGTCGGGATTGGCATACTATACTAGCGTATGTATATATGTACTATACATTGAAGATAAGTTATTATATCTGGTAAAACTTTTTTATTTATATACCACTAAATTAATAAAAAATAAATAGGTTCCAGCTTACTATACATTGCAAAGCTGAAGAACGTATATCGACTGTATTGCCTGTATTAAAAAAAAGCCTCTTTATTGGTAAATGTCATTAGACAATTTTTTCATTTTATTTTGTTACAAATATTACTGAAAACATTTACCTAAGTATATAATATATGTATATTAACATTATATTATTTCTGGATAGATGTTTATTAATAACACCAGAATGGCTGAAGGGATCTGAATATAATCTGGTACAAAGATAGACAACAGTCTGAAAAAGTAAATATATCAGTTGATATTTATCCCGGAGAAATGTACCTAACTCTTGCATTCTCATATCGCACGAGCAAAGCGGCGGGCGGAAACGATTTTTATATAAATTATATTGATAATCAATTTATAAAATATCAAATAAAAATCGATTAATGTCGAATGGACTTTGTTTAGAAATTAAAATTACTGTTTTATTCCAATATTTAAATTAATATAAAGTTATTAAATAAATTAAGTATCTGTTTTGATGACGCAATTTTTATAAGCTGTGACATGGAAGTTCGCGCCAAATATTGTTCGTTTTCAATAAAAAAACAAAGGTATTAATATATACAGCCACCGAAAAAAAAACGAATATTTAAATAATTCGGTTATTTGTAAATTTGTTGTATGATTTTATTTATTCAATATTTATTTTGCCTTCAATCGTATCGTTTCTCTATTTTCAATATCTTCGCAAACAAAGCATTCTGAGTCCCAAGAGATTGGTTGTTTTAAGAACTCTACAGTCTATAATTTGCTTTCGTCATAATTGTTTGTGCTGTAGTTTCTGCTTTTTAATACTAATAATAATTTACGTTCCATAAAAACATTTTTATAGAAAAATAAAATATACATGTCTATATATAAATAAGAATATACTTTTAATAAAGGTATATAATATGTTATATTAATTCTTGGCCTTTTGATTATTTTCTTAAAACAATAAAACAACAAAATAATATTTCCATTTTATAATCGACTACGCAAATGTCTACAAATCGAGCATTATTTTAGAGCTAGGTATTTTCAATGTAGCATATTTCCCACAATCTGAAGGTTTTGGAGTGAATGGATCGAATGAATTAAGTGAATGATAAATTCTATTTAAGAATTTGTTTGCATTTCAATCGAGACAGAATGGACGTATCATGTGGTTAAAGCGTGTTTAATATCAAATAAACAGTGGATGTCTTTTTAGGATCCGTACCAAAAGGTTAAAACGGGACTCTATTACTAAGACTTCCCTGTCCGTCCATCCGTCTACAACCAGGCTGTATCTCATGAACCGTGATAGTTAGATACTTGAAATAACCTTGATACAGATGATGTATTTCTGTTGCAGCTAAAACAACAAATACTAATAACAGAATGATAAATCAATATTTAGGTGGGGCTTCCATAGAACAGATATGACTTTTTTTGCAGTTTTTATTGACAATGGTTACCCATCGTGCGCGAATACGAGTCGCACTTGGCCGGTTTTTTATAACCGTTTTTGCTAAGGTGTTATCAGACATTTTTTCAAGTAGAATTGTATACCTGAATACGTTAAGAAAAGAGTCTATGGTCAAGGTTAACTTAAAAGTATATTTGAGGATCACCTCAGAATTTAAGAGATATTCAGGACAACTAAAGTAAAAATACAGTGTTATATAAGTGTTATTTGTTTGTTGTTTTAGTAACTAAAACGTCACTAGTTATTTTAGACCTTAAAGATATATAGTGGTAGATTTTTCACAATCAATAAGTAATATGAAATAATAAAAAAAATGTCTCTGAATTTGTTTCATACAATAAACCATAAACAATTTCACTAAAAAATTGTTTTTATTGTTACGCAATATGACTTAAAGATATACCGAGAGGTATGTTTTTATTACATCAAACAATTTCTAACGCCATTTTGTTTTTCTTAACAATAAGACAACGAATTCCCATTTACTCTTTTATACGTAATCGTACGTAACTACAGTAAAAAAATTAATTGTGCATCTATCTGCATTGTCATTAGACAATCGCAACGTACGCGTAAAACACTGAGATCATTTTTATAATAAAATAACAAAAAAAACGGCGCTACAAAGCTACTTTTAAATGTCGAGGACGATGGAATTAGTCATAGCGTATATAAGGTCAATCGTTATAATAAAATTATAATAAAACTACTTAGAATCGAAATTATTAATATTATTTGATGTAAATAAATATTCCAAATATGTCTCACTGATGAGCAAAAGCAAACCGCCCCCCCCCCCGCCTTGAAGGTTTGAGGGACTCATTTCACGACGCTGGTTCTGTGACTGATTGAGAAACTTATTATTTTCATCTCACTCATCTCAAATCTTAAAATATAACCCATCTTACCATCGATGTGAATCCCTACCTAGTACATAATGACTTTGTATAACTTAATTGTATGGTATTGTGCAAGTCCTTCTGGGTAGGTACCACACATTCATCAAATTTATTCTGCCGTCAAATAGCATAGGTTTTTTAAATTATTATAGTTGTATGCTCGTTTAAAAGACGAGTGAGCCAGTGTAAGTAATAGGAACATAACATCTTGATTCGCAAGATTGGCGGCGCATTGGCGGTGAATTAAATGGTTAATATTTCTTAAACGGCCAATTTCTATGGGCGTGGGTGACCAGTTATCATCAGATGTTCGAATTGCCTGTCTGTTCACCTATATTATATTAAAATAAAGCCTTACACGCTGTGACTATGCACAAAAAAATAACATCTTAGTTCCCAAGGTTGGTGGCGCATTGGTGATAAACTTCCTGTAGCGCCAATGTCCATGGGTACTGGTTGACTTTCCCCCAGGTGGTCTATTTTCACCTTGGCCTACTTATAATTATAAAAAAGTACTAACCCTCTGCTACAGTTAACAATTCTATTATTTACGTAACGCTATGTACACACGTCCACACGCGGGACCAAGGCCCACACAACATAAATAAAAGTCACGTTTCTGGAGCAGACCTTTTTAAAAATTAAAACATTAACAAATACAACTGAAAATACAAATAGTGGGTTCAGAGTTGACCCTTTCCTTCCAAATTCAAGTTTGATTAATTCAATTACTAACAATTGTGTAATACTAACACTATCCATAGCTCGGAGAAAATGTAAATTCATTTTAGTACGTTTTTAGCACCTATATTTTATTTTTATTGCCTTGTTATTGTCTATTTAATAAAACATCTTACTAATCACGTTTAATATACAATAAATTCATAAATAGCTTAAGTGTCGCGGCAAAATCGCTTTATAATACACTTTCAACGCGTAAAGATACTTCAACGAATACTTCGCTTTTTAATCTCGCGCTGAAAATTAAAGAATTACGCAATTATAAAATAAAGGTTAAGGACTGTCCTATAGGGATATACAATTTGGGGTAATTGGACAAGGATCCTTATTGAATTGCCTTAGCCGTTTGGACTTGTAATACTTTTTCTACGAGCCAAAATGGTCTAGTAAAGATACCCTACTGAATTTTTATTTCGTGTTCGATGAGGAAAAATATCTTGATGACACCGAATTAAATTTTGCTACTAATAAATATTCTTTTAAATATGCTATAAATATATATATACTAGTGACTCACCCCGGCTACTCACGGGTGCAATTAATTATAATACAAATGTAATCGATTAGTACCAGTAAAAAAATAATAGAATTGTGTCATTATTTCCGGAGACTACCCAAAACATTAAATACACATACAAACAAATTTTATATTTTTATAATATCAGTAGAGATATATGTCTTTTTTATATCATTGTAAAATAATAAACATGTAGCCAATAATTATAATTAGTCTTTCAATTAAAAGCCTAGCCATTTTCCAACGTCCTTAATGTTATTGGCACATACATATTTTCATTGAAGAGAATAATTTGCGTTAGCCTCTATCTGTTTTGGAAAATTATAATTTTATATCATATTATCCTTATTCAAATAAGAAAATTATATCAGCCATATTACGCAGCGACGTAAACAATCAACGGTAGGTAGTAACATTCGGAAGTTGCCATAAAACGATCAAAATTGTCATTCGCGATGTATCGTAAAAGCGTCCAAGATATTATATAGTTACATTTGTTGGGAGTTATATGATAGATCAAGTTTCATATCGTCTCAGTTTTATTATATATCAGTTATATTATTTATTAAATTTGGTTCTGTCTTGGCCGTCAAAAAGCAACAGAAAGAGACAACAGATTTACTTTCGTATTTATAACATTGGTGTGGATGTTAATTAATACTAAGAATACTGCGTTTAGTTATGGACTTAATCAAATTTTGTTAAATGTAAGTGTAAGTGTTTACCTTTTTTTAAAAAATATTGGGTAAGTATTACAATAATTATAAATTAGTGATAAAGTTCCGGAGGCTATCACTAATTTATTGTTATTTTAATTGTTACTTCTAATCATCACTGCGAGGCCTGCTCCGTTATATTAATAACTTTTTAAATGAATTAACAAATTTTTTTTTTTAAATCTTTTTTTCAAAAAAAGAAGGTTGTTAATTACATCTTATATAATTTTCTTAAATCTTTATTGGCAGCACGCGTCATGGAAATTACAGGCAATATTTCCCGTCTTAAACGACAAATATTGTATATTAACATTTTGATCCTCTTCGGTAACAATAGTAGCTGTTATTTATATTGTTTTTATCTAAAACGAATACCACTTGAAAAGGATTCGCGTACACGATCTTTCGGGAGCTCTATAGAAAATTATTTTTCGATTTAAGTACTGTAGGTGATGTTCGACGAGATTGTAATGAAAGCAGTACACCATTTCTGATAAAACAGACGGATATAATCGAGACGAAAAATGATTAAAAACGAGCGACTAAGAAATTGCAAGGTATTGCATTTTTTTAAATTTTATTTCTCCACAGACTTTTGTGTTTATATGACATGATTTTAATGTGCATGCATTTTATTTCAAGGCAGCTTCCCAATCTAAATTTTTGGATTGCAAATGAGGGTAGGCATAAGAGCAGCATGCCGTTTGCCGTCACGGCATACGAGTCCCCCTTAACGCCAAGACGCAACAATTTAGTCGTGACACATAAAAAAATATTTTCCCAGTATAGGATGTTTTATTTTAAATTTTATATCACATGAAATTAGACGTGAGAATTTCTCCAGTGTCTATATTCTTAATCTAAATTGTTACATTCCTTGAAGTTCGTAATGAAACCTCTCCAACATTATACCTTCGAGGGCTAAAGGTCTAAGTGAAAATCGATAAGGGTATAATTTACCACTTCGGGACCCCAAATACATTTAACTTTACCAAATTAAGTTAAGGAAGGTAAGATCTTATTGATTTTGGTAATGCGGTGATGACGTCTCTTTTAAGTTTGACAGCCACTGGATAATTTAAGAGAGATAGCGATATATAGCTAGGTTTATATTATAGGATATAGGATAGCAATTTATCTTGGCGAAATACTTGGCAGTCAGCAAGAAAAACAATTGATGGTGAGTCAGAAAATGTTATCCCATTTCTTAGCTAAAATTTTAGGGCAGTCCCACACCGTGTGCATTCGCCTGTATTAAGGTTAAATCATACTGAGCATTACAGTGTAAAACAAATAACTCAGCTGTAGGCGAATACTTAAAATTTCCTTACATTATTACATTAAAGGCGAAGGCTACCAGTAAGAGAACGCCCTTACACTGTAATATCTGTAATAAAAAAAATGAATAATTGTTCGCCCTTTTTTGTAAAACGCATAGATAAGTGACAGCAAGTCCTAATTATGTTTTCAAATATATATGTACTTAGTGGTAATCTAACACAATTTAGCATTTATATGAGGTTTTATCAGAACTCTGTTTTTTATTATAAAATATTGCCTAACATATCTAAACATCGATCACAGTGCAATCCAATATAAACCAATTAAATACCTATATAGGTATATCTAATTTTTTTTTTTGTATAAACCGTCAGCTCCATTACTTTGTTGTCCGTGATTTTTGCATCTTTTTATATTTATAATTAAGTTTGAAGTATGGTTCATTTACATCAGCATCTTTTTAAATAATTTAAACTTACAGAGTCGTTCTTAATTGCAAGTAATAAACTTAAGCAATATAAGTAGCTTAAATACTCAAACTGACTAACTAAAAGAACACCGTAACTCAAATTCGAGTTCAGTCACATATCACACTGTTTGGAAGTCAGAGTTAACACATATGTCTATCCTTTGAGTCTGTTTGTTCGTATTTATCCAACACTCAGTACATTTCTAGGGCTTAATTAAACTGGAAGATGTATGTTTTGCAATTTGCCTCATAATATATGTTAATTAAATCTTACTACGTTTGTGACAGCTACGTTGTTCAATCACGCTTGAACGATTGGATTCTAATTAAATTTGATATATAATTCTATTGTGTATCCCGCCACAAGTACACACACGCAAAACTATTTTTAATAAAATCTTTATCTCGTATTGATTGGAAATATTCGATTGATATTTAATACTGATACTGTATGCCTAGAATGAGTTTTATAAAATAACTCGTATAATTTCACCATCGCTTTAACGTAAATTGAACTTTTCAAATTGTCAAAATGCTCAGTATCACGGAGAATCCTCAAAACAAAGAATCACGAGCGTTTATGTTCTCACTTTCAATTGCCAGTTCGATGCTTGTTAGCAGCGAAGTCAGAAACTCAACACACAAATTGTTATTCCAATTTTTGTCACTAGATGGCGCTGTTTTGTTTCCATACAGAACGCAACATACGTCAACGCAATCGTATAAGTAAAAAAAAATCATGCAAGGCACACTGAAGTCGAATCGTTATAAAACACACACACACACCTTTAGGATTATCTTTTATTTATTTAATAAAGTGTTATTTGTTAATCTATCAAGAGTCTTTGGCTATATATACTGTTTCATTTTTTCTTTAATTTAAATAGGTTTTAATGCCAATTCAGTTTCAGAAGCCTGTAATTTTAAATATAAACATTGTTCAATTCATTCAATTAGCAAAAGCAACTCTACGATTTTACAGTAAAGTTGATTTTTGTTTGACTTGAAAATTGACAAATTACCCTCAAAAAGGAATATTGCAAGGATAAAATAAACGACAGGATATTTCGTTTAATGTAGCAATTTGTCACCTCCTTGTACATACTGCCTAAAAGGTTTTAGCGAATTTAAGACATATAAATGAGACATTAGTTTTCGTCGAAAATAAAGGAATATTAACTTTATTAATTTTTTCATAAATATATATGTATTCTTATTTCACGCATAATGTTGTCAATAATAGAAATCTTATTTATCGGGTAAAGTTTATTTCTGAGTGATATAGGATATTATAAATTACACCCATGCGAACCCGGGGCGGGTCGCTAGTATTATAATATTCTTAAATAGGTAGTAAGCACTCAATGGAAATAATTTCAAACCGAAATGGCGTTGATCCATATTTTATGAGTTTCCGCGAAGTTTAATATGGAAATCGATGCGTACATTATCTTAAACAGTTTTAAAATATTTCAATGGAATTTTATTCTATTGGAATACATCTATTGATTTATTATTTTTGTACAGAAATGTAGAACATTCGTTTTTCTTATATGGTTTGTACTGATATATAATTGTTTTTATTTTTCTTTATGTATTTTTCATTATATATAGCGTAGGTATGTCCATGTACGTGGATTTATTAATTGCTATTGCATTGAGCTAAAAAGCTTCCAATATTGTTCGATTGCTGAGATATAACTAGCTCCTCGTGCTAATGAATCAACCTAATTTTGTAAACTTATGTTAAATTATGAACATGATGCGCCGGACTGCTTATAACTGAATTTAAACGTTGAGATGGAGTCCAAGAACGCAAATATCACTTGGTTTTAATGTTACGGTGCAGGAATATATTGTTTGAAAAGAGGAGGCCTGTGATTTCTTTGCGGAAACACGGTTACCACTAGCCCTTAGATCAGTGTCAGTAGTATTCGATCTTTATATTTAATATTCAAAGCTTTAGTAAACTTTAGTAGTATCTTGTTTTTTTTTAAACGAAGTCCTTTTATTTGGCTTAAGTGATTTTTAATAACAATATTATTTTGCGTCATTTAATTATGGGCTTTTTATGTGATATGTGGCAAACGAGCAAGAGGCTCATCTGATGGAAAGTTAACCACCATCATTGGACATTTTCTACACCGGGGAAATTGCACATGTATTGCCTATTTAAAGTAACTTGTAATATAAATTATTTGCTCAATTGCCTAAAGCTGTACGAATTAATATATTTAATTTAGATTATTTTGTAAATAGCACTTCAGAATTGGTATTTCAAGTGTTTGTTTGCAGTTGTTTTTCATTACTGTATCAATTAAAAAACTATTAAATACATTAATAATTTCTTGATAGAAAAATTTTGGGGTTCGTACCTGTGACCTCTAAATCTACAGTCGCCGAAGCTAACCATTGTACATGTGAGGCAATATACAGTCAGTCAGCTAAGAATTACAATCAATATGTTAACGCATCCATCATTTCACACGAGCTGTATTACAGATTTCCGAGCGTGCTTGTTATGTTAGGAAAATAATAACTTAAGATAAAACAGTTCATAACTTTTTACTCCTCTGTTTGTCAAACGTATATTTTTTTTTAAATTGTACATCTTTTGGCGCGTATTGAAAAAATGGTCAGTGTGAGTTTTCACGATGCGCACACAGGGTGACCTGAAAACTACATGATGTTTTTTTTTCTCTCAACCTAATTAAGGGTCAAGCCGCTCGAAATTGATTCAAATATAAAACATATTTTATAATATTAATTTATTAAAAATTTAAATTTAAAATACTTAAATTTGTGAATTGTAAGTGTGAAAAAAAAAGAAATTACACTTAAAATAATAATAGTTATAATTTTACTATGAAAAGTAACTTATTAATATTTTGTTGTCATTAATTATTTGCATGAATTAAAAAAAATAATAATAATTACACCGAATGAGTAGAACTTCTCACGCGCGTAAAAATTAAGAACACGCACGTTAATTTAAATGTTTGGTGGCTAATGACTTTATTTACTATCGTTCGTGTTAGCACTCGGAGCAGTTGCTAGAATTTCAAACTTAAACGAGAACGTCCACATAGATCTTCCTGATTTTTTTTTTAAATCATAATTTTTACTTACCACTAAATTAATAATCAATTAAACTCTTTGTATTACTCATATAAATAAGTATCATTCCTTAACAATAAAATAAACTGTAGAACATAACAAATTACTCGTTGATTCATTTGCTTCTATTTCGCAGACATGATTATTTAACGATCTATCATTATGCTAGAAATCTGATAGGCATTGCGTTAGACACTTGAGTTGCCCATCACGAACCGTTACGACAGGACCGAGCAGACCTTAGGGCTTTGACACACTAACAAAATTGAGAAACGACATTTGAATATAAATAATCACTAATTACGTTGTGAAACTGAGAACATTTTTTAATAACCATATTTTTTTTCTTTAAAATATATTTAAAACTATAACAGTTGAAAAGTGTTTTTAATAATTAAAATAATGGTAATATTCCTAAATGTCTCACTACTGAAAAAGGTTTCTACCCCCCATTCAATTTGAGGAGCAGATTTGACACTTATTCCACCACGCTCTTCTATTTAACTACAATTTATTTTAATAAGTGGATCAGTTAATTTGAGTAATCAAACATAATTAGAATAAACAAAAAAAAAATCAACCATTTCATTAATATAAAACTCACAATTAAGAAAAGGTTAAAAGTAGTTTTTACTTTAACAAAATTGGAATTGGGATCAACGGGAAAACGCGGCTAGCGTGCTAGAAACCATTCCACACGTTCATGATTTGTACAGTTTCTACTTTTAATATTAATTCTGTATTTAGTTGTAAACAATTCCTGTATAAGGGTATTCATATATCACTTCAATGTATATTTGCAAGAAATTGCAATTGCAACAAGTATCTATAATGTAATGACTGTATGAATGCAATGTTTTGATTGGCTATAATGTAGAGCCAATTTATCGTTGACTTTTGACCTATCCAGACATCGTTAGTAAAATAATTATATCAAATGTAAATAAAACAGAAAATGATTGTAACTTAATGAAAACTATATTTCATAAATTTTTGGTTCTTAACCAATTAAAAAAAAAAAAATCTAATAAAAATAGCAAATTGTATTTTTCTTAATTTTATAGGTGGTGCAGGCCTTTATACCTTGCTTGACATTTCCTTTTAAGATAAGGAACATAATTATGTTTTTAATAGCTTTACTTACACTAAATACAAGGAGTTAAGATTCAGCCTTCGAAATTAAATATATCTGAACGTAAGTCATGAAATCAGGATTAAAAAAAATGTATATATATTAAGTTTAAAAATCGAAAACGCTCATTGATCTAAACATCGTCACATCGCGCGTTGCTCACTGTATTTACTAATCATATAGTAATTGTGACACCAGTGAAAGTATACAAATAACGCAGCGTTTAATATACTGTCTGTAAGTAGCTTAATGTTTAAAAATTCTAGTGTCTAACAAATAAGTTATGGCAGACATCGTGACGGTGACGAAACGTGCTTGTTGTAGTAATGTATGGGGTCACGATACGTGTTGACCTTAGGATGAATCATTCATTACTTTCACTACGAGTTCAACCCTTAGTACCTATACATTTTAATTGAAATCAAAGTGAATAACTCACTTTCACAGTCATGTAAGAGGTTATTGAACTATGAAGGCGCTATTTGCGAGCTTATTTGCTCACCTGGTAGAGTTTAATTATCTATGTAATTTTTTACATTACATTACATTAACAGCCTGTAAATTTCCCACTGCTAGGCTAAGGCCTCCTTTCTCTTTGAGGAGAAGGTTTGGAGCAAATTCCACCACGCTGCTCCAATGCGGTTTTGTGGAATATACTTGTTGCAGAATTCCGTTGAAATTAGACACATTCAGGTTTGAAATAAAACTAGTTTTTAACGGATTTAATCGCGTATATTAATTATTTTAACATCCCGACGTTTCGAGCACTTTGCAGTGTTCGTGGTCACGAATTATTTCAATGTGTAATAATCGCGAAAATCTAAGACAACATTACATTCAGGTTTCTTCAGGATGTTTTCCTTCACCGCCGAGCACGAGATGATTTATAAACACAAATTAAGATGCACGCGTTCTAACCACTGGGCCACCTCGGCTCTGTAAATTAACTGTCCGAAAAGAGTCTTATGAAATTACACGAGAAATTAATTTAACTATGTACATGACTTAAACTACATCAATTAATATAAAATAACCATTTATTTTTACAATTCTATACATGTAATAATTGTATTTAATGATCGATAAAGCCGGCTGAAACAGAAGAGAGATATAATGAAAAATCTTTCTGTAGCTTATGTTAACAGTTGTATAATATTCACAAATTCACAAATAATATGCTCACATTCCGCTCACACCGATGGTATATTTGAAAAAAAATTATGTATCGCCTTTTCGTGGACGTGTTCGCCTTTTTGACAGGCGTGCTGGTGACAGGTGCGGGCTGGAGTCCCGTGTATATCGATATTCCGGTGAATTTTGTTTAGCTCGTGTATTAGAATAGACGAGATTTATTTTGGTACGAAATTTTTAGACTGAATTTAGTAAAATGTTCCTTTATTTTTATAGTGTTAACGCTTGAATTATTATATTATTATTAATGATTCAGAGCGCTCACAGAAGTAATATTAGATATTTATGTTTAATACGTGATGATTGGTTCCTAGCAAGATAAACGCAAAAGTCCAAAAATACATTATTTGGATAATAATATCCTGCTTAGGACGCGACAGTGCTAGTGGAAACAAGAATGAATTCTCTACTTCCTCCTTTTCATAAGCCAACACGATCTGTAATTCTGTCAGCACTCTAACTCCACGCTGATACTGTTATAAATATGTGTAGATGAACTGGTCAAAGTCAAAGTCAAAAATATTTATTTAATATAGAAGCGTTACTCTTGAATATCAATTCAAAAGTCTACCATCGGTTCGGAAACAAAAACCTTGTACCTGAGAAGAACCAGCGAAAGAAATTCATCAGGTATACGGGAAAATTGTGAACACTTACCTTAGTAAGTGATCACTATCGCCCATAGTCATCGGTGTAAGAAATAATTTCCATTTCTTACTTCTCACTTACCCGCCAAAGCAAACTACAGACATATTAAGTATAGTTGTTTTGCCCTGCACTACAACCACGAAAACAAATCCAATAACTTTTTATTTGCACCCAAGACGGGATGTATCTCTAAGCCAATCAGTTGAACGTTAACTCAGCTATATATAATATGCAATACAAAGACAACAAAACCAGTAGACACGATCGTTAATTATACCTCAAGTTTATATAATAATGATATCAAAGTGACAAATGCCATTCTATCCGTTTCGTAACTCTACAAACCGCGTACTGATACCCAATATTACCCGATACTCGAGTCGTATCCGTATACAATATTATTGGTTACATTTTTGTAACAATAGTTAAGGAAAGTCACTTTTGAAATTCTCAAAATATGTATTATTTATATTGTATTACACTGCTTTCTAGTAGCGACTAACTCAAATTTATTAATACAAAAAATATACGAGTATGAACTACGCTACGCTACTTTACCATAGAGCTAGTAATTGTTTTATAGGACAATGTATATTTAATGAGAATGATTTTTATAATTGACAATCAATTTGTGAATTATAAAAAAAAGTTGAGGTACGTTTATAGAGTACAGTAGGTATGCTGCTATGCTGAAGTTTGGTATAAAAATAAGGACTTTTGAGATGTCACCTTGGGTTCGGAAAAGTCACCGCCGATAAAAAAAAGAAACTAAAATCCCTCCGAGTTTCAACAGTTTTTCTTAAGTCATTTTATTTTTACTGCTTATAAGTCCAATTATGTGATATTTGTAAATAAAATAAAATTCTGACTTAAATTTGACTACTAAAGAATTATCAATGTAAATCTTGGTATACACGATAACGCTCAAAACTATCAGCGTTAATATTTAGGTCAGTCATTCATTGAACGAGACGTGTACAAAATATTATACAAATGTGAAATTATATGAATCATGCAAATGATATGGTGAATGAATACTTTCAAAGCGATTTTAAGAAATGATCAGCAATGTTGACTCACACTTATGCTTTCTAAAAAGCGGTAAATATTTGCGAATACAATTAAATACTTTTCTTTTTAACCTGTGTGTTGCGAATACTTTCGGTTAAGATTTCATAACACCAGAGGTACTGTAAAAAAATATATCTCACTCTCGACTTAGGTTTATCTTAATTTTGATGCGTTTATCCTTTAAGTGGTATAATAATTATTATTGTCAGTGTTGCATATCATTTTATGGATTTGAACGAGTGTGTTCTGCGGTAGGTATCGAGACTATTCATATGTTTTGCCTTTGTATGTTTGTTTATTATCTTAATTAACCTCAATTCTATTACAAATCGATATTTTTTAAGACTTAAACCAAAAAGGATCATCAAAGAGCTTGTAATCGGTTAAAGTTTACATTACAAATAGTTTATTTTTATTTTGTGTTTCTTCGATCAATATACTGTAATATTATAATTGTGAATATATAAAAATAAACGTCTATGTAAGTACAAAGCAAAATAATGCTCTATTTTTAATTGTTGGAATTGATTTGTTTTTTTTTTTATGTTTTTTTTTTTAACGCATCGTCATCGAACTGCAAAATCAAGTATCTGCATGATATAATATGATCAAATACTCCTTTACGTTCCTTTCATAATATTTTCTTACCTTTTAACAGCAGCACGTAGTTTTTCTTGTCATCGCCTCCCTTGGGGTACTCCCAGTCTATGTCCAGACCGTCGAAGTTCCTGTCCCTGAGGTACGGAATCGCTGAGTAGATGAATGTCTGCCTGGAGTAGCGCGTCGCAGACATCTCTTTGAACTTCTGCGTTCCGAATGACCAACCACCTAGCAAAAACATGTTTTTTAGTATATTGTATCAATGCAAAATTCAGAATTGCTAAGTATTTTAATATATACGGAAAAACATTAAATAAATACGTCGCTTATTTTCTAAAAAAATGAATCCGAAAATAGCCGTCGATGAGAAAAATTCTATAATAAATTGAATCAATATTTATTGGGTCACTGTCATATGTATAATGTGCTATGGATACAACAATATTTTATATGCTGGAATCTGATCTCGTTTATATGGTTGCCAAGGATTGGATTGGATACAATCAATAATTAATGTTAAACTATCAAAATAGGATTCAATTTAAACACTTTCACACCACTATGAACGCGATTAAGAATTTAATAATTTTATATAACTATAATATTTGTATATTAAATACAGAATAAGCTCTTATTAATTAATTTTGTGCAACGGTTATATTTCACAATGCTTCGTCTTCTACTTTCGAATGTTAAATTACTGATTTGATTAAGAGAGAAAGGGTGCAAAATTTAGATATTTTATTCTTTTAAAATTATTAAATATTTTTTTTAACTCAATGAATACCAGGCTTCGCTCGGATAAAATAAATAAAAATAAACAAATATAAATAGACTAACTACCGTACCGTACCCCAGCACATTATTATTTGGAACACACTTTCTGAACGCACCCGTAAACGTCAAACATGGCCGCCCGTTGAACTGTCGCTTTATTGAATTTCAGGGATTTAATGTAGAAATATCTCGATATAAGACATAAGTTATAGAGTACAAAAATATTACTTTTTAACATTAAATAATGGTGGATAGGTTTCGATCGGGTATATCGTAGACCTGCTCGAAATTATTAATATAGATACGAGATTATGCCCAGTATTCATTGATATGCCTGGACTACGTCGCGCCAAAATTCTTATTTATGGCGTTCATTGGTTAGAACATTAGAAATTTAACCAATGATTGCGGACTCAAACCCGGGCTTAGTTTTTATATTATTCATTTCAATCGTACGTAAGGGTATAAAAAGGCATTCGTAACAAATCAAAAGAAAGGAAATGACTATTATAAAAATACAATAATGGATATAGATACTAAATCTATCTTTAAAATTACATTCGAGCAAAAATTAAATGACATGATATTTGTTTAATTTAATCTAAAGGGTATAAATTATTATTAATCAGCATTAAAAATTCTCAGTTTAATTTTATAATAGAAAGCTGTTTGTTTTAACAATTAAAATTATCTTAAGTATTTTGTAAACAAAACGATGGTCTAGGTCTTGAGTTATTTTAATATATATAATGTACGTATTATGACAGTTTTGTATGTATAATTATCAAACGAGATTTGTAGCTTTTTTAAAACATGTAACGCCTAGTGTTGTTTTAGCTGGTTAATTTTTTGCTCTTGGAATCGGATTTGCGATTCAACGAAAAAAATTGCTAGCATTCTGACCACCATTCTACGCGATCTTTGATACTATTTATACGGAAGTTATATTAGATTTTGTATATTTATTAGTCCAAAAATATCAGATATCAATGTCATCATTAAACATATAAATAATAAAATAGAAATAGATGCTAATATATTCATACAAATCTATTTGTGTATATATTTTTTTTTAATTATTACAAATATAAACTGCACGCGACACTTAAGCCCCTTTAGTTTCGCTAACATAATATGTTCATGTATTTTGCACTCAACTTGAATCGATACAAGTCAGAGACAACTTCTTACTTAACTGACGTTATTATGGGAAGATGAGTTTATTTGTTTGTTTGTTTGTTTGTTTGTTTGTTTGTTTGTTTGTTTGTTTGTTTGTTTGTTTGTTTGTTTGTTACTCTTTTACGTCGTAACTACTTAACTAATCATCATGAAATTCATACAGGGGTACAAAAAGGAATATAGGGTACACAGCATTTTTTCCCCAAAAATACACGCAGACGGACGGAAACTATTAAACCAATTAAATACCTTTGTTTCTTGTAAATAACTTCGAGGTGCAGAAAAAGTTGTAGAATTAGTCATGGACTCCATGGATCAAAATTATTCCGTTAAAATCAACCACGAGTGTTAAAGGTCAGGTTCAAAAAGGTCAAATATATTTAAACTGTTTTTTTTGACTTATCACGATATGTTTTGATAATCACAAATCTATCGCTATGACCAAAATCGATTGTTACACAAATCCGAGTACAAATTCTAATGTCTAATCGATACATCGAAAAACATTTATTAGATTCACATTCCTGCAGAGTAAGTAGTTAATAATTACAAAAGAGTAACTATATAAATAGCTTACGAATACCAATTAAGAAAACATACATAAAATGTGAATTCCATCGTGTGTTACATTTAATATACTTAAATTGGAACACAATAGTTCTCAAATACTAGTGATGTGAATAGCGTGACAAAAACATATGTCGATTACATTATTTAAAGCACCTTTGTTGCGGCAACACGTTTCGCTCTTATGAAAATGGGCGAGGTTTTTGCTTGTGCTCCGTGAAAATAGGTGAAAATATCGTGCACTTTGTACCGTGAGAGCGGTGTTATGTTCACACGTGCTAGTGATGGGAATGACGTATCGATATTTTTTTTGTTGAAGTTAATAATAATTTATGATGAACGTTATATTGAATGGATGGATTGTTTCTTACTAAATGTTTAACGTATTTTTATTTCTCTACAAATAAATCTACATATTTTCTCGTACTTTAAGGTTACATTATATTAAATGATTTTTAAAATATTAATAATTCTATATAGAACGAAAGCTCATATAAGTACTACACTTTTTATCACAATCAATAAGAAAGTGCAAAACTACTGTATTGAATAAAGACATTTGTATATATTAATGGATTATCAAATAAAACCAACTATCAAAAATATTCAACTAATTGCAGTCCACAGCTGGACATAGACCCACGCATCCATCATAATCATAGCAAATAATTATATCTTATTACAAAGTCGATATAAAATATCGGTTCGCTGCACTTATGTTATTTAATATTATAGCATTTCAAAATATAAATACTAAAATACTTCCGTCAGTAAACAATTATAGGATATGCATGTCAAACGTAAGCTGTCTATATACACGAAGGGTTATATATATATATATAATATCGATTAAGGAAGTATCATAGTATTAGAAAGTACATAACTACGTATAAGCATGTCCACAAGCAATGTAGGCTTCTATTATATAACGCTTTTGTAGTAGTATAATGGCAGTCATATAATGGTTTCACACACAATGTGGATCTCATTATGTATTATCGTAATATTTGATAGCTGTTCGGATTGTATGCGTGCTAATAAATGATTTTAATGTAATCGAATTTCGAATTATTGATGCAGTGATTTATTTTCGTGGTAACACTGATATTATGTGTGACAATAATTTAATATTTTTTGCATTAAAAACTATCAAACCTAACTAATTTGACCTTGAGCTAAAATAGTTATTATGCCTAAGCCCGTTGACAAAAAAACAAGATGGCGGATAGTGGATATTTTGATAATTCAATTTCAATTTTAAATATTTTATAAAACAAAAATATACTTCAAAACGTTCAAGAAATAATAGTGCATATGTAACATCCGTAATCTAAATAAGCATCAAAAGGAAAAGCATTTGTATTTACTATATTTGGTCATAATAAACCGGAAACAACCAGGAAAGGTTAAAATAATAAGCCAATTAAACACATTCGAATCA
Source organism: Vanessa atalanta (assembly GCF_905147765.1). NCBI lineage: Eukaryota > Metazoa > Arthropoda > Insecta > Lepidoptera > Nymphalidae > Vanessa > Vanessa atalanta. Next base: position 12,124,202 of record NC_061878.1, read on the forward strand.
AAGTAATTGATCGTTTCAATCAAAACGTAACGGACACCACACGCAATATTATGTCTTGTTTATATTTATTATATCTGGAAACGATAATATGTTTTGAAAGATCCTTAATTATAAATAATATATGTATGTTGAAATATTATAATTATGTCTATGTATGATTATTTATTTTATGATAAAAATTAACTAAGTGAAAAATTGTAAGGGGATGTGTGTAGCCATGCTACACGGAAGCAACTTGGTGTAATGTGTTCAAAGCATTCTCCCAATGAACAGACCGTTACAGAGATAGTGGGGCATTTACGAACACTTACTGTGCTTTGATTTGAATGAAAATGCTTATTAAAATAAAATAATCACAGGGAAAGTTAGAACAAAACTTTCTCTTAGTAGCGAACAAGGAACGATTTACATAACTAATACATTTAAATATATAATGTACATAAAAGTTAAATTATATTAATAAACTGAATAATACAATAGAAATAAAATCGTTTGATTAAAACATAATTTTAATAAAAAAAAATATCGATAAAATTAATACAGTCACAGCACTAGCATTGGTTACGGAACGTTGTTTGCGGTGTGTAATATATAGCTACACGTATAATACTTAAGTAACCTTAAGGAAATCGATTGTGATAGCGTATTCGTGAATAAAAATGTTTTCTAAGCCATTGATTATTAACTTGATACATATAATTATTAATAAATCTATATAAATAAATTTATGTTTGTACGTTTGTTCTCTATACGTTTCTAAGTCGATTTGAGCCGAAAACTATAATTATAAGTTAAAAGTAGACTACATACCGATAGCGAGAAGAGTTTTCAATTTCGGGTTAGCCTTTTTCAAACCGTTGATTTTATCGTAAAGTCCAGTTTTTCCATCCTTAGTCTCGTCGTTCGATTCAAAAGAGCTGAGCTTTCCTTTCTTCATCCAACCGAAGGCAAAGATGATGTGGGTGCAGAGATCCGGCTGGATATCCTCGGGTGTGAATTTACCGATCTTCGTACGATACTGGGACCAATTCGTGTAGTAGCACACGACCTGCGGGAAAAAATATAAAAATATTTAAGTTTCAAAGTAAACTCGTCTGCTGTTGTTTTAGTGCTGATGATGCTTAAGAGTGTAGATGATGGTCTCCTGATGGGTGTGGCAAAAACAATCCCCTTGTTTCATAATCCGATGAGACGGAAAGTCTAATACGAAAAGAAATAGTTCAGGTGCAGGATCAATTGCTTTACGTGATTTCTGAAGCACGGGAGCTACAGTTACTTGGTGGTAGGACTTTGTGCAAGCCCGTCTAGGTAGGTACCACCCACTCATCAGATATTCTAACACAAAACAGTACCTAACTACCAGTAGTGTGTATCTAGTAATGCAGTACCCAGTATTGTTTTGTTCCGGTTTGAAGGATTAGTGTAACTACAGGCACAACGGACATAACATCTTAGTTTCCAAGGTTGCTGGCATAAAGAAATATATAAGTATCAATAAGTACAAAATAAAAGTATTAATTTATGTATAAACGACTTGAAACTTTACTTAATGTCATACGCGAAGTTTTCCCAGAAGTTAAACCTCTGGCAACCATTAATTAGGTAAATAAACCGTTATCTACTTGACGTCATTGCCAATTGATGTTTGACAATAAAATAAACCGAATATAAAAACATAAACAAAACGTTAACTCGAATCTAAGAGAAACAATGACAGTTAAAAAGATCGAAGTCGAGTGAAAATACACTTCGGTTGTTTCACTTATTAAACTATGTTGATCTTTCATCGTTTAATTTTAAACGATGAAATTCATAATAAAATAAGTAAATTATTGAAACGATGAATGCAGTATTACTGAAGTTCGAATTAACTTCGTATCTCATTCGTGAAATGTTAAAAGTGCGGTATTTTTATGTGTATTCACTTGAAAGATATAATTATTATAGGCATATAATGTGTCTAAGCTTTTCGAAATTTCACGATCGTGGAATGTCTTGATTTTCGAGTTTTTCGCTTTTAAATAAATAAATCAAAAATAAAAATATATTATATCGCTTTAAAAAATTCAATTTTATAGCCAAGGACTTCTATCAAATTGATACCCACCTTGATACTTGAAAATTTTCGTTTTAGATACTTTGCTATCAAAATATAATGATATTCGTCAATTGAAATTGCTATCACTATGAACAATGCTAATACTGACAATGAGTGCTTACGTCCATCTGTTTCTGGTAACTCGAGGTTAGTTACTGTAAATAACTTGACATGTATGATGTAGCTTTAAATGTCGTGTCTTTATAAACTATTATTATTTAAAATTCGTATTTTCACATGTGTATATATATAATACTACCAATGAACAGTTGTAAAATTTATTGTATTTTTGAATTGATAATAATTTTCTTAAATCAATTGTTTAAAAAATGGGTTTAATGTTCTATTATAATATAATAATTGTCTGTCAATCTGTCTATTACTCATTCACGGAACCGAATTTGTTCTGAAGCATGCTTGAACCACAAAAAGTAGACCAGCTATTTATGTCTTACAGCTGACGACCAAAGCCAAAACGCAAGCGAAGCTACGGACAACAACTAGTAAGCTTCAAATTAAGCATATGTTATGGCGACAAAGCTGTGATTAATTTAAGTAAGGTTGAATATAATTAATTTCCCTAACCATTAATTTAGGGATGTCCGTCGTTAACTTGGAATTAAAGTAATATTTAACACAACTTTGCATCCTTATTACGAGTACATTTAAAATAGTTTCTTATGGCCTTACGTGTGTGTTATTGACCTAGCTCAGACCGCAAGGAAATTTAACCCTACCAAGCATAGATATAGAAACTTTAATGGCATTAAACTATTCACAGATACATGCTTATTTTGAAGGTTAACTACTATACTTTTATTGCGTTCGAAAAGCTCATTCCACATCCGTGTTATGGCACTGTGACATTTTTCAGATTGTATCCGAAAAAATGGTCCTTGAGATTTATTACAATACAATAAGGTTCATTTTTGTTTGCATGCTGAGCAAATTTAAATTTGTATCGTAATGTCCGCAAGGTTCAACTTAGCGCTCGGTCGTTTCCTGGCCTGTCTCTCTAAGGGAAATTTATATAGCCTTTCTAATGGCATAGACAGGTACATTCCTTACCTATACTTATAATGTTTTTTTCTGTCTACTCAACGCTAATAAATATATAATTAATTATTAAATCTAAAACTGTGATGAAATTTGATTGCTAAATTAAATTTTTGTTTTTAATCGTCGTAAACGTGTACAAATTTAATATACTATATGTAAAATCAATCATATCTAGACACATCCGCCGTCCTCGTTACATATATGGATGTAATATGTTGACTTGATTAACTTTATCCAACGGAAACAACACGAATATGATATCCTTCAGCTATTCATTGAAATTTAATTGTGATGACATTTTTACTCAGCGACATAATATTATAAAATACTAGCTTCTACCGTTGATTTGTCTGCGTTTTTGAGGGGAGAAAGATGAATAGTGCTGTTAGGTAAATAAGGGTATAAGCTATCTTTATTCCAAATTTCATCCAAATTCGTCCAGCTATTTTGTAATTATTGCGTAACAAACATACAAACTTATACATTTAAAACATTAATAGGATATTTATCCTAGTAAATTAATAAAGTACGAAAAACTACATTTATTCCAAAGTTTCAGAGACCTGTTAGAAGTAATTACTCTACGAATTCTGACCTCGTGAAATGTCGGTAAGAATGCTAGCAGCATTCCAACGTTAAATTTCGATTCGAATTCTTCGGTCTAAAAATGAGACAGGCGACCGGTCAACGCTTCTTAGGCAGTTAATAGTTGTTAATTATTTCAGGTGTTCATTTTATTTATTTAATTATTTAAAAATCGAATTTTGTTATTCTATATTTGAATTGTTCGAACTTAAATATTGCTTAACTATGAAATCCAAATTGAAACGTCGCATCCAGAATTCTTTATATGAATAATATTTAGATTTCGATACGATTTTGTGAAAATGGTTTGTAGCGAACGAACTCGAAAACTTTAACGATAACTTTGGTATTCAAAATCTACTTATTTTGCATTTTTATCAACTCAATTATTAATTATATATTCGTATATCTTTCCTACAGTAATTCAGATTCTAAATATAGGTATAAATTCTTATTAAGCACTAACCTTATAGCCATCTTTATCTTTATGGTCATCAGTTCCGACAGAATTGTCAATCGCTGCAGATGACTTGCGACTGGCTATGCTTGGTCGTCCACGGATTTTTGGCCTGTTCACGCTTGCTGATATCACTTGGTCGGTAGATCTTGATACACTGGTGGACACCGATGTTGAAATTTTGCTGGGCTTCCGTAATCTTCTTCGGACGCCTGTGAAGTTGATTTATTTGAAAATGATGTAAAAATATGATTACAAGCTGATCCAGTGATCTAGATCTAATTTGATTTAACTTTAAAAGTCATAGGCGAATCGTTCTCGAATGTTCTCGAATCATTTTATAACACTATTCTCTTGAATAAATTCGATTAAGACTTTAATGTAAATAACATAAGATTCATATTGCTAAATGCGTTCCTTTTCATTTAATTTTCCATTTAAAATCATATAAAATATTAATAATTAATTGATCGATCTTTCAATTTGAAATTTTTAGCGATAAATAACAGTCATAAGGAACAAGCGTGGAAGCTTCTACGCTACGTAGCGGTGCCATCGGTGCTGGCTCTTCTTTCAAAGCAAAACAAACCTTATCCGATTATGTTAAAGTCAAAATTGGTTTATCGAAAGCGTTCTTCGAAATACTCAGCGCAGTTCCCATGAGGTTTTGAATTCAAAATAAAGGAAATTTATTGCTTGGAACGGATTGGAAAACAGTAACCTCAAGTCCCCGGTGAAAACATTTTTAAATTCCTATTTCCAACATCTTTTTATTCGATATTTCGGTGAATGTATTCGAATAAAATGTCATCTTTCAAGGAAAATTATTCAAATATTTATGAATGGCGCAATCGAATGCGGAAATCGATTAATATTTAAAATGATTCAAATATAAGAATGTAATGTAAACTACATATAATCGGACAGTGTTTTATTTTGTTGTATAGGATAGTTTGAAATAACTTATTTATTAAATGGCTCATGGGAATCTTTACCTTTTGCGGATTGCGGACCCACATTATTTTCATATTTTAATTAATAATGTACCTACACATATTATAATATTTTCAGTGAAGGAAAACATTGTGAGGAAACCTGCACGTGTTACGTAACCCGCATTGGAGCAGCATATCGAAATCTCCGGTGTTTCAGAGGAGACGTTTTTACTCGAGCAGTGTTACGTTTATTATAAAATATATAATTGGATGCTATAATACTTACTGGTCGAATCTGAGGTGGGAGCAATGACAGCGACTATCAGCAGAACGGTGACCGCCCACCGTAAGAGTCTTGGTGGCAACTGAAACAAACAATTAAATGTTACATACATATTTATATTAAAATTACAATGAACACTTTAACCCTTGCATCTTTAATTTATTATCCAATTATGGTACTGTCAAGGAGGATAATGCTTTTACCTTATTAGTATGTCTGTATGTTACCTTGATCTTAAAAACTTCAAGGGATTAAAGTTAATTAAGAGACATTTTATACTGTACTGTATACTATATAACTTAAACTCAACTAAATTAAAAAACTGTTTTTTTTTTTATTAAAGTTATTATGTATGTTTCATATTATACAGTCTACAAAATTCGAATTCAGAAATCAAATTTGTTCTTTATTTGAGTTGGTTCTTTTACTCACAAAAGCATCATATTGAAGTAAAGTAACCGCCTCGTCGCGCCGTGCCGTTTCGTTATATAAATTCTACATAGAAACTCAGTAGGTATTCTTTTTTTCAAATATCTATTAATATAAATGTGTTATAGTTATAGGTACATATGGTTGATTTAATATTAATTAACGTGAGTACTTCCTTTTTAGTTAGTATACGAAATAAATTGTAGATGTTCAACGCAGAGAAGGCTTGCAATAAAGTGGCAGGTTTATTATTATTGCTTATGTTAGATAAGTCAGCTATTATGTAAGAAACTCGAAACTCACCGCGGAAGACGATCATGCAGTATCAAAAAGTAATATGCGACATTGACAACAATATTGCTAATATTTAAAGGTCAAAGTAGCGTATAATGATTGGTCGATTTTGAACATTTTACAAGTTAGAGAATTTAGTTCCTAAAAATTAGCCCTGGTATTTTGTATATGATGTATTGAGATAGAATGTTAACCTTAAGACTAGCTGATCCGACAGACAGACTTAGCTAAGAATATTCTATTCGAACTGGAATAAATATCAAGAAATAAACTCCGTGTAAACTGGATAAAATTTCCTATTATGTGATTTGTTTTTTCTTAATAAGTAATAGAATACTTTAAAAAATTAAATTATAATTAGTCACTCTCAAGTTATAGCGTGACCAATCGAAATAGGGATTCATTATATATATGTACAAATATATATAGATATGGCTATGAAACATAGTATAGAGACGTATGTGTTTGATTCTGGTTATATAGAAAACGCTTAAATAACGTCAGATAAAGTTTCATAAGCGTGCGTTTCATTGTACATACGAGTGTCAACTTTCGTTTTAGTTCCTTCCTAGTTGGCTATGTAATACCAAGAGTCACGGTATGTAAATAATAGACCTTTGAATCACGAACTTATGTACTTAAGAATACTTAACACATTATTGTACTAGCTGATCATTCATATGAATAAAATTCATACATAGGTGAACCCTTTAACTTCCCCTTTTGAAGTTTAACTCTCCAGCAATCCTTTAATTCGTTAATCGGGCTTATAGTTTCAAAGATATCATGGTGAATGGTATTACGCTAGTAATATATAACAGTTCTTTTTTAGGTAATGGTCGAGGCTTTGCGATTAGAATTCGTGAATCTTAACTAAGGAATGCACTTTCAAACTGGGTAAGCTTTTTGGTATTACTGAATTTTAAAATGCATATTTTTTCTCGTTTATAATTCATTTCGACCTTGGCGATGCCAAGGAACGTGATTGAATACGTTCTAAGCCTTCTCCTCAAAACAATTGTAGCAAAAAATTACAAAACTAATTTCTTATTTTCTTAAATTATATTAACGTGTTTACTGCCCACTTCTAAGACAAAGTTACCCCACACCTAAAACAACATTAGAAAAGAATCAAACCTGCGACTTTCATAAACGAACACTGTTGAATTATCGACCTTTATTAATAAGTAATAAATGATATCTATATTATACTTAATAAGTGAAGTTTTAGTAAAAACGTGTAAGTAAACTTAAACATATACAATTACGCATTATACGTATTAAGCTATACTCGTGTTGATAATTATCAAAATAGTTAAGCGAAATTGTGTAATTTCAATTGTTCGAAAATTAATGTTAATAATTGATGTTCCATTTCCGCAGTTGAATCAAAATTATATATACAACTAAACTCGGTACAATGGATTAATAATATTATGATATTATTTTTTAATTATTAATTGTAATTTTTTGCTAATTAATGATGATTTGAATATATAAAACTTCGAGAAAATTTGAGACATGTTCTAATTAAAGAAAAACTCATTTAAGTTTTGTGCGATTTACTCATTATCTTCATATGTATTTTATTATACATACATAGCTTGTTTTTTTTTGTTTTTAATAGGTAGGCAGAGACTGTCGTCACTGATCGTCATCATTGGCCATCTGATGGTTAGTGGTAGATTTTGGATATATTAACCATTCCTAATATAGCCAATGCGCCACTAACCTTGGGAGTTATGGCACCTACCATCACTCCCAAGGTTGGTGGCGCTTGTTCCTGTATTTACTTTGACTCAGTCACCATTCAAACATGAACACAACAACACTAAGTTTCTTAGCTGAAGAATATGTGATAAATGGGTGGTACTTACAAAGAGAGGCTAGTGAAAAGTTCTACCACCAAGTGAAATACCAACATGGATGACAAAATTAATTGGCACATCACATAGGGTAAAGTGTTAAACCGAAGTTTAGTTTTAAACTTCGGTTGGGATGCTCATAATCTCCATATACTTTGAGTAATGAGAATTCAAAACAAATAATTATTTTTAAAAGACAAAACTCAATTTTTTTATAATAATTCTGTGTTACTTTAAGTTAATCTTAATTAACTTTTCTGTCTCGTCTTCCGTTTATGGTAAGAACTTTGTATAAATATTTTTTTTTATTTATTTACTAATTGAAAATATGTCAAATGAAAATGAAACTAAATTTGTTTTAAATTCGAAGAGTTTTTTAACTTATATAAATTTATTTTTCAAGCACAAGCCGGCTGTAAATCAGACCGTTGGGGTCCCAGTTTCAAGTCATGAATAATGTAGACGCTCTTGTATCAAGATATTACATATTTAGACCACCTGGGTGGAGAATATTAATTTTACTAAGTAAATACTCTGTGTATTTTTAAACTACTTGCCCACTTTGTAGGTCGAATTAAAGTTTTTTTTTATTTATTTAAAATATATACTTTTTTAATTAAAGGAAGCAGAAGTTCGAGGAGCTTAATCTACCATACTGCCTTAATACGGGATAAAAATGTGGCTGATTTTTGTTTGATATGTTTTCTTCCACCGTAGAGCTAAAGATGTACCTATATTATATAAACGAGTCATACAGACGCATTCTTGGGTTAGAAACCTACCAAATATAATTATTGCGTTATTTCAGTTCTTAAAATAATATAAAATTTTAACAAAATAAACTCACTTCAAATGTATCAAGAAAAGAGAAATCGAGCCGATAAAAAAATGCATCATCATATTTTTCGGTATACATTTAAACCGAGACCAAACATGAATACCCTGCGAAATTTAAAAAAGTCCAAATCGCTTAATTAGCGACATAGTTCTGAGGTAATGACATAAAAATGACAACCAAATTGAGAAGTCGGTTAGTAAATATTAATTATATTCATGTAGACTGTTATACGCATTTTTGAATCATTATATTATTGCAGGATGAAATTAAATGTAAATCTACTACGAGTTGAAAATGTAATTTCTACCGAGAAGAACCAGCAAGAAGCTCAGTCGTTTTATTCTTGCTCTTTAACTGTTAATACTGCGAGATTATGGATCTCATCGCCGCACTCTATTTTCACTAGCGGGACTTTTTCTATTTTCAAGTGAAAGATGAAATTCGCTTCCGCTATTATCCTAATCCATATCTGTATGTGTATATATGTAAAAAATGTGTATATATGGTTGTGATACTGGATGTCATATATGGTTTCTTTATTGTACATTGTAATTTCGATGTAATATATTAGAGCCTAGATGTCCCGGTGGTTAGAACACGTGCATCTTAACCGATGATTTCGGGTTCAAAGCCAGGCAGGCACCACTGAATTTTCATGTGCTTAATTTGTCTTTATAAATTCATCTCGTGCTCGGCGGTGAAGCAAAACATCGTGAGAAAACCTGCATGTGTCTAATTTCTGAAACGAAATTCTGCCACATGTATATTCCACCAACCCGCATTGAAGCAGCGTGGTGGAATATGCTCCAAACCTTTTCCTCAAAGGGAGAGGAAGCCTTAGCCCAGGAGTGGGAAATTTACAGGCTGCTGATAGTGATATTTGATCGTGGCATTTCTCAAAATATTCAATAAGCATAATAGCGTGTTAAATAAGTAATCTATAAAAGTTATTAATGTCTTCTGCACTTTACTGGCTTACCAAGTTACTTTTGAATTTGTTCATAGATAGAATAGATTACACAATACAATTTATGATTGATCTGGTCCTTAAGATGAGAGGTGCATCTTGTGCAATTTGTTTTGTATCCCTGATTTCTAAGATTAATGGTGAGTGAGCCACTGTAATGGGCACAAGGGACGACAACTCTATCCCACTAATGGCAGCGCGTTAACAATGCTACATACCGCTAATGGTTTTTGCAATGCTAACGCTTATGACCAAATGCGTCAAATGAACTAAATATTTCCTTCCTGATAAAATAAAAATTGGGACTACGCTTTCATCTTTATGCCCGCCCCGGATTCACACGGGTACATACATACAGTAAAAATAAACTATTTACTTCTATTTTTCCGGCTAGGAAATATTAAATTACAAGCATTTCTCTACTATTATATGCAAGTATTATACATCTAAACCTTTATTTATTGATGGAAACTGCATTAAAATCTGCATAGTTTAAAAGATCAAAGCGTACAAAGGGCGGTAAGCGATTTTCATACAATGTAGAGATTTTTATGTTGGTATATCAGGTTACTTATAAATGAAAATCTGTATAAACAAACTTAAAATAAAATATCACCAGTTTGGGAAGTAATTCAGTAGTTACTCTTTTCCAACATTTTAGTTGTAGAGTATATTAGTAGAGTATGATTGTTTTTTTATGTATCCTACCTTAAAACAAATAAACACTAAGTACAAGCTTATTTATCTTTAATAAAATCTTGTATTGCGTAATGTACCTTATTTATCAATTGACACGAACTTTAATTTTTTTTAATAGGTCAATTAAAAAATAACTGTGAAATCTGATTGTTGAATATAGTCACCAAAGCCTGTTAAGTCTAGTCAATTGGTTGATAAAAATACCTAATACCTAAATAGCTGTTAAAATTAGTCATATGCTTGTTGAAGCGAGTCATATTCTCCACACGTCATTTTTATAATTAGTACGTTATTAGAGCATTTAAAATTACATCGTCAATCTGTCGTAAGCAAAAGTTGTAGACGTTACCCCAATAAACTGGGTTAAGTGTGAATTTTAATTTCTGAGTTAAGTCTTGACGAGGGTTCTAGGGGCGACAATTCTTATTCATTATGTTAGATAAAGAACGATGGTTAAAACTTCACATTATGAAAATCAATTTCATTAAAATGAAGATAGAATGGATAACTAAAGTACTAAAACTTGTGATAGAAATACGTTATCACGAACGAAGTCTCATTGATAAGCTAGTAAGATAATAAAACTCCTCGTAAACCAAAGCAGTCAGCCATTTTGAATTCTTATTACAGCCTTTACGGTAATAGTCAGTAGCTGAGTACTAAATGTTATTGGAGGAGAAATTTTAGTCCATTTTCTTTATCTAGGGAAGCTTTTAAGTCGACTACGACGCTTTCAACGCACACTATGTTTATTCTGCGTATTGACACGTTACTACGGACTATTTAAAATGTATATAAACTGATTATTTGTTTTATTATGTCTATATCATTTTTCGATTATGAACCTATATTGTAAACTTTTTTAAGTACTTTTTACGCTTTCAATATTTATGTGATATTTTGTAAAAGGGGACGGAAGTGTGATACAGGAAGCCGGGGAAGCGCGCGCTATTTGATTTGACCAATAAGAGCGGTGCTAGTGTTGGCCGTCAGTTGATGGAATCTACCTATTTTTTGAGAACATATAATTTTAATGTTGTTTATTACCAAAGTAAAATATAGTAAGAGGTAGATTTTACAAATTATATGCGACTACTCTAAGGCTCGCTCCCTTTTTTTTCATGCTTAGTAAGATAGTTAGTACATGAGTACCTTCAAATATATAAACAGACAAATAATGAAATATTTATACAATAGTATAGAAGACACTTCCAAGTTTATTGAAAATCTTGGATTTAAACGCGATTTAATATTAGATATGAAATTATTTCCAGCGGTTGTAACTAGTTGACTTCACTCGAGACACAGACTCACACAGTAAAGCTAATGATGCTTGCTGTTTTCTCTCAAAGTCATAAAATCCTCAATGATATACATGCGAAAGTGAGTATATATATTTGTTTGTATATTATACTCAACTAATAATCAATAAATTTGCATACATGTTGTCAGGGGTACTGAAAATGCCACGTGATACCTAACACCCGCTTACAACGCGGACAAAGCCTCGGGTTAAAACTAGTGGTTTATAAATCTATACTAATATTATAAATGAGAAAGTAACTCCGTCTGTCTATTGCTCTTTCACAAATCAACAGAACATAGAACACAACAGAATTTGATGAATTTTGGTATGAAGCAAGCTTGAACTCCAAGGATGGATAGGCTACTTTTTCTGCCTAATGCTTGATATCTAACTCCTAAAAAGCAATCGAACCCGCGAGCGAAAACTAGTCTATTATAAATTGGCAGGTATAATACGATACGATCGTATAACATTTTATCATGCTTGTTTTCATAGCAGTTTCAGAAATACGATTTTTGTATAGCAAAATTATAAACAAGTTACTTGTTAGTGAATTGAAACACGAAATTCGGTTACGGAGTTTTTAACGGGAGTAGCTTGGGAAAAAACTTTTCCCCCATTTTAGGGGTAAATGAGTTAAGTTTGCGTGAGTTGAAATGAAACTCTCTCTCTTGATTTTTGTAATTCGTTTAAGTGTTTTCATTGAATCGAACATTACAATAATTATCAACTAGTTCGTTGTCCCGCTTTGCTTGAAGTTTTTTTTTATAAGTAACTTCAATAGTAAATCTTAAGTTCGTGATTAAACATTGACTCACGGTAAATAATGTTTATTTATTTATTATTAAATATTCACAGATGATGTTGAAATTAACCTTTAAATTCTTGTTTGATATCTATGATCTCAGTAGACAGTTCAAAATATCGTGATATTAATAGTTATGAATAGACGCAATTAAAGCACGTTTAAATATATTTTGCGTATGTTTTCAACGGTAATTATTTATGTAATAAAAGCCTCATAATGTTTTCATGTACAGACAACAGTTTAACTGGGAAGAAAATTAGTCATCAGTAAAAGCCCGACTAGGTTTGTCATCCTCTACTCAACTAATTACTAACCAATGTCAATATTGTGTAGTGTGCTCCGGTATGAAAGGTAGGTCAGCCGAGGATGGTAAGATAAGATCTTAGATGCAGTGGTAAGTGGTGAATTGATGTTTGCAAAGGTCTATAAGTTCAACAGTGCAAAACTGTACGGAACTAATACTGACAATCTCATACGACAGACTCATAAGATATTTTATCATTTTAACTTTGCCAAAACATAAATTAGAATTGCTTGTTAAAAAAATATGAACGAAATTTGGCATATTACTCAACACAAAATTATATATAGGTTAAAACATAACCTAGCACTTGTTGACTTTTAGGCAGCATCAGGATATGCTATATACTTTATATTAATTTAATTTGACTGAAATAACTGCGTATTTAAAATGTCGGAAATTAGTATCTACTGAGTTTAGTGCCGGTTTTTCTCACATGAATCCAGAAACGGTAGTTTTACATTAAACACAATTCTGAAAAATAACGTTTCAAAATGACAATGTCCTTTTTGGGACATAAGCTGCAGTATTTTTTATTTTTGTTATTGTTATTTTTTTTTTTAATTAAGTCTTTGGTTCTAAGTATGTTTTGCATTTTTTTTTTATATTTTGGTTTTGTTTTAGTTTTTTTATTTTTTATGTTATTTTTTGTACCTATTTATATTATATATAAGATTTTAAATTAACATGGTTATTTTTATTAGGAAGATGGGTTTCAACTGTCGAAAGTATGGAATCCAGTGTTAAAGTTATGCAAACCCTTGAATAATAATATAAAAAATTCGCGAATCGATATGGTGAGTTTCGTTTGTAAAACATGGGATCGAGTTTCGAGTGCAAATAAAACATATAGTAAGGGTGAAAGTGACAGTGGTAGTGGTAATCAGTGTTTACGCAGCAAACGTACGAGAAAGGAGGTAGTCCGATATGGACACTTCTAATGCCGTCAACATCTACCCGCAAACGTCAGTCTCGTGAACAAGACATTCGTAGATAATGTCGAAATATCGAGCTCCAACAAATAAAAAATAAAAAACATGGTAAATATCCCGTTTTAAATACTGTTATTTATATTATAGTTTTATTATATTTTGTTTCTTGTCTTCAAAGTTTGTCAAATATTTATGTCCCAAATAAAGATTTACTTACTTACTTACTTACAACTTGAATAAAATATACTTTGATTTGATTAAATGAAAACGAAATAACATTGTCTTATTTACAGGCGACGCAGACTGAAATAAACTTTTGGGTTTTAATTAATCCCGTGATGAAGACTGAACTGAAGCTTGTATCTGAATTGGAATATGGAGCTAAGAAAAAAAAACTTATTTGGGTCTTTAAAGGCTAAGTTATGAAACTCAGATCTTTGTAATTTTGTAAATTCTCTATTTCAGTAGCTTCGTAGGTTTCTTTAATATATTAAGTAATATTTTTCAGAATAATAATTTTTTTTTATCTCTTTTGTAAGGCCAAAGTTTTTATGTTCTAGGTTTACATTAAGCGGTGTACTTAATTTGAATAACATTAAAACCTCTTTTTCTAATCTACAAAACACAAATCACTTTGTATTTGTCTCAAAAAAAAAAAAACTATTATGTGTAATTTAAATAAATACTATGTAAAGTACACATTATTTGTCTGTTATATATGTATATTCTAAATTCAGTATTAATTTCTTGATTATACTACCCTACCTACCCTGTCTACCTTGTTATATTGTTATAACAATGTCATACGAAAATATTGGCACTTGTTTTGCTGACTGTATATCGTTAACTTTAATGATAAGCTTGTAACGATTAGGGATTAAGCTTGTTTTTGCTAGGCGCTAAACGATAAAATGCAAATTTTAACATTTATAGGCAAATAAAGTCAGTTTCGTTTTATTTAACAATTACAGTTAAAATGGTATTTAATTTGAAATCTAATTAAATAATGGATATTCATTAATTATTAATTGTTAGATTTAATGTAATTGTCATGACGTCTTAAGGAGTCATTTTAATCGTTTTAATTCGTATTTAGGTTATATAGTTAAGTATACTACAATTTAATAAGCTATTTGATACATATGTTAACGAAATAGAGCTCCTATGTCCATTTTGAGTTTGAGTTTACACTTCCTTATTGATAGTCAAATTAAACACGAGCACCGGTTCGGAAAATACCCTGACCCGAGAAGAACCTGCGAAAAAAACTCAGCGGGTCTTTTTTTGTCAAACTAATTAAATACATATATTAAATATGAATAGAAATAGCCAGGAGGCAATCGTTTCATTCCCAAGGCGTACTATCAATCATAAACTCACTCACTAATATTCATAGTTACTTCTCAGCGTAAAGCTTATGGATGTACAGGATCGATGTTGTGCGTGCCATTGCGCTAATGATATATAAAACAAACAGTATTAATTAAAACAAAACTACTCGTCCTGCCCCTCCAATTCGTCCCCCAGACTATAAACAATATAAGCACTATATCAAACTAATTAGAACGATAATCAAATGTGGTTTAAGTTAATGGTCTGACCCATATTCAGTAGCCGCTGAAATAAGGACAAGTCCCGAGGCATTTTTAATTTAAAATCACAACAATGGCTTGGTGGCCACAAAAACGAAGTAATTAAAATGAATGCAAAGGTTCATAATCTCTCCTAAGATTAAAATACCCTGGGATCTTTTCATAGTAAGCCTTAATGAAACACTACCCACGACTAACGGACCGATGTGATACATTTTAAAAGTGTTCATTCGTAATAGATTATTTCAAAAGAATCGTCTCTTGTTGGTGTTGTCTTTGTAGCTTACGCCGCGTGTTATTTAATTTAATATCTTAGAAGGAATCAAAAGAACCGTTTTTTTAAGCTGCCTTTGAAATATAATAAAGATAAATTCTCTAGAGCTAAGTAAAATAAGTTTTACTTCTTAAGCTTAAAAAAAAATTTAAAAGAACTAGTTGATCTGTATAAACTATGTTAAAACGAATGTAATTACTATTTTTAATAAGAGCAATTCGAAATAATTGAAAATTGAATCTATTAAATAAAAAATAAAAAACAATATAAATGTGAAAATCTGAGCAAACAATAAAAAAAAGTCGAACGACAAAATTATGAAAAAAAAAAACCAAAAATCTAAGAGTTTCAAAGTCATGTGAACAATTGCCAATTTAAGGTAAAGTTACAAATTACGAATTAAAGTCAATGCCACCATATGTTTGTTTGCTTCATTGAGAACAAGGCTTTATTCTAGAAGTATTTAGAGGTCAATTATGTTATCATTATTACTTTTACTAACTTTATGAAATATTTGCTTTTCATAATATAACTAGAATATATGTATATTAACTGACAAAGTATATATTCACTCACGAAAGCGAGTCCCCCTAACGTTTTTATTAATTTTTTAATAAATTGAGAAATATAATCGATTTTGTATTTTTTTGCTATCGCTACTCTAAGTCTCGTGTAAGCAGGTCTGTCACTCATACTAATGCACGCTGTTAATAATAATTTCATATGGATCTGCGTATATCTATGTCCCGGGTGTTTGGACCGATCAGGTCTGGTTGGTGAGTCAATATATTCACTAGAAATACTACATCTTGGATCTCGTTGTTGGTACGTCGACAGTATAAGGAGGTACATGGATAGTTGTTAAACAGTAGTAGAGCATACCTTAACATATGACAGCTCATAAAAAAATAATAACTCAATAATAATTTATAAACACGCGATAATATTATTATCGCTTGTTGTCGAAATTTGTTCAATTTGATTTTATTTTTGACGATACTACACTATATAGATAAAATACACACAAAACTATGTAAAATACATTTATGACTTTTTTATACAATAATATTTTGGTTTATGTTGAAAGTTGTGACGTCACAATATTAAGTAAATCGAATCAACAAGTGCCACAAAAGTCTATATTGTTTGTTGTTTTTTTTTTCGAATGGATTGCTGTTGCAATTGCTGGCGTATAAGTAAATATTGATTCGAAAATATCGATACAAAGTTTATTTGAACAAAGAATTTAAAAAATATAATAAAAAATAGTCTATGTAAACGAATGATAAATAATTATAATAAAAAATCCAACTCATTAGATTCCTCAAATATAATTGGTGATTTACACGCATTAACAAATTTAAAGTTGATTTTCATCAACACGATAACAGCAAATTAAAGGAAATATTTGCATATATTTTCTAAAAAAGACTATATGAAGAATTGCCTTAAAGAACTCATAAATTATTTTAAAACAATTTATCGTCAAGCACTGAACGGCTAACGTTATTGTAACACGCATGCGCAAGGCCAAATGAAAGGAAAAGGAGCGGGATTCGATGTAGAGTAGAGTGTGTTCAGAGAATTCTTAACCATTAATTATTTATTAAACAGTTAATCTGTACTTACAATAAAAAATATTTAGGTTACATTTTTATTGGTTTTGTTATCTTGTTAAATTTGTCTGTGCTTTTTATTATTAAAAATATATGACTATGGATTTTTGTTTAATTAAAAAAAATGACGCCCTGTTTAAAGTATGTATTTAAATTATTACACAAAATATTTTCTTGATATATTTAAACAGTTGATTTATCAACATATCATAGTTGATTAGTAATTCTTATAATAAATATTGTTGTTTTAAAAATAGTCTTGGAAGTGATTATGTTTTAATTATTAATTGGTTAATAATTGGTATTTGAAATTAACAAAACAGACAAAATTATTGTAAATTTGATTACGATTTCCATTTAATAACACAATTATGTTCGAATACATTCATTATAAACTTTATATAACATTTTTATTAATAAGTCTTTGTCAATGTCAAGCGTTGGCAAATCATTCAGTGAGTGAATGAAAAACATTAAAAATGTAAAATGCTGATTTAATTCACCTCGAAGTCTCTTCAGTGTGAGGTCACTGATTTTAAATTTGGAACAGTTTTGTCTTTAAATTACAAATGTAATTATTTTAAAAAGCTATAAGAGTAGATCTTCTATAATATAGTGTGTCAATTTGAAATAAATATTTTAATTATTGATTTACTCTGATATTACGTTGTTCTGTGTCCGAGTATTAGATAAGGTCAGTCACTACCGATGGATTAGACCTTTAACGGCGGTTGGCTGGACACTTGTTCGTTTATTTAACTTAAATATTGTGTAATATTTACAAACGTTGCTGTAACTGCAAGCACACACACACATATATATAGCATACTTGGTCTTAGGGTTCTGTGCAGTCCTCTCAGTCAGCCTAGAGTGAGCCAGTGTAACAACTTGCACACACATATTAGTTATTGTCAGTTGCGTGGTATAAATAACGTTTATATTTAGATATATCTTAAATATTTCCAGACCTTAGCAAACAAATATGCATATATACAGAAGTCATTTAAATTGCGGTTAGTAGACACATGTCAAAGAATTTAATAAGACACACGTCCAAGTACGAAATAAATTATAAACGCAAATTAAGTACATGAACGCCCAACCTTGCCCCGATTCGAACCCACGAGCTTCCGTTAAGATTCACGTGTTCGTTCCATTGCTATATGCTATGTATAAAAATAATGATACAGAATCCTCTTGTAGGTCATAAATCACAGCACTGTATCAAAGGTTATGAACTCTAAATACATTATCAAAAATAATGTTCTAGTTCACACTCACATCTGTCTTCATTACACGTCATGCGAATGACACATCAAATAATTCGATCACAACAGCAACAGGTTCGAGTCGGCTTAGTTTATGTACGCTAAATTCAAAACACGAACTTTTAGTGATATTTATACCTCTTTTTCAGTTGAAAAAATATTTCAGACGTATATTTAAATGTTTTGTTTAAATTATACATAAGGATATCACAATTTCCAATATAAAGACGTGTAAAAATATTTGTAGTATTATAAATATTATTATATTGACATTAGATATTAACTAGACGGACGGTTTGATCATTCGTATTTAAAATAGATAAAATATTAATATGTTCATTCAATCATTTGATTAATATATATTCTGTATTTTCTAACCAGAATTTTGCTGTATGTAGTATAACTTTCGTTTGAAAATCATAGTATTTTTTTGTTACAATATTTATGTCTTTAAAGTTTCCTTAGATACTTTCTAATACATAAAAGGTAATTTTAAAAGTCTCCCCCAAACCTAGTCACTCGACCTTGTCGAATGCTCCTCGATAAATTATAAATTTTATCGGGGAACACTCGATAAGTCTCGACAATTCTCGAGTTAAATCGGCTTATTTGTTATAATTCTTCTTCGATTTAAAACTAAAGTAAATTTATGAATGATTATATTCGATACTTATATATTCAGAGAAAAATATTAGCGCTCTGTGAAGTTGTGATAAGCCGTATAATAGAATTATGTCTGAATATAAGCTGCATTTTATATGAATCTCCTAACAAATTAAAAATTCAGTTGAATATTTTCTAGATTTTTCCAAGCACTAACTAGATTTGCTCGTTAACCCAGATTTGACAGTTTTTGTGAGAAAAGTTATCTTCCAATGGAGTTGATTGTAAATTCAGTCCTTACAATAATAAAAACGTCGACGCCATCTTGGAAAATCAAACGAGAATTCGATGTAATTTTCTTTTAAGCATATTATACATATAAATAAATGAAAATATGGTTATTTAATGTATTTATATAATATACTACAAATATTTGAATAGATTTTATATTTTCAATGTCGAAATTGTTTATTGAAAAAAAAAAATACAACTGTATTGATAGTTGTTGAAAAAACATTCAAATCATTAATTAATATTTATATTATTAATCAATAAGGCATGAAAAGTCTATTGGTATTTTTAACAATTTAAAAATAAACTTTGCATGTGAAACCTTTTTGGAATACAAATGTGTGCTTCATTAATTTTTTATAAAGTTTTAGATGCAGTCGACGAAACAACATTAGGTCGCCGAGCAGATAAATTCTCAATGAGGTTTTTGTGCAGCTTGACCCAAAAGTTTCAACTAGGGATGTGACTTATACGTTAAATTTCTTATCGATAAAATAGTTTTTTTTATATATATATATATTAATTTAATCGAATAAATCTGTTGTTTGTTGTCACTTGGTCTTAAGTGATCATTGTCCATAAACATATGAGAAACACTACAACGACAATGCTACCCATACCATAAGAATGTCCATATTACGTCCTTACTTTGAATCGGAACTCTACGATACAAAGTATTGCCTACAAAAGTATTATAAATATTTATACAAGATAGGTAAATTATTATGTGCTTGTAATCATTGGTAATATTAACTGGATTAAATATTTTTCATGTAAGCAATCTCGCTTCGGACGTTCAACGAACCTATAATAGGTACGACCATGATAAAATAAAGCCAAAATCGAACCAGCAAGGTCAATGCATGGTCAGGAGTCGTTTGAAATCGAAGTCATAATTTCATTAAATATGAAGTCGCATGATTTCGATAACCATTTGAATAAAAAAATTTCTAACATGTTAAAAACCGGTATCGCTAATGATATTTTATCACTATATAAACAACACAATTAGTATTATCCAATGGCACAAGAACAAAGATAAACAAACCTTAGATTTACATATTCCATGCAATTTGCTAAAGCTGTGCTATATTGTACACTATAAACAGTTTTTCATTAATATATATTTTATAACACAACACTATCCACTTTAATTTTACTTACAAGTTCCGATAACAAATTCGTCATTTAAAACAAATACATAATGATTACCATAGATAATTCAACGTCTCGATCGATCTTATGTCCATTCAAGGTCAAAAATGTTTACTATCTTAACTCCTCCTGCCATTGAAATACACACAAGACGTTACGAGTTTGGAGATCCATATTATTTTGCATTCAAAACCAATTTTGGTTTTGGTCGTAAACTAATAAATTTATAAAATATAATTATACATATTTAATTGGTTTTGAGCATCCGTTCACCTGTATATTTTCTAAGGAATATTATTAATTTGATGAGCTCTTTTTTTAATTGCCATGTTAAAAAATATTGCCCTATTGCCGTTGGCATGCGTACGTACACATTAATTGACACTGAAGTTTTAATTTCATTTCAGAAGAAGTTATCTTGTAATACTTCTAACGCACAACTATTTAAGTCTAATCAAAAGATTTCAAACGCAAAAAGTTTCATCGAAATCGATCCACTATTTTTTTGTTACGGAAAAAAGAACAGAAAACTTTTAAGGTAGAAGAGGCCATAAGATCACATAATCGAGAAGGTTCTCTGACATATAATGTAATATATATTTATGTATGACAAACCAGTTATGTATGTATCGCTATATGAAGAAGGTAATCAAGGTAAACATATAACCACATACTATTTTTGATTTATATCAATCATTATGACGCATGTTTCAGATAATCAATTGCGTTTTATATTTAAAAAAAAATACTGTATATGTTACACATAGCAGAGTTTCATCCAACGAGTGCAGGTTTCCTCACAATGAATTATAAACGCAAATTAGGCACATAAAATTAAAAGTATTTATCAGAATAGCAGTATTCCTGAATTGGAACCAGCAATCAGGTTAGGTTTAGTTTGGTTTATAATCTATCGGTCTATCTATTGGGTTCATCTGGTCTTTTATTCATGCCTACTACAGATATTTGAAGTTCGTTTAGGAGTCATTTGGTGGTAGTGCTTTGTGCAAGTATGTCTAAGCATATCTGGGTAGGTACCATCCACTCATCAGATATTCTACCGCCAAACAAAAGTACTCAGTATGAAGGGTGAGTCATTGTACAACAACTACAGGCGCAAGGGGCATAACATCTAAGCTCCTAAGGAAGGCGGCGCATTTTCTAGTCCGCCTACTTATGTCGTACAAAAAGAAGATTCTACTTGAACTATAAACATAGACTAGAGATTACAAGTAGATTAATATATTTGCACGAGCAATTAAAAAAAGATATAGTCTTGTTATATAAATATATAAGTAAATAATCTTTGTCCTAACATCAAAAAAGATGAAAATAAATATCGTATTTTTTGTATTGTAAAAAAAGTATTAAGTAAAAAATATTATAAATCTATGAGCTTATAATGTTCATAATATATTTATGTACCTATATAATAAAAAAAAATATCCTTTCGGCATTTGAATATGGATATTAATTACGTAACATATAATTCCATTTTTAAAATAAACATTACGTATGTAATCTTGCCAGTCATAATTTCTAACACTAAAAATAATTTGCTTGTTTAAACTTTCGCTATTCAACGTAGATGCCGACAGTAACTAAACTTATATAAGGCTACACAGTAATAACTGATATAGTCACAAGCATAATATGCCATTTCTAGAAGGTCAAGGGAAAATTTAAAATTCGAATAAACTTGTTTATCATTTATAAAATGTCAACACTTTTGCTGATATTTTTTATCCAAGATGGCGTTTTTGATTTGACATTTTTTTTTTAATTTAGGATATCAAATTAGTTGAACAAATCTGACATAAATGCTGTACAAATAAAACCAGTAGTACAATAAATTGGTATTAAAGTAACACTTTGATAAAATATCATTGCTGAGCTAACACCATGAAGATACATTTTGGGACTTATCCCATTCGGGTGCGCCAAGGCATGTTGGTAGATACTCTTTCGGCAAATTGTCATTTGATATATGCAGGTACTTTATCAATGGTTTTCTTTACCACGAGATAAACACAAATTAAGCACCTGAATAGTGCATAAGACCGCTATATTTTATTAAGGTCCGTCTAAAGAAATACAAGCGACTTCTTAATCCTCACGCTAATCATAGGAACTAAGATTTTATATTGTTTCCTACTCGTTCCCCAAAAAACGGTGCATAGCTCTACAGAGTATTGTTAGTTGGCGGTTGAAGAAGATTAATTATTTTTTCTTGTGCAAGTTCATATGGATACCCAATCACCTAAAATTATATAAATTGGCTAAAAATTAACATCAAATCAACCTCAAATGCCGCTATATTATTGCTATATGGAATTGATTTTTTTTGTTAAACATGATTTAAAGAAACGATTTACTAACTTTGATTTAATTCGGAAGCCAAAACATATTTAATTACAGTTGAATTATCGCTAGTAAACAAAATTATGTCCAAAATTTTAGCTAAAGCGTAGCATTACTGAGTTTCTTCACTTGGTGGTAGGGCTTTGTGCAAGCCCGTCAGGGTAGGTACCACCCACTCATCAGATATTCTACCGCCAAATAACAGTACACTGTATTGTCGTGTTCCGGTTAGAAGGGTGAGTGAGCCAGTGTAATCACAGGCACAAGGGACATAACATCTTAGTTCCCAAGGTTGGTGGCGCATAGGTGATGTAAGGAATGGTTAAAGATATATTAATCTTACAGCGCCTTTGTCTATGGGCGGTGGTGACCACTTACCATCAGGTGGCCCATATGCTCGTCGGCCAAACAATGCCATAAAAAAAAAACTTACCGATTCTTCTCGGTAGAATCTTATTACCCGGTAGCTTACATTTAATTTAATAACATGATGACTCAAAAGTGCTTTAATGAGCCTGAATATAGAATAATTTGGTATCAATTATTCCACTTTTAAAGTGGATTCTTAGACGTGTAAGAAGAAAATCTAACTCAGCTCACCTACTTAATAGGTTTCGCTACAACCTAGTTTAAGGCTTGCAATATTTATTATTGTAAGCACAGATATAATTACATAAACATTTTATCTAAATAATAACTCATATCGTTCATCTAAATCGTTGTTTTTGTTAACAATATAATCCTATTCGCCTGTTAAATATACATTAACATAGTTATCAAGGTTCATAGCATATCTTTAAAGGTCAAGATGTTTGAAAGTTTATATTTAAAATACGATTTATAATAAAATACGATATTACGTTATAATAACGTTGATTTTGCACTTAATCGTTATTTGTGTTTCTTTAAATTTTCTTTACGTATCAGCGAGTTTATGACTTTTATTATGACAGGTGTACGAGAATTGAGAGTTACATTGTAAGGAAACGTCACCTTTAAGCACATTTTGTTATTCGAGAGAGGAGAAAGATGTGATGTAGAGGGAAAGAAAAAGACCGCTATATATTTAAGAAGCATCACTTTGCTGCACGCGCAATTTGATAATAAATAAATAAATAAATATTGGACAACATCACATACATTACTCTGATCCCAATGTAAGTAGCTAAAGCAATTGTGTTATGGAAAATCAGAAGTAACGACGGTAGCACAAACACCCAGACCCAAGACAACATAGAAAATTAATGAACTTTTTCTACATCGACTCGGCTGGGAATCGAACCCGGGACCTCAGCGTAGCGTACCCATGAAAACCGGTGTACACACTACTCGACCACTGAGGTCGTCAAATATAATGTAAGTCATGTATACATGTAATTCTTATATAGTGTATTGTAATTATTTTTCGTAATTTTATAAAAAGTGGTCAGCGTTATATTTTCTAAAAGGATTGTTAAATTGATATTAATCAACGCCTACAAACAAAAAACAAAAAACGAAACAATATTAATAAAATAAATATATATCGTTTAAATAATTGTAAAAATATCGATATTTTACATGTGACATCACTATACGTTGTCCGAGGCACTGCGGAATGGACGAATGGATGTGGCGATATTATATATATAGATGAATTCAAATTAGTTTATTTCTGTCAATATAAACTATGCATAGGTCAGCTGATGTTTTTATTTCGAGTCGTATCACGGAGTTGATTTTAAGCTATGACCCAAATTGTATAGACGGAATTTATAATTACTATTTTATGTTCAATTAGGAACATTTGGAACCTTTGGTATATTTATTTTAAACTTTCTGTAAACTTTGGAGTAACTTCAATAAGAACAGGATAACTTTATAATTACATTTATAATTTAAATTTTATTAATAAAGACTGATTACTCTAAATTGCGATCCGCTGTTAGATTAAAATTTAATTTAATCTTGTAACATGATATTTCAAAACGTTTGTAAGAACGTAAATCATATTTACAAATTTTTTAAAATGACTCTTCAATTTCAGTATTGTTTTTTACAAAAACATATTATATCGTGAAAAATTCAGAGGGTTCTTTTGTATTTTATTTAAACAAGCGGATGAAAGATAGTAATTATTATTTATTTTAGTTCTGTTAAGAAATCTATTTTAAATTTTAAAGAAAATATTGTCATACAAATTATCTTGCAAATTAAGCAACCCTTATTAACGTCACTGGTGAGAAGGGCTGGTTTAATTGGAAACTGAAATGCTGCTAGTATTCTTGCAACTACTCCATTGTTCGCAAGAATACTTGGAGGTACAGTATAGGTATCAATCATCAGCTATTCTATCGCCAAACAGCGCACTATTATATTCCTGTGAGGGTGAGTAAGCCAGTGAATATAAAGGTACAAGATACATGACATCTTAGTTTCCAAGGCTGGTGTCGTGATGTATGGTATATTTTCTTACAGTGTCATTGTCTATTGGTGGTGGGCAGTTATGACCACTTACCATCATATTTACCATATTTATATATAACTATATGTTCATTCAAAGTTTTGTTTTTAAATGAATTAATATGAAAACTTATGAAACTTTCAGAGTTTTTCATTAATTTTAATTTTATAAATGGATTATCTTGTATCTCATTATTCTTCCGTTGTAAGGAAATTAGATTCACGACGCTACATAAACTTGGATAACGTATTTGTTTCAAACAAGAGTTGGATCGTTCTGTACACAATTTAAAGTTAGACAAGTTCGTTGGATATTGATGAAATTTTAATTTGTATTCATCGGAATACTTTTGAATATTTGATTAATTTATTAAAAAGGTTTTAGCGTGAATAAATAAATGATTTGTTTTAAGTTTATTAACCCGTTCTAAGAGATATTCTATAAGAACTCCGTCACAATATCACAGTCGTGAAATATTGACAATCAGCTTACGGTTGATACTCAACTTTGACGCGTTTGTCCACGAAACGCTATAATAATAAAGGTCAATATTGCATAATTGTCTGATATTCTTATTCGTGTTCTTTGGTGGGTTTCCTATGAAGTAGTAAGTCATGATAGTGATCACAAAGTATCCAAAGACGTATCGTCCTTTATTTATTGTATTTATATCAATGCGAAACTACTGAATCGAATTTGATGATATTTGGTACGAACCAAGATCAAACTTTAAAGGACATAGACTATAGACATTTTATGCCAAAGACTTGACAACCAACCCCTAAAGTACGAAGCCGTGGGTTACAACTCGTTTGATTTATAGTGACATTTCTAAAAGACACTACCACAGCGATCAGTGTAAGCGTGAGCAAGTGGTTCCACTTTCAACGCACCGTCAACCAGGAACCCGTGATATATCTTTCATAGCTGTTATTATGGATCAGTTAAGTAAAAATTTCTCTGAATAATGACAGTTTTGTAAGACGTCTGTTCACGATTAACATCGCATTGTTGGCACGCATTTGAAATATTTGCTTAGAAATTGACAAGTAGTACAATGAAACAATTAGAGCGTGGTAGATTCCAACACGCAGTCGTTTATGTGGCGCAAGATAAGTTCATTAACATAATAAATGAGGGTCAAAAAATAATCCAGAATCGATTCAATTCAACGATTACAATTGTGAAAACCTAAGATTTTTAATATCTGTGTTCGTAAAACTTTAGCACGATATATTACCTCCAGTAAAGTGGTTCTTTGAGGGAGTATTTATAATGATATTTTATTGATATGGATCAAAGGCAGCAAAAAATTCGTTTGAGACGTGAAGACAATATAATTATACAACAATATAGACTATATTATGTTAAAAAGCGGCATATATTAATTCCAATGTTACCTATAATATGAATTTGTAGAAAAACAAAATTCAATTTCCTGATTTCTCGATGAAATTAATCGTTTGGACATTTGTATCGATATGCAATTTAATAAAATACTTCAATTTCATACCGACCTAGCCCAGAGGTAAGAACGCCTGTCTTAACTGATGGTTGCGGGTTTGAACGGGGATACTCGTGTAAAAGGAAGAAATGACGACTAATAAATTACGGCGATATTTTGGATTACAATTCTCTGAGAAATCCAGAATCCCTCAAAGACTAATGATATCGAATAATCTAACTCAAAAAAGAGAAATTCAAGAGTCAATGAATGAGTCGTCGTCGTATTTATCATCTGGTTTGATTTAAAAAATATATAAAAAAATATAGTTTTTAATTGCGAAATAGTTATTTAGGTTTTACGAATATCAATTTATCGTTCTGGAAATACAAAATATATCTTTTATAAAAATATTAACGGGCATATCCGCGACAGATGCTAGTATCATAAGACACGGTTTAATAGAACCTTACTTAAACCTTTATCTTTTAAATGAATCTTTCCAATAGGCAAATTGCAATTTATAGATGATTTACGACATTCGTTCAGACGGGATAATTGTTTTAGCATTAACTAATAGCAAATAGTCAAAATTTGCAAACTTGGCGTTTGTTGTAGTTGTGCAAATATTAATTTGAATATTCATTTAGTGATTTTCACTTACGTGGAATCAACTTTGCTGCTAACTGGCTTATTTATTTAGCGATCGTTATACTTCCATTATCTATATTTGGGTTATGTAAATATATGAAGTTTGAAGATGTGCTATGAGGCTGTAAAAGATTGACTTTGATTTTTTTTGTTTTTTTTTTTTTAATTCTGTGATGACACTGGCCGAAAATTGTCGGTTCAAATTAAGCACCACTGAATTAACACTGGTGTGTTATAAATATATATGCATATGCTATTTAATATATTTTTGAAGATACCTTAAATTTACAGCCACCACCGGAAATATATTTAATAAAACGCTGAACCTGAAATGCCTAGTCTAAGCTTATCTCCTAGTATTAACGTAGAGATGAAAAATGTATGGAATTTTTAATTAATTTTTAGAAATTCAGTATCTCGTATAAAATTAATGATATATATATTTACATTTAAAGGTTTTAGTACATTTCATACCAAAGAGCATCTTTAAGTCATTTTACTAAAATCTATTCATTGAGTTTGTTTGTTTTGATCTTTCAATATAAAACTAGTTGTTGGCCGCGGCTTCGTTCGCGTTTAAGGGGTTTGTCATAGTAGCAAAGCAAGTCGTGGTAGTAGCAAAAAGCCTAAGTTATTACTTGTGGTTCAAGCTTGCTTTATATATAAATTCATCAAATTCGGCTCAGTGCGAAACAGTAACAGATAGAAAGACTGATTTACTTTCACATATTTATAATATAAGTTAATTATAAAACATAAAATAACTAACATATATATAATACCCAAATATATGTATATTTTAGTAACAAACAATTTACCTTCGAATGAGAACTCTAAGACGCAATGTTCCTAAATTTTCCGCACACGTCTCGAACATAAATCAGTTAAACTCGTTAGAGCAAATGTAAATTTTGTTAATATTCAGTATTTTGTACAAAGCGTGAGTCTGGCGCTACATTAAAACGTGTTCAAGAAACTATGGTTTTCATAGCTAGTATAAAGTCATTAATATTTGAATATTTCGATAGCTTCTCGACCAATTTAAAAACGAGGGCGTGAGATTGCGTCTTTTAATCTTTACAAATACGTAAATAAAAATTGTTCTAATTGATATATTATAAGATAATCTAGTTTGTCAAGCTGAGGACGACATTGTTGTTGTTCGGTTTCAAAATTAAATTCCAAATAAAAATATTATTTATTCAAGTAGGCACATAAAAGCACATTTAAATCGTCTTGTTTCCCTTTCCTACTCAAATCACAGATATTTTTAACACAATTTTGTTTATTTTATTAATAAAACCACCCACTTAATAGAGAGTTAATTTAGCGCATAATAATAAGTGGTTATTTCGGCGGATAGCGTATTACTTCTATTGTCATTATATATTAATAATCCGTTAATTAATTTCTCTAGAGAATATTTAAATAAGGCGGCTTTGAATAAATTAGCGATGAAATTAGCACGTTCAAACAAACAAACTCTCTATCTTTAAATATAAAGAGAAAGATCAACGAGCATTGCAAATAATGACTGAAGGGAGCTTTGCAATTATTCCATTAAAATTAAGTTGATTCTATCGAAAATTCAGTAAATTGGATTTTTTATATGTTTGCTTTTGTAGCTTTACTATGATATTTCATGCATTTCATCTTCCTTTTATTTTATAATCTGTGAGTATAGGTGTTCTGTTGAAAACGACTCGATAATCACCAACGAAAATTATTTGACAGAAATTGATTTGTGACATTGAAAATTATTATTTCACGAGTGAGATACGAAATTAGTTCTCACAGATTGCCACCACAGAAATCAATCGGGAGAGATCAGAATTGGTAATAATATTATATAATGAATCAACTGATGAAGTTTTCATTTATTTCTTGGCAGTAAAATAGTTCCCAGAAATTGAAATTTTTAGATTTTTCTATTTAACGCTAGAATCGTTGCAATCGAATAAAACAAAATAATAAAGTATATTAAATTCTTTGAAATTAAAATTGAACCTTATTAGTCAGCATTAAAGTTGATATTCAATATAATTTTTTCACAGTGCACGGAACCGTATACGTAAAATCCCTCAAGCTTATCATATGCATAAAACTGTTTCACTTATAAAAAAAATTAAAATTACACCATACGAATTTACACAAGCAATTACATCGCAAGATAACCGAGTTTTATATTCACACAAATAAATGTAGTGAAATACTAAATTTTACAAAGGTGATTTCTCGTTAAAAGATTATTATCATTAGGTAATGTCAAAATTGGTACCCACTCGAAATAATCTAGTACTGTTACTCAACAAGTTGCCCGACCAGTTTACGAGTGAGTTTATTTTTTTAATCAAAAGTAAAAGTGGTTTCCAGGTTCTATTCGTATTATATAACTGTATCTCGGGTGTCTTAAGGATGCATTTGTTTATATTTAAATGAGTCCGAATGAATTGTATATATTTTAAGTGAGTAAAAAAAAATGAGCCGAGACGCCCCAGTGGTTAGAACGCGTGCATCTTAACCGATGAATACGGGTTCACAACCAGGCAAGCACCACTGAATTTTAATGTGCTTAATTTGTGTTTATAATTCATCTCGTGGTCGGCGATGCAGGAACACATCTTGAGGAAACCTGCATTTGTCAACGAAATTCTGCCACATGTTTATTCACCAACCCGAATTGAAGCAGCGTGACGGATATGCTTCAAACCTTCTCTTCAAAGGGAGAGTAGGCTTTAGCCCAGCAGTGGGAAATTTACAGGTTGTTAATGTTGTAAATGTGTAAGAGTCTGGATAGATTATTCATAACTTTTTCTACCCGTAAAAATCACCAATATGTGGGCCAGTTTAATTACGAGAGAATAACTTCTTAGTTCTTAACATTGGTGAACCATTTGTGATTTGAGGAATGGTTAATATTTCTTACAAGTTGAATGTCTGTGTGGTGACTGCTTAACATCAACCCTATTGTTAATCCACGTATCATTTAATTGGTGTAAAAGACAAACTACTAAGTTTTTTGGGGATTCTGCTCAGTATATTCTAACAAAGACAAACTAAACAAACTATGGAAAAACAAAAAAAAAAACTCGGAGTAATCGGGTAACGATCTTATATAATCGGATCACTTAAATTTTGAAAAAAATAAAAGGAATTTCATAAACAATGTTTTTTACTTGAATGTAATATCGATTGAGACCACCATGAAAAAAAAACTTAGAAGGTTCGTTATGTAACCTCAATTCATTACCAACCAATAATGTATAAATATAGAATTCAAACATTTCGAATATTCCAATAAAAACTATATCTATAAGCATCTAAAATACAATTATTTTTATTTACGAAACGAAATTACTGAAACCCTTCTTGACGCAACGCATTGAGCAAATGTCAACGAGATCGGTATACTGGTCGCCAAACCAGTTGACAAGTCTGTTGAATGTCCTTACGCTTTTTACATTAATGATGTATAACTGCTTTGTAGAGTCGTTTTATTAAAACTTAAGTCTTTTTTGTTGTGTAGTTTTTTATTAGGAATTAAACAGTATTTGGACCTTAGTAGGTAAGTTCACCTTCAGTCACAAACATAGTTCTACCAAATATTAAATGCTCTCAAGCATACCTACTTTGTATAAACTCCTGTCCTGTTCTGCTTTTATTTATATACAATCGGTATCAAAAATTGTAAGTCTACCTGAAGAACTCGATTCAAGGCTTTAATAAGATTTTAGATATTATTTAATACGATTTGTGAAATTGTTGCTAAGCCGGAATCTTTTGTGTATTTTGCTACTAGACAACATTTTAACTCAACAGGATAAACTTTGTAGCAACGCATAGAAACAGATACTTTGATGACCTTTGTTAATAAAATTATAAATGTGTCAAAACAAGAATCTATGATATTTATTCGTGATTAATGCAATAAAAGTTTGAACATTTAGTATTCGGTTATTGAGATATAATCTTGTGCGCATGTAATGTTAATTTGTTGTATATGTAATATAAAATATTTAATTACATTAACTATTTTTCATTTGAAAAAACATGAGATTCAGTTAAATTCAGTTGGAGATGAACTGGAGTTTTTGGCTATTAAAATCATCAGGCTTGTAAAATCAGTAGACTGTTAAATAAGAGCAGATGAATCTTTGAGTGATTATTACAATGGTGAGGTGAGTGAGTTGTTATTAAATATTGGTGGAACTCAACTAAATTCGGTAAGTGGAGAAACGTAGAAGCTGAGACATTGATTACTGTGTTTAACTGAATATTTAATACTATTGTAACTAATTCATTTAATTTCTGAAAAGCACGCAAATTTTGCTACTGCTGTCACACAGCATGTGGCAATGAATGGGTGAACGAATGAAAGATCTAGAAGCATGAACGTAAAATTATGTGAAAATTAGGTGCACAAGAAGCAGGTTTATTTCGGAGATAATATGAATCGTGTAATAAAAAATAACAAAACGAGTTCTTCACAGCATTCATTATATAATATCGGAATTTAATTATAATTAGTATCAGTGAATTAATGGATATAATTAATATCGTGAATTAAATACAAAACAAATACGAAAACAACATTAGTAGCAAAGAGAATAATAGATTATACCATCATCACTTAATATGCAACGTCCATATGTGACTCTCCTGGCATTGATCTATCTTAGGATTCTTATCGACGATCATTTTAATTTTTGATGTTTTTTTTTCTCAAATGTACACGAAGATAATTTATATTACATTTTTTACATTAACGGCTTGTAAATTTTCCACTGCTGGTCTAAGGCCTCCTCTACCTTGAGGAGAAGGTTTGAAGCATACTCCATCACGCTGATCCAATGCGGATTGGGGGATACACATGTGTCAGAATTTCGTTGAAATTAGATTAAATTACACATGCAGGTTTCCTCACGATGTTTTCCTTCACCGCCGAACACGAGATGAATTATTAACACAATGAAAATGAAAATTCAGTGGTGGTGGTAATTGACCAGTGGTCTACATGATTACGTAGCATAATATAAGATAACAATATTTGGCGTTATTAAAGGGTGTGTATCTATTATGTTTGTATGTTTGCCGTTTTGAGTGTGCAACGTTGTGGGGTTTTGTCCGAGGGCAATTCGAGCGCGAACAAAGTGAATCTTATTTTTAGATATTATATTAATGTTTAAATATTTATATAGGTGAGAATCGAACCTCATCCACATTTCACTTGGTGGTAGGGCTTTGTGCATGCCCGTCTGGGTACGTACCATCCACTCATCAGATATTCTACCGCCAAACAACAGAACTCAGTATTGTTGTGTTCCGGTTTGAAGAGTGAGTGAGCCAGTGTAACTACAGGCACAAGGGACCTAACACCTTAGATCTAATGGTTAATAGTTCTTACAGCGCCATTGTCTATGGGCGGTGGTGACCATTTACTATCAGGTGACCCCTTTACCTACTGATACCATAAAAAAAATCCAGTGGGTATCTCCTTTCAATATAAGGCCATATATGTACATACGTATTATATGTAAAATTATTTGAATATATAACAAGAAATCCAAAATCAGTTGAGTAAACATTTTATTACGAATGATTCTAGAAATCGTCGGTTCATTTTGTAATACTCAATCTCTTATTAACTGTGAATGTGTATCTAACAAAGGAAGTAAAGAGAAATAAATTAATTGCTTAAAACTTTTAATTAATAAAACGGCGCTCAGCTGTTTATGTGATTGAAGTGGAACTTCAAGAATATTACATATTGAATCATTGCACCATGGTTATTCTGATAACACCAGGAGAAGGAATAAAATTAAAAACATAAACAGAAGGTATATAAATATAAACTGGTTAAGGTAATAAAAACTCTGACGTACCGTTGCTGCGATACAGTTTATCCGTTGGATATTTTATTTATATCTATGTTACCAAAACATTTTCCTACAAAAAATATTTTCATTACTTTATTTTAACAGTTCACAAATATCCCCTTAGGGGGCTTAAGCGTAGTCCTCATTTGTGAAGAATGTTTGGCTGGAAGGAAGACACATGTTGGTTTCCTCACGACGCCTTGATGATCATGAATACACGAATTTCTTGCCCAAATGCTTACAAATATTTATATATAAAATTAACAATACGTTTTGAATCGACATAGTTCCCTTATTGTCTTAGTAGATATGTACATATATCTAGAACATTACACCATATCAGTTTTGAGTATCGACATAAATTTAATTTTGATTAATATTGTAGGTTGTAGGCGGCTTGAGTGACGTTGTACGCCTACTTAAGCTTGACCACTTCCGCATTTCTCACTAGTTCGCGAAATAAGCAACGTTAAGTACAACTTGGTCCCGGATTTATCTTTTTGTATTCGGACTTAAATCAATGTCTGTTTGTAAAGACTATCAAATAGGCATGATGGTAAGATCACCACCACATTCGCCCACAGACGTTCGAACTTTAAGAAATATTAGCTATCCCTGACATCGTCATGCGCCAGCAACCTTTGGATGATTTAAGATATTATTATGTTCAGGCCTACTCACCCTTCAACCGGAACATAACGATACTAAGATTTATTGTTGTTCTTGACAAATCCTTAGCGTCAAATAAAAACGTATTTAAATATCTGTATACTAGTTTTTAAAAAAGGTATTATTTCCTGTTGAATACTTAAGGGGTAGATATCATGACGAATGATGACGTAAGAATGAGGGAGGAATAATGGTCCATTCAATGATAGACAAACATCGATATTACTAAAAAATATATTTATTAAATTGAAGTCGATAATGACCTTCTCAATTTTTTTCTTTTATTTGTGGTTCCGTCGCATTTTTATTATTTGTGTATAAATTATGACACGTGTGTGATAAATGATTAAATTACACATCATTCGCTTTGTGGCCCTTGTGCCAAATTGTGAGGTTGGAACAGAGTAACCGCGCAGTAAGCCTTCGAAAATAATATTTTGCTTAGATATTTTATACGCTTTAGCCGTATATATGCCGGGATATTCCATAAGTAACATTAGTTTCATATAGACCAATTTCCATCGTTGGAATTTAAAAAATCCAAACCTAATTTCCATACAAACTTTCATCACCCATTTAATCCATCCTCCTTAAGGGATGAATTTTCAAAAACGATATAACAACCAGCTTTTGCTCATAAGTATATGCCTCATACCAAAGTTATTTTTTTTAAATATCAAATGTTACTAACTTCCTCCTTATATTTACCTTCTTAGGCGATGAATTTCTCGAATCTCGAATTTAATAACTACCTTAAGCTCTTAGAAGTCAGACTTTCATATTTCTAACATCAAATATGATTGATGAATTTCCATAAAATAAAAAATAGCTATCCATCCCTTATTTAAACACTATTTAAAAGATGAATTTATAGAATGTCTTTTCTTAGTGTTCTTTGTTTCATAAGAAATTCCTATACAAAATTTCTTCCTATATGAAATTTTACAGTTTACGCAACTGTTCATCCTGCTCTGCCTCCAGATGTACTGGCTTCGACAACTGGTATAATATTTTAATTGTGTTTTATAAAACAACAATATCGTCTTATAAAAATTAAGCTAATGAAAATTATAAATATATTGGTATCAATATCTATACTAATATTATAAACAGGTACAATTTGTTTGTTTGTACGTAATGATCTCCGTAACTAGTGATCAAATTCTACAAATGTTTTCACTGGTAGAAATTATGAATTATTTTATTTATTGATAAATTATACCCTAGCGAAAATGGGACGGTTCTCTAGTATATTTAAGTATAAACACATGAAGAAACGGTAGTAATCAAACCTTTTTTAAATGCGTAACTAATTCATTTCGTTGATTGGCAAACAGTTTTTTTTTTAAATTTTAAATAATTAATTGTTGACTTTGAATCGAATACAACAACATTTATGATTACGTCAAATTGTTACGTAATGAAAAATACCTAACAAGTCTGGTGCCATTTAACTCAATTAGTTAAAGTGGTCGTTATTATAATGTGTAATTAAGAAGTATTAATAAACATGAGAAGTAAGTATGCTACCGCCGTGTAATTAAACTTTTCTTGGTTATAGGGCTTTGTGCAAGCCTGGTAGGCAGGCACTCATCTTAGTTAGTATTGTTCCGCTTTGATGGGTGTGTGATTCATTGTAACTACAGGCACAGGAGACATGATATCTTACTTCTAATTGTAAGTGGAAAATTGACGAAAAAAAGCTTGTTAAATTGTTCCTCCTTTTCCAGGCTCACTCGAGTCGTGTCGGATTGCTTTTTCATTGGGTGATGAGAGTAAGAGAATAGAAAGTACTTCTTTGTATGTTTGCACACATAATACTATAATATTTACAGTCTGATAGGTGAATCGGTGCTATGAATAGCCCCTATGACCGGAACATCAGGAATATATGATTGAAAGTGTAAGATATGGTGATGTTTCCAACATTAACAGCGTCGATAGGTGGTAAACTTACCACCAAACATTTGCAAAAAGTATCTTCTTCAAGTTAAAAAGTAATCGGTCCTATTCTAGCATTGGTAGAATCCTTTCTTTTCGAAATTTAAATTGAAATACCTGAGTACAGACTGCACCAAATTACTTGAATCCTTACCTGAAAAAAAAAAAATATTAATATCAAATTTATTTGACATTATGCTTAAATCGGTTAAATAGACATTTATTCAAGGTCACAATGAGAATAATACAACGGCAATAATCGCCAAACTAATTAATCAACAATTAACATTCTTCAGTTGTTAACAAATTTCGAATATATTTTGACAAATTCCCGTTCACTTCAATACAAATATAATCACTGAGGTCAGTTTGTAATTATGTAATATTACAAGCGATTATATGTCTTATTCCCTTACTGTAAGACTTATTCACTTCAGCTCATTTTGAAATCCGTGTTGACACAGAAATCTCGCCGTTGTTACTCGTAAATAACACACTTAATAGCGTGGCCGGAGCTAAGACTTTCAAAGCTCGGCTTGCAATGATATTTTACCGATTTTTTTACCGTATTTTCGACTTTATTGCCATGGAAATAAAGATGATGTTGGTGATATTGTAATTTTGGTGTACGAAAATAAGAGTTTCCGCTGGAAACAATAGTGAAGGTTGATATATTGAACGGATTTAATGGCGCTTCGGAAGTAGTTATGAGCTAAGGACATATATAAAATTCCAAGTGATGTTGTACCGTGTATGATGCAGGAAGATAAGGCGAGGAACATATCATAAAGAGAAAAACAAACCATTGTATAAAAATAAGACGAAAATAAATTCTCATATAACTTTAACAAGCAACTGTTTAAATAGCAGAAGGCATTAGAATGTAGAAATGAAATCACCAACAAGCGCCACTAACACTTAGGCTCTACGTTATGGTATCTTTGTCCAGTTCTTTTTGCACGGTTTAACTTTTTTTTGACTCGGGGACGCGCAAATCTTCATTAGCAGCTATAGTCTTAAGAAATCCTAACCATTCTTTACAACACCAAACTCGGGAACTAAGATGTTCTTTGTGCATGTGATTACATTGGCTCACTCATTCTTCAAAACGGGACAGAACAATAGTAAGTATTGCTGTTATGCGTTAGAATATTTGATAAGTGTGTGGTACCTACTCAGACAGGCCTGCACAAAGCCCCACTAAGTCACTACAAGAAAACTTACCATCGTTGATAGATCAAGTTATCCATATGTTTGCAGTATTATTATTAATAATTAAAACAAATTAAAATAAAATATTCGAAAATAATCTCATTAATTTGTATAATTAAACTGATAATAATATATTTAAATCACGCACGCTTAACTACGCAAACCGATTTGCACAAATAAGCTCAAAGTATTTTGTCGACTTATAGTAAGTTTAATATACTTGAGATTGGTAAACAGAACAAGATTAATTCCCCGAACTATACAAGCTATTTCTGAGCTTCCAATAGTATACAGTCTGAGTCATAATATACAATTCTCATGAAAGCGCAAACTTAGCTTTACATTAATATATAATATGACATTGTAACACTCCATGATGCTTGTATATGAGACTAGTTATCTAACCTGACTGCGCTTGGGTTTAAAAGTTTCAAATTTAAAGTTATTTCAAATATTATCAAATTATTGGTATAAGCCTATGTGACCACACTGATGTTACCGGGCGATAATACTTCTAACTAGTTCTAACATACAGCGGTTATGATACGTTGCAGATTATATTCCGATCTGACAACCGCAACTGGATCGCTGTGTTAGTGGAATAGGAAAACGGCTGAATGGCAACGACAACATTTCGATTCGATTGCGATAAAGATACATTTTGTTAGAATTGACGCCCTGTACCAACATAACTATTAGAAAATACGCATTTATTTAAGCATACTCGTCCTGATAATAAAATTTAATTGTTATTGTTATTAGTAATTTTGTACAACTTCTACGCGTCGCCAACGATGTGATTCGCTAAGATTTTATGCCCTTTTACTTCTGACTACACTCACCATTCGAATGCAAAATAAGGAATAAAAATATTTTTTTGGCGGTAGTAGTATGACACAAATTGACATAACATACATTGACATTTATTATATAAACTATTATATAAACTCCATTAAAGGTTGCTCCATGAGTCCATAAACAACATACAAACATAAACTCCTCCCTTTATGTTATTAGTATTCTAATATGCTGTCAATGTTGCGGTATATATAACACGATATACCGATGAAATTGCTACATGAATCTTAGTACTTGAATAATGTAAGCTTCGTGAGCGATGCGCTTCAATGAAAATGTTTCAAAATGAATAGACTGGTAGGTATATGAATTTACATGCATTTAGCATGCCAGTTATGACGTTTTAAAATGTATTATTAGGTCATGGTTATAATGAGAATTTTAGAATATTAGACAGCTTCTATAATAGGTAACATATTTCCTTTGTTTGTTTGAATTTCTTATCTAATAATCTACAAGTACGATTTCTATTTTTGAAGTGATAATATGGGAGGGTAAGCCGCTTCGTTACGTAACGCGTTACGGCGCCAGTTGTCTGCCTTCCCTTTCTCTTACGCATACGGCAGCGATAGGCAGACTCTTACTCTCTCACTCTAACCCACAGCGCTAGTCGTATTTCGAATAGCTTATAATATGGTTATCCCATTTTTTGAGCACTAGCTACTCGTCCCGAGAAGAGTAAGGTTATATAATATCGTTTATATCATAGACCATAAACCTTTATGAGTTTTCGCGACGCACATTACTTGCATCTCAGTCAGCATTATTTCTTCCGATATATTCAACAGTGATCGTCATATTTCAGCAATCAGCAATTTACACGCAACGTTGAAGAATTGTAGATACACAGTTATCATAACTCATCGACGTATGACCGATAACTATCAAAGTTGGTAGATATGGATATTTTTATACTTTTCAGTTGTATATCACCACTAGATGGCGCTTCTGCACAATTTGCGCAGACAGGGCGTAAAACAAACGTCTCGATTTTAGTAGTAAATGTAAATGGGAACGCTACCAAGACTGGGCTAACGCATCAGCGTCTCGTGATGTAAATACCAGCGCAATCAGAAAGGAATATAACTCTGCCTCTAGGTCCTTCAAAAACGTGATTGCTAAGGCGAAGACGGAGTACATTGGCAGAATTGGCGAGAGACTGGTGCGCCTCCCTTCAGGAACACGTGCGTTCTGGTCTCTCGCCAAGGCTGTCTTAGGGAATTTCTGTCAGCCTTCCTTACCATCTCTGCACAAGGACGGTGAGTCATTGGCCCATACAGCGAAGGAGAAGGCTGATCTTTTAGGCTCTCTCTTCGCAGCGAACTCGACTCTGGATGACCGAGGAAAGTCACCACCAACAATCCCGCGGTGTGATACCACGATGCCGGAGGTTAAATTCCGGCAAAGTGCAGTTCGTAAAGCACTTCTTTCCTTGGATATTCATAAGTCGAGTGGACCCGATGGCATCCCTCCAATCGTGCTACGGACTTGTGCTCCCGAGTTGGCGCCGGTCTTAACGCGTCTTTTCCGGCAATCCTATGCATTCGGCGTCGTCCCGAACTCCTGGAAGACTGCTTTGGTGCATCCGATCCCTAAAAAGGGCAACCGCTCAGACCCGTCCAATTATAGGCCTATAGCCATCACCTCCTTGTTCTCCAAGGTAATGGAGTCCATTATAAACTGCCAGCTCCTGCGGTACCTAGAGGAGTACCAGCTGATTAGCGACCGCCAGTACGGTTTCCGTCGGGGTCGCTCAGCCGGTGATCTTCTAGTTTACCTTACTCATAGATGGGCGGAAGCAGTTGAGAGCAAAGGGGAGGCATTAGCAGCCAGTCTGGACATAGCGAAGGCCTTCGATCGCGTGTGGCACAAAGCGCTTCTTTCGAAGCTTCCTTCCTATGGGCTTCCCGGGAAATTATGCAATTGGATTACCAGTTTTTTGGCAGATCGGAGCATCAAGGTCGTTGTCGACGGTGCATGCTCTGACTTAAAATTCGTCAATGCTGGTGTTCCACAAGGCTGCGTTCTATCACCCACTCTGTTTCTTCTGCATATCAATGACTTGTTGCAAATCAGTAACATTCATTGCTATGCAGACGACAGCACCGTAGACACCTCATACACCGGCCGTGCTAATATTTCTCGGGAAAACGTCGAAGAAAACCGGAACAAACTTGTATCTGAAATCGAGTCTTCGTTAAACAAAGTCTCGAACTGGGGTCGGCTAAACCTAGTTCACTTCAACCCCAAAAAGACGCAAGTTTGCGCGTTAACTGCTAAAAAAACACCATTTGTCGTATCTCCACGATTCGAGAACATTCCGTTAGCCGCTACAGCTAGTATCGGAATACTTGGCGTTGATGTTTCGAGTCTCGTTCAGTTCCGCGGTCAATTGGAAGGCAAAGCCAAATTGGCATCAAAAAAGCTTGGTGTGCTCAGCAAGGCAAGACAGTATTTCACGTCGGCCCATCGTCTAAGACTATACAAGGCGCAAATTCGGCCTCACATGGAATACTGCTCTCACCTCTGGGCGGGTGCTCCCCAGTACCAGCTCCTTCCATTTGACCGTATCCAACGTAGAGCGGCTCGAATTATCGACGATCAAGCCCTTTCCGATCTGCTTGATCCTTTGGCTTTGCGTAGAGATGTTGGATCGCTCTGCATCTTCTACAGAATTTATCACGGGGAATGTTCCGAGGAATTGTTCGAATTAATCCCGGCTGCTGAATTTCACCTTCGGACATCTCGTCAAAATTCCAAATATCACCCGCACCACCTAGATGTCCGAAAATCCACAACAGCGCGATTTTTAAGACATTTTCTGCCTCGCACAACCACTCTGTGGAACCAGCTTTCGCCGGCGGTTTTTCCGAACCGATACGACTTGGGAACCTTCAAGAAAAGAGCGTACTCTTTCCTGAAAGGCCGGCAACGCACCTGCAAGCCCCCCGGTGTTGCAGATGTCCATGGGCGGTGGTAGTCACTTTCCATCAGGTGAGCCTCCTGCTCGTTTGCCACCTTATGACATAAAAAAAAAAAAAAAAAAAAAAAAAAAAAAAAAAAAAAAAAAAAAAAAAAAAAAAAAAAAAAAAATATTTAAGTTATTCTCATAATAGTAGTCGCAAAATATGATACGTTTTGCTCTAAGCAACAAATAAAATTGTCAGACTGTATCCAATTACTTTATTATCCAGAGGCAACGAAATAGAGGGGATAAGGCCATTCGGATAATAAGGCTGAGAATTATCAGAGAATACAGTAAGAGGTCAATGCACTGAGACCTTCAAGGAATAATGTTTTTAAGGATTGAACCCTGTAAGCTTTTTAAAGATTACAACGAAACGGCTTATACGAATAAATTTTAATATAAATAGCACCTTACTTAACCAACCTTGTTAAGCATAAGTATAGTCTGTACGGAAGTTTGTTTACAAAAAAAGTTAAGCCACCAAGGAAGGCTGACAGGATTAAATATAGAAATACATAGTAATTGAATTATTAAAATGAATTTAAATGATCGGGATTATTTATGCCATTTATTAAGATATGAACTGAACACACGGCCTGTGGAAGTATAAGAAGTTTTCTTCTCCTTAAAGAAGAGAAGCCTTACCCCAACAGGATGATAGTTACAGAGTGTTACTATTACAAACTATACCTTAATTGACCTGAATTGTCTACCTTAAAGGCTCACCTTTATAATAATTATTACGGTATAAGCTCGTACAGTCACTAAATCAGTCCACAGCTTATGTATGGAAGCTACACATGCAACAGCAGAAACAAGCATATTCGTATATAGCGTGTTCATAAATTTTAACACAAGTCGTGAGAAATCGTTTAATAACTACTTTAAGCTTTACATGGTTTAATTTTAGTTGAACAATATTGGTTTCTTGTCGTATTATTAAAGCGAATATAAAATTGAATATTTTTTATGATATCACTATACATAATTATGATATAACCATTCCTTACATCCCCAATGCTCTATCGACCTTGGGAATTAAGATATTACGTCCCTTGTGCTTGTAATTACACTGGTTCACTCACCCTTCGAACTAGAAGACATCAATACTGAGTAATGCTGTTTGGCGGTAGAATATATGTCTGATGAGTGGGTGGTACCTATCCAGACGGGCTTGCACAAAATAAAAAAACTGAAACATTTAATTGAATCGATTTATTATTTAAATATGATTTAACGTCTGTATAGATGATCTCAATCTCTTTCGATTGACTAAAATAATTCGTTTGAATCAGCTAAAAGACAATTTATTATGAATGTCAAAACACCTTTGCATCGTCATATCGTGGAATGGAAGTCAATACGGGCGTATTTTTTAACCTTTGTAACTTTTTGTTTAAAGGATCCGACGGATTTTTATCCGTAATGACTATAAAAACACATTCGGAATATTTTTTTACAATATTTTTATCCACAGACCGATCTTTTTAACAAACTTGCGCATACTTTCTATAGGATCGTAATTATTAACTTTCTAAAAGTTTAAGAATTCGAACGATTAAAAGTTTTCGAGTTGTTTCCTTGTATTTTATTATTTAAATTCATAGAATCTACATATCTATTAAAAGAATTATGTATAGTTCACAATATATTTAAATTCCGAAACAACAATTTTTTAAATATATATTTTTACGTTGGCGGCACTTTTTTGCGCCTGGCAATTTTTTCGCGTAAAACCTTTTTCACTATAGTTAGTCATCGGGTTAAAACTAGTTTGTTTTATACAACCAAAAATATATAATGATACACCCAGGTAATTTATATTCGATATGACCTTCATAATTGAATGCTAATTTTTATAACAACAATATACACGCAATTTTACTTATTTGATAAAGAGATTTTATATTGTACCAAAACATTTATTTAATTAATTATTTTGCCCAATACTGTATCGTTAAATTCATACATTTTGATTGGATTAGTACTCAGTTTTATAGGTTTCTTAGTCTCGCTTGCAGCTGCACAGTGACTAATACCATAGAACGTCAACAGAGTTCAAATTATGACATAAAACGAGATCCCGTTTTGTGGACGTCCTTGAGTAATCTAACCGCTGTCACATCACTAGTTACGGTTAGTGGGTCATCACTTGGTAATAGTACATTGACATCGCTTGCTGCAATCGTAAATGTAGGGATCGAAAACACCTATGTGCCGATGCGAAGCGAAAAATACCGATACTCGAGATCTAGAAGTTATGTGCAAAGTACTTCTTATAAAAAAATTATTCTAAATTAAGAAATCTTGATCTTTTCACCAATGTATGTATTATTGACGGCAATGAATATATCTGAAACTTATACATAAAATAAAAATAAAGTACTACTATTAATCAATTATTAAATTGAATATTATTTTTTTAACTAGCAACATTTTTAATGACTACTCGTTTCATTTTAGATCGTGTTTAATATATTATAAGTTATATGTTTATAGTTTACGCCACGGTTCAAGGTATTATTTTTTTTTGTCAATAAGTTAACGAGAAGCAAAGACATGAAACAAATTGCCTAAAAAACAAAACAAACATTAAAACTATCGATAGTTAAAAATACTTATGAATAATCGTTGAAGTTCGAATTTTAATTTTTATTTTCCTCATAATATTTTAACGATGACCGTGTAACATAAATTATTAGACGATAAAAAAAAAAGAAATTTCTCCAATTTATACATACGGTGAAAGCAGGACCTCGACTAAGGCAATATTGGTTTAGCAGTTTCTCTCGGTGTTAAGAGCAAAATATATTTGCTTAATTTGCTTTTATTGTATTTGAGATGATACTTCGGATGCACACATTATTTACGGATATAAGTTCAAATTATTTAAACTTATAAACTTATAAAATCGTTTGGATTGACTGAATATGAAAACACACCCAAAAGCTATTAGGTATAAAAAGCTTTATAGGTAACTTTGTACGAATTTTACCTGTACAAATTTGGGGCGGGCAGCTAGTTCAATATGGAAGTATTACACTTACAATACAAAGTTAAACTTAACACCGGTTTGGAACAAAAAAAAAACTTGAGAAGAACCGATGGAAAAAATTTTGTTCTTTTTTTTTAGCTAATGCCTAGCGTGCTATGGAATGTATCTTTAGATCTCTTGTAAACAATATCCAATACAACTCGTATGCTACCTATTGTATGTTGATGACATAATCGGATACCTGAACAAAGTTTTAATACATATATATCCGAAAAAACAAAACATTTTTGGCTTCGGATAAAATATCTAAACTCGTAGAATACTGGCGTTATCAACATTTTTACATTACATTAGCAGTCTGTAAATTTCCCACTGCTGGGCTAAGGCCTCCTCTCCCTCCGAGGAAAAGGTTTGGAGCATATTCCATCACGCTACTCCAATGCGGCTTGGTGGAATAAACATGTAGCAGAATTTCGTTGAGATTAGACACATACAGGTTTCCTCAAGATGTTTTCCTTCACCGCTGAGCACGAGATGAAATAAAAACACAAATTAACACATGAAAATTCCGTGGTGCCTGCCTGGATTTGAACCCGAAATCATCGGTTAGGATGCACGCGTTCTAACCACTG
This sequence comes from Vanessa atalanta, assembly GCF_905147765.1. Taxonomy (NCBI): domain Eukaryota; kingdom Metazoa; phylum Arthropoda; class Insecta; order Lepidoptera; family Nymphalidae; genus Vanessa; species Vanessa atalanta. The sequence goes on from NC_061878.1 coordinate 12,168,907, forward strand.
GGCCGTCTCGACTCTTTTATCAACGCTATCGTTAAAATATCTTGAACATTTGGTACTATTAGATAAATAATTGTTAAAAAATAATAATACTTTTTTTTCACAGGGACAAAGATGGCGGGTACGAGTAACCATCTTGAATTTCCATAAGTATGTAACTTTTACGTGTCCAATATCTGCGGATCAGGCGTGTCAAGCACGCGCCTCGTATTCATTATTCTTAAAGAGAGTATTTTTGACGCTCCAGCCATTGAACAGCGTCAGTGGCCGCAATGGCTTTATAGTACGTGCTTAGGATGCGATATGCCGTTGGTTTCTACAATAGTTAAACGCCACCCAAGAACTCATTATCTAGGAACTAGGAGTATAGTGGCCCTTTTGCGTCATTCATGCGTAAAATATTTGGTTCTAAAGAAACAGGGTTCACAGCGTTGCTCTATCATAATATAGTATATATATAATTGTTGTTGGTACTAGAAGAAAAAATGGTTCTTCTCCGGTTCTGTCTTATAACGTAAACCGATACTAATATATAATGTTTTTATTTAGTTTATAGTTGGGATTCTAAAGAAAAAATCGGTCATAGATCGCTCAGCATTTTTAATTAAAGAATACCAGTAAATAGAAACTAAATAAAACAAAGTTTCGTTACTAAAATAAATATGTCAATTTTATTATTATATTATTATAAAAAGTGCCTATAGAGTATACGGCCAAAGTCACACAAGGGAGTATAGAGTGTTGTCAGATAGGAGACGATAGCATAAAAGAGCGTCACGCTGTTTGTCGTCAGTACGAGTCGATTCTACCCTCGAGTCGCACCAATAAATGTTTCACATCGAAAACAAACGTCTCCATTATCTCCACATGTCAAACGCAACGATAACACATTACAAAATCACACCTATTAGCCACACATTGTGATTGATTTGACGGCAATACAAAGCCAGTAGAAAAAGATTAATTTACAAACACATAATCAACTGCCAAACAATAATCGACCTTAACGCTCTTAACATAAACTTCAAGACATCGATCGTTTGTTAATATATAGTTTGTTCGGTTTCTTGCTCAATATAGTGGCTTACTGTTTAAGGGTACTGTGCAATGTCCGCAGTGGTGTCGTAACGCAGCCTTTATTAGAGGTCTCATGTCTAGTGGCGATTGTGTCACGAACTTTAAGTATTCATTAACCGACCGAACCGAAAACTTAATATAGAGACATTATAATATACTAAAAAACTATTTCCAAAACGAATAAATGTTTTTGGGTGATTTCCGAAACAATTCATATATTTTAATAGTTTAAAAATCCGATGCAAGCTTAGCCCATAATATTCTACCCTAAGATTATAAAACTAAAGAGTTTTTTTTGTTTATTAACATACCTATATCTAGCTTAGAAGCATCAGTTAGATTTTAAAACATTCTTACATAATATATCTTCTACTAAGAAAGGTAACTCTAAATCTACTATATTTAATATATTATAAATATTAATCATTACCCAAATCATGAGGGTGAACAAGTAACTCATTTATATAATACCGGAGCAGCTCTAAAGACAGAACTCAAAGTAAAAATAACTACAAACGTATAATTAAGCCTCCTAATGATCAACATTAGTCAAGTTAAGATAATCAAGATTTATCTAAACTGGTTCATTTATAAGATTCTCACGAGTGTTATTAAAATTTACTATACGTTTTACTCTAGCAAATCTGTTTACAAAATCTTTACGAAAGTTTTCATAATTCGGCATATCCCAAAATAACGAAAAATCATTCACGACATATCTTCAATTTATTGGGTTGTTTTTTTTTGTAATTGTTCATTGAATAGGATTCAAATCTTATTTCTCGTAGAGTAAAAGCGTTTGATGAAAATTGTAAGATCTTTTTGTGTAGTAAGTACGCACTTTACTTTTGCACTTAGGATATCAGTATGTGTATGTAATAATTAGGATGCATTTTAAAGTAAAGTAGTTCGCTATTACTAATTCTGCAAATATTTAAAACTTCGTCACAAGCACATATTCATAACTCAAATGTAAAATTCCCTTTTGTGGTAATCTCATAGGATATGCATTTGTATATGTGCGTATATTCTTCTATGGAAGCAAGCCATAGATTACGAGATAGAAATTTTCACTTCAACTTTGAGAAAAATGTTACAGGGTCATATGACGTAAATTTTCACGCCCATACTTATCTTGGATTTGTAAATAGTTCTGGTAATGTTATATCATTCGAATAAATTTACATAAGACTACAAATTACATAGGCTGTAGTTTTGTAAACGATAGTTCTTGTTACGTAATAATTGGTGACGATTAAGCAATTAAAACTCCAAAATGGGAACATATTTATGAATACTTAATGTTTTTTTATTACTACAAAATATACCATTTGATAGTAAGTGTGAATTACAGAAAAAAACTGACTCTGTAATAAGTATAAGCCAATCCTCATTTTGACAATGGGCCTTCAACCGTGTCAAGACATTCTTACAGAAAAACCGAGTATTCTCGCGTTAGATTAACGAACGAAATGAATGAGTGGGCAGTTAAAACCTGAAAGGGCCTTCGTATAGAACTCCAATTGTCATGTTACAGGATAAAAATGACCACAGGCGACCACCAAAAAAAAGAAGAATCGGCAAAAAACATAGCAGCGACTCTTTTTCGACTCACATATTCATCAAACTATAAAGTTGAAGAACAATTGAATGAAATATTACTGTAAAAACTGTAAAATAAGTTAAAACCTTTTTATGATGTGACCCATCACGAAAATGCTTCTATTCTGTAAAATATACACAAATACCAATTTGGTTGAATAGTTTAGCACTAAATAAATTGTAAACACATAAATATTTAATTTTTAAATGGTTACTTCTATAATTTTAAACTTTAATTGTAATAAATAATAACAGTTAAAATTATAAAACAAAGTGCCCATTCATTGAAAAATTGAAGGCATAATTTTTTTTTAAATGCAGTTCTATAAATGTTAATAAAACTATAATCAAATTATACGGCACTTAGTTTTTTTCCGTTCCACAAGATAACACCTGATTTTTACGGTATTTTCATGCTATTCGTGTATAATTATAGAACCGGTATTTAAATGAACTAGATTATATTTTGCTAAACGATTTAAAACTTCCTTATTGCGTACGAAAAGATTTATAGAATCGAATAGAAAAACTTATAATGATGACATCGAAATTGACAAACTTAATTCTAGATAACGTATAAAATTAAGGCTCATTAAATGTTATTAAAAAATAGGTATTCTCCGAAGTCTCAGTGGAATTATTAATGTCCAATAAAATCTGTGTCCAATGTAGAATAATCGAGCAATAACAGTCATATTTGCTTTATTTTCATTAACAGAATTTCACGACGCTTTAGAAACAGGTGGAGCGTTTCCATTTAATTTTGGACCTGTTTTCTATAATATATATGGATATGATGTTTGTTTTTAAATATCTATTATATTATATATACATTTCCAAGTAAATACAATCTTTAAATCAATTACTTTGTCTTAATTTGATTGTCGATAAGATCAACTATTTTAATAACTTTGAGAGCTATTGAAGAATGCTTCAATAGCTTTAAAATAGATTTAGAATAGATTATGAATGCATAATCTAATAAATTGTTAATCAACCTTATGAGCATCCATAGACATTAACATATTAAAATAATAGTATAAATAATTATATCGTCACATAAATTTAAACATTTATTTTAAATTGATTAATACTTAATAATCCGCGAGTGAGCCGAGATGGCCCAGTGGTCAGAACGCGTGAATCTTAACCGATGATTGCGGGTTCAAACCCACCTCACCTTTGAATTTCCATGTGCTTAATTTGTATTTATAATTCATCTCGTGCTCGGCGGTGAAGGAAAACATCGACACCTGCATGTGTCTAATTTCAATGAAATTCTGCCACATGCGAATCCACCAACCCGCATTAGAGCAGCGTGGTGGAATATGCTCCAAACCTTCTCCCCAAAGGGAGAGGAGGCCTTAGCCCAGCAGTGGGATATTTTCAGGCTGTTAACGTAAAAATGTAATGTAATCGGCAAGTATTTCTTACCTACTTACATTAAATTATCCCTATCGTAATTTTACCCATTATCATAAATTACAAAAAACAATAAACCGAACGATACCGAAACTTCATTTAGTTACAAAATGACAATACAGTTTATATGTATTATTCATAGAAAGCAATTAATATAATTGGAGCACCCGTAACGACGATATGACAAATATTTAAATGGATTTTCTGCGTTTTTGACCAAGCCGATTGAAAATCGAGATAGTTTATTTCATGGATTGTTAATTGAAATGGTTTTGTTGCAAGTGTCAAATATTCTTTTTCATATATATAGGCAAGCAAATGTGCCACTCGATGGTAAGTGGAAACCACCGACCATAGACATGAGCGCTGAGAGAAATATTAAACATTCCTTAAATTTCTAATGCACCACCAACACGGATTTCTTACTGTCTACACTGCTGCCTATACTGCCAAACGTTTACATTTGGCTCAATTACTGTTACTACTAATTACTATTTTATTATTTGTGAATTAAAAAGAATAAAATAACTTAAAAATATCAGACATTAGCCTTATAAGCTATTAATTAAAAAAAACATATCACCTTTAATGACTGATAAAATTATTTAATAAACTTTATGTTAGCATTACACGAACATTTAGAAATAGTTGAGGCAAAGGTGCAATTTATTTTCAATCTCGCTGGAAACCAAACGCTTCCCTCACACGAAATGAGGAATAACTGCATGCCCACTAAAACGAGCGGTACCGTAAGCACGATATCGCTTGCTTATATCGCTTCCTTGATTTGACACTCTCACAGAAAGAAACCAAATACCTATTGAATTATATATATATACCTTTTACACGGCTTATTCATATTACATCTAGAGCAAAGGTTGCCAGTCGTATTGTATCATTTCATTTTATACCAGTCTCAGTATGGCAGTACTTTTTTTTTGATAATATACTAAGTATTGATAACAATATGGACTACGTCTTAATATGATCGACTTTTAAAAATCAACAGATATCAAATATATTAAATAATAGAAAATTAAGAACTACAAAAACTTAACTAAAAAAAAAAGATTTAATTTTTCATTGAATATTTAAAAAGATGGGCGATGGGAATTTAATAGACAATTAAAAATAATCTGTAAATCTGTAAAATGTGTTACGAATGTATTGCTCAATAAAACTACTACTACTAAATTCGGCAGAATAACCAACAATACTTGATTAACATTTGTTGTTTTAACAATTACATTCCACTGGTCTGAAAATGACATAATATACTCTTAAGTATCGACTAATGTCTCCTGGGACTCAAATATCTCCCGGGACTCCAATGGCTAACAAAGGAAAGCAAACACTCGGCGCTTTTACTTGTACGAATACGATTCGAAGTATTTGAAACAGCCCTCATGATTGGTTGTTTATGTTGTGTTTAAAGTTCGGTACACAAAGGGCGATACTCCACTAAACTTATGTCGTCTATCTGATATGTGTCATAAAATACAAACTATTTTCAACTTTCCAAATAATATGTGTAGCTACGGCTTTAATCTATTTTTTATTTTTATGATTTTGGTCAAATAGCGATCATGTCACTCCTGTTGGACCTAAAAATTGTAAGTTATATAACCGGGTTCCATGGTTTAAGCCTATTATTAAAAATTTGAACAGCATTCATGCTTTTCCGGAGCCCGGAATGCTGTTCCAGATGTTCCCATCATTGCAGCGAACGAATCCTAAACGCTGTAACCACTTCGTTTCTGCTCATATTGACAAAGAGAAAACACTTTGGCTCAAACTTGGCTGTATAGTTTTATCATGACCAATCAAAAAATAAAAAAAGTAAATGCGATCGACTCTCACTTAGCCGGTTAAATATTTACATTTAAAAAATGCCTGCATTAATTTTCACTATTCGAAAATAAAACATTATTAAATATTCGATCCCTATAACGCGTATTGTTTGACAATGAACAGAAATGTGGGTCGTGAAAGGAAAGCGTTTGAAAGCACGCTCTTCACGGATGTCTCTCATTTTTTTTTGGCCCCCATTCAATACATTAACATGCGCGTATGAAAACGAGACATTGTAAATATGTTTAAACATGTTCTTGTGTTTTTTGTTTTGTATTTGTAACAATAACTTCACAAAAGGTATCATTTTACACGGCTTATTCATATTATATCTAGAGCAAGGGTTGCCAGTCGTATTGTATCATTTCATTTTATACCAGTCTGAATATGGCAATACTTTTTTTTTTTGATAATATACTAAGTATTGGCAATGATATGTACGGCGTCTTAATATAGGTATTAGACTTTTAAAAATCATCAGAAATAAAATTATTAAATAATAGAAAATAAAAAACTAAGAACTCTAAATTGAAAAAAAAAAACAACATATAACTAAACATTTAATTTAAAAAAAGATAGCGCCATTAATAGACAATTAAAAACAATGTGCAAATATGAAAAATGTGTTACGGATGTTATGCTCAATAAAATAATTATTATGACGTCAGCATTATCTAGGTGATTTTATAGCAATAAGCCTTGTATATTATTAGAATTCTAGCTTGAATTGTAATACATTTAGGTGATTACTTTTCATAGACACAAGTACCTAACATACTAATGATATTTTCAAATATAAACAAACACGACGATATTCAATTCTTCCTCAACACACATCGCTATAAGACTAGATTAATCAAGATATTCATTTATATATTATATAAGGAACGTTTTCTTTCGGAAAAAGCAAAGGTATTGGACCATGCAGCCTAAAAATAATTTAATTCAAGAAAATAATTCTACTTTGTGCATTAACTTACGTTTATTAGTTATTCATTTCGTGGCCCTTCCTTTATTAAATTATCTGCCGCATTAGGTGCATAATATTATTATGTTAAATGTACAAATAAAGTCGAATTATTCGGCGTCCTTACAGACCTGCCGGCCTTGCGCATGCGCTTTCGACACCGCTTACTCAATTACATCAAAACACGAAGATAGTAGTTATGTTAGTAAAAAAAATATACAAAAATGTTGTTAACTTCAGAAAAGTATATTATATACTATTTAAGAATTATTTTTTTTTATATAAAATAAAATAAAATATCTGTCAAAAACGATGACAAATCATAACCAGTTTAGAATGTCACAACATACATACTCGTACGGTGGTCAATTACAAATAATTGTGCAAAATATGACATCCAAATAAGGCATTAATTGCATTAACAATAGACTGTATTATTGCTTGCGCTACTTACAATAAGTGTATTGCGAACTGTCAGTCACGAAACACTTCGACTAATGAACGGTACGAATACGAATTCCAAATTCGAATAGATATTCAAAGTTTCGAACACGGCCATGACTTTTCATAATATTCGACCAACTCTTGAATTTATTGTTTTAGTAATAATAATAGAATGTATTATTTAATATATTATTTAATGAATACCTTTGCTTTTTTTAATGTAATGTTAACAATGTTCTATATTTAAATGATGTATCTTTTTTCAAATTCTATTTTTAAACGTTTATGCGAAATCAAAATTGGCAAAGATTTTTCTGTTCACGGTAATTGTCATAATTTTTGCGGTTACATTCGAACGAGTAATACAAAATTTGTAATTTCCTGTGAAACAATTTTATTGTTTTGACATAATTTTGAAATGTTATGTAAAATGTTTTACCTAAATTTAATCATAATGTTACATAAAAAACTGCAACAAGTACTTCTATTTAATGTAAAGAAATATGATAATTTAATAATTATGAAATAAATGTTTTTTTTTTAATACAATACTGGCAAAGATTACAATATTTAAATTTAATTTTAAGGACGTAAAACTGTCGACATTATATTTTTAAATCGTATAGCATAATAGAGTCGCACCTTGTCTTTGTTTGGACACGATGTACAAATACTCAAATTCCTTTATTCAATATAGAAGCATTACACTTTCTTATTGATGGTCAAATTAAACACTACCACCGGTAAAAAATGTGAAAGCGATGGTAAGCTAAGTAAGTACATGACATACTATAATTTCTGTCTTATTTGTGCCTTATTGTATTTTTCTATTAAATAATAGAAAAATGTCACTCCAAAGGCAGGCTGGTCACTATGTAATACGCGAAAATGAATTATAAACATCTTTTATAAGATATTGTAGTGTTTTTATATGCGATAGTAAACGCTTCATAATCAATATCTCAACTTTTTTTGTCATATAGTTAGACCGAGAATTTGCAACCTGATGGTAGGTAAGTTGCTATATAAAGATACTGTAAGATAATATATTAATCATTCCTAATATTATCAATACATCACCAATCTTGGGTACTAAGATGTTATGTCACTGTAGTTACACGGGCTAACTCACCCTTCAAACACGGAACACAATAATACCCAGTAGGGTTTGATTAAAGCGCTACCACCAAGCAAAGATTCAAGAGGTCATGGCTTACGAGACGTTTGTTTAAAATTATGTCAAGCTAATAAAATAAAATAAATAATAGACCTGTTCGAGAGTTTCTATTCGTTGTCTCGTATTAAGATGGTCAGATGCATTTAAATTACGCATTTAAGGTTTACGATACACTTGACATGATTAAAATGTAATGTGCAGTAAAGACTCATTTTAATGTCACTGCTTTTAGTGTGTAGATGGACTAAATTATATGTCGATTAAATGATTCATATTAATTGCCTAATAATTGTAAACGTATAATTGTGAAGGTAATAACAATAATATGTATGATATTATTGTAGATTTTTTAAAAAACTTTATTATTAAAATGTGTGTGTGTGTGCAATTTACACACGGTAGAAGTGAAAATCAACTACTAACTATTTTATTGTTAGTATCTTTGTCGTGATGCTTTCATTAAAACAAGAACGAATCTGAATGACTCAAAGTCAAAAATCTTTATTCAATATAGAAGTGTTTACTCTTGCTTATTGATTGTCAAAAATCAATAAGCAAGTGAAGCACTCTCACTTAAAAAAAGCTAAATTTTTAGTTAAACCTTTTTTAAAAAAAAAAAAATTATGACTATCCAATTGAGAATACTATCGCAAATAATACTCATATATTTTTAATCTAACATACAAATATTATCAATACTATTTTATTTTTATTAAGGCAACAAAAATAAAAAAAGTAAATGTACGAAAGAAAAAAAATACACAGCGATTCCAGCGAAGCAAAAAGCAATACAATTATTGTAACTAAATTATTCGGATCGTAGCACTCCAATCAAATAATTAAATTATATTCATAACATAAATATTGTATTATGAAACGATAAAAAGATGGAATTGTATGAATAAACATGGTTACAATATTGATGTGCTCAAGTTTTTTCCGTAGTTATATCTCAAAATGTTCCAGTGAGTGGAGTACTTTGATATTAAGAGGTAATCGGACGTTCAAGTCCAGTCAAAGCAAAGTATCACAGTTTTCAAGCAAGTTTTCATGTACTCAAAGAAAATATTTATAATTAGTAGTTCCCGTTTTTACACAGGTATAAAAATAATTTGTGTTTTTAGATTAAACACGAAAAGAAAAACTTCTATCCCTTTCCGACTACGAAAGTTAAAATTCACGGCTTTTCTCTAGTATATGTAAGTATTATATAAACATATATATACGTATGTTACTCTTGAATTACGAGTATCTATTTATTGAAAAAAATCTGTTGCGTAGTTTTAAATATCTAAGCGTACAGAGAACGATTTTGTTTTATTCCATATGGATGTAAAAAGTCGTAAGTAACCCAACCGTCTTTTACCTGCAGTAGAGCAGCGTGGTTGATGACTTAAACTTTCTCCTTTGGAGGATATTTTTATCTTGCAATGGATATATTTTCTTTAACATGAATACAGTTGGATCCGTCATTCTGAAGATGTGATGATGCGCTGTATCAATAAGATGTATGACTATGAGTAATATCATTTTAACCATAACATATCAATGAAAAGTACTGATTTGATAATAACTGACGATTAATTAGCAATGAGGGATTTGAAGGGGGATTTTTAAGGGCGGTGAAGGAAAACATCGTGAGGAAACTTGCATGTGTCTAATTTCACATCACATCACGAAATTCTGCCACATGTGTATTCCACCAAACCGCATTGGAGCAGCGTGGCGCAATTTGCTCCAAACCTTCTCCTCAAGGGATAGGTTTGGAGCATATTGCACCACTCCACAAGGGAGAGGAGGCCTTAGCCCAGCAGTGGGAAATTTACAGGCTGCTAATGATGATGAATAAAAAATGTTGAAGGGATTTAAGGATTCTTTGTGTGACTACATATTAATCGAAATTAGAAGTGTAATTTTATAAAATTATAAAGAAAACGTTATATATATATATAACGTTCTATATATATATATATATTGTATGTAGTTATGTTATTTAGATAGCAGACTGGCATATTACAATTTACCTGATAAGTGACCTATATTACATGCACTGAGACATCAGTACTGTAAGAAATATGAATCAATTATTATGTTACCAACGCGCCACCAACCTTGGTAACTAAGATGTTACGTCCCTTGTATCTGCAGTTACGCTTATAATAAATATAATAAGGTTATTTACATTATCAACCTCTTTGCTGGTTTTTATTCGAATCACTCCAGTCGTTTTGAAGTAACGGTGTGAGAAACAACCACACATCTATAAACAAACTTTCACATTTATAATATTATCGAGATAATTGAATAACGATACTGACAATCTAATTTCCTCGTACACGTTATCTATAACGGTTATTTTATTACAGCAGTTTCACTATTTGATTGAAATAATTAATAAATTATTACACAAAAAGCCACAAACCACAGGCAACAAAAACTATAGGTTTCGCTTTGATAAGTAACATTTTTGTGCTTGTATTGTTTTCGTCGAGTTTTCTTTTATATAACCTAAAATTATATACAATATTTCAAATTTGGTTTAACATACTTTACTTGGTGGTAGGGTTTTGTTCAAATATTCTGCCAAACAGCTGTACTTAGTATTATTGGCACATGGGACATAATATCTTAATTGTTGATGGCGCATTGAATATTTCTTACAGCACCATTGTCTATGGGCGGTTGTGACCACTTACCATCAGATTGCCCATTTGTAAGTCCACCTACCTATATCATAAAAAAATAAATAAATTCAAAACATTACCATAATTTGAATCTGGTATTCCATTACACGGGACTTGCAAATCTTTCATAGGACAATGTTCACGCCTTTATAACGCACACAACTTTATTTTATCAAAAACGTTACAAATATAACGAGGAAATAGTTGATAATAACACACCTAGAGAAGGAAACAATCACATCCAGGATATTTTAAGTACAAAAAATATAATGCTGTTAATTTTATTGTAAAACGAAATTACAGTTGAGAAAAATTACCTACCTACCTATTTAATTATTATAATATATTTATTGATTTATTTTATTTCTAGCATATGTTAGCAGACTGACAAATCATCTGATAATGTTGTCTTAGATTTTCGCGATTATTACACATTGAAATAAAACTACGGACAGACAGAGTCTGCCCGTGACCACGAACACTGCAAAGTGCTCGAAACGTCGGGATGTTAAAATAATTAATATACGCGATTAAATCCGTTAAAAACTAGTTTTATTTCAAAATCATCTGATAATTGCTAGCCACTGCCCATAGAAAATAGTGTGAAACGGCAGTGCTTTTTGTTAGTATATCAAAAGTGCTGTCACTTTAATTCTTCTATTGACGTATCAACATTTTTTTAATGACCACACACACTATCGGGAATTTGCATTCGTTTTAAATTTTGTATTGGTTTTTGTTGCTTCTCTATAATGTTGCATGCGCTCTTTTTGTTTTATAATCTAAGATATATCCGTGTACTTCATTAAAGTCATTTGAAACGCGTTTTACTTTAATACAGAGTATTGCTATTTGCCAGTGGTATCATTAATTAATATGTTTATATAACTATGACACACATATTTATCGTTTAATAAGAATTTATTTTACATACTTGTCCGAAGATGCGCAACTTTAAATAACCAGTTTTGAGCAAGTTTTAAAGATTTAAAAGGGATCTGTTTAAAAATTGATGTAAATTAAAATGAATATAACTAAGACTCAAATATTTTATAAAACTGATTTATAACATATGTTGGATTTGGTTTCATACAAACGATACTCGCTTACAGTTTGAGAGGAAACTTTAAAGGTGTTTTTCGGTGCCTAAGACCAACCGCGTAAAGTTTTATTCTCTATAAGCTGTCTTAATAAACAGGCTAGTTAACGCAAAAAGAATTATTTATATCGATCAAATATGATGACTGTTATAACACATACTACAAAACGAACATAGTTTCTTAAAGTCAAGACATTTTAGTATTCTTATATTCATATTAAAATTAAATACATAACTTCTGTCAGTGTCGTTGGTAAATCATTCGAGTGATATCGTCCACGACCAAAGACCTTCTGAGTTAATTTAATAACAGTAACTGGAGCGTAGCGTGCCACACTGACCCGCAGTCGGTTTGCGTGTTACGTTTCCAGCGCTTTGAATATAATCTTAATGTATTATTGAGAAGGTAAGAAAGTAAAGTTAAGTATTGAATATGTTATCTCAAGAAATATTAATTCTTTTGATTTTATTCCGGCACCAAATCTATAAATATGCTATAAATAACGTTATGTGTGTTACAAATGCGTGTACATTCATATATAATATAGAGTTAAAATACAAGCACTAGAAAATATAAAAATAAATACAACCATTTCGGTTGGTAACTCTATTATCAAACAGTAACATCATCCAGTTCTCAAATATTTAACACTATATGACATATATATCATTAAATTCTTAGCTTATTATAGATACAATGCTATGACAAAAATCTTAGTTCATAGTTTGCATATAAATTTTCGTATGGCATAGGAAGTCGATGCGTTTATTGTTCGTTACTGTGTAAGAAAGAGATAAATTTTATCGTATACGCATTTAAGTACCATCATAAAAGAAAATATTTTGTTTATTTGTTTACAATGTTTTTTTTTTATTATTAAAAACGTTTCAAATAATGTAGGTTTCATTCCTCTTATCCTATAACATTTAAAATAAAATAAAATTTCATGTTCACCTATTAATAAATCTATTTATAAACATTTGAAGTTTATCAAATGATTGCAATGATGAATAACGTTATTTTTTGTACGATCCGTTTTGTAAACGCAAACATGTATTCGTCGTTGTAAATATTACAAACGTTATCACGAATTGCGTTGCGAAAACAAACATCGTTGCAAAGTTTAACTTCAAATGATTTCTAAATTAAATCTAAACTGCTAGTATTTTTTAAAGTTTCGTAAAATTTGTGGAGTATTCTTGTTAACTTTGTTAATATTATAATAGATATGTGAATTCGTGATGAAAGACATACATCGTTACGTCGCTCGTTATAAAATTTAACGACTATGAATGTCTGTAATGATTTGTAAACTTTAAGTCGTAAGATTGCATAGTAAAATCAAATTAACATTTTTTGTTTTAAGTTATATAATTTTATAATTATTAATAAATATTTTTAATGAGTTTACATTACCAACCTGAGAGTTAGTATTATAACTTGAACTATCTGTCCAAGAGGTCGTTTACGCCCCACTTTGAAAATAACATCCATAACATAAGTTTTTTAGGGTCTATAATAAAAAAAACATTAGTTGAAAATTATTATAATCGATCCGAAAAAAACATGTTTCCAATGTTGTTACAAAATTTACTTGTAGGGTTATTTTGTAAGAACTCGAAACTCACGACTCTAAGCGTTATCGTGCAATGTCAGAATGCTTGGCGACATCGACTAAAATGATTGAAAGATCTTCATCGTTTTACAAGTGAGTTTTTGAAGTAAACACTGCATGTGTACTAAATTAATATATAATTTATTTGCCAATTGCTCATAAGCACGTTCATAAGTGAAACATTTGAATGTAACAAATTTTATGATAAAGGGTTTTAATATTACAGGAGTTGAATTTACACGTACGTTTTTATTGACCTGTGTCGGCTAGTCTTATATGATTAATTGATAATAAATATAACATTAATGTTGTATTTTATTTTTTAATTTACAATTTTACAGTAACAGTCTAAATAATAATATCAAACTAAACATAAAATGCTCAGAATTATTTTATAATACTTACTGTTATTATTAAATTGTAGCAAAGCATTGTAATTAAGGTAACGTGGAAAAAGTACATTTTATGTCTATATTAACAATAGGTTTCTTTCTCTATACACTTTAGAGCCGAGATGACCCAGTGGTTAGAACGCGTGCATCTTAACTTCATGTGCTTAATTTGTGTTTATAATTCATCTCGTGCTCGGCGGTGAAGGAAAACATCGTGATGAAACCAGCATATGTCTAATTTCAACGGAATTCTGGCACATGAGTATTCCACCAACCCGCGTTGGAGCAGCGTGGTGGAATATGCTCCAAACCTTCTCCTCAAAGGGAGAGAAGGCCTTAGCCCAGCAGTGGGAAATTTTCAGGTTGCTTTAAACAAAATACAGTCATTAATCGTTTAATTGAATTGTTCGCTGGTGTTAAAACACGAAAAAAGTGCCTAATGCATCAATATTTATATAATTTGACAGATTCACTGGTTTTAAAGAACATTTTTACATAAGGAATGTCAGAATGTGTCCAAGTCGTTAAACTTACGAAAATTCAATTTACGTAAACACATATGAAACTTTTAGGTCATTTGTAAGTTAAGAAGTGAAATTATCAAATAAGTACACAGCCTACATTACATAATATAAATAACTAGTTCTTATTGGGAGCGACTTCGTAATATTAAGTTTGTAATAAAAGATAAGAAAATAAATTTAAATGTTTTAAAACTAAAAAATCGCGTCTGCTGTAAATTACATGCGACAGATGTATATTTTTATATTTATATGTTATAGGTTGGACGAGCATGCGGGCCGCCTGGTGGTAAGTGGCCACCACCGACCATAGACAAAGGCGCTGTGAGAAATATTAAACATTTCTTACATCACCAATGTGCCACCAACCTTGGGAACTAAGATGTTATGTCTAGTGCCTGTAGTTACACTGGCTCACTCGCCCTTCAAACAGGAACGCTTGTAGGGTTTTGTTGTTATTATTATGCATGTCATGGCGTCACCTAGCCTAGCGCCCCATTGAACATTCGCCATCACCCAGTTTCCATTGGAGTACTCGCTAGACGAACTGATAAAAGTGCAAGTGAGTCCGACTCTTTACCACTTCAGATCCACTCTTGCTATGATAAAAAAGAGTGCAGCTGAACTTGTTGACTTTCAGCCAGGATATATATATATATATAATTGTATTTAATTAACATAAATTTGTACTTTTAATGACGATTCAAAAGTCCTTGTAAAAGCTTACTTGAATAAAGTATATTTTGAATTTGGATTTGATTTGTGAGTTATTTGAAATCTATGAACAATCATCTTATTTCTTATGTCATTCTACGGCGAAGCTCTTAAGAAAGCCGTTTAATTAGGTTGTTTAAGGTGATTAAGGTAGTGTACTACACTAATACTGGTACTATTATAAGTCGCATGGCAACTGTCCGCGTTCCGGTATCGTGTTTTAAATCTCACCATTATCCATTCTTAAAGCGGTTGTTTATTTTCAAATAACACACAAAAGTTCAATGTATTGATAAGTAAAACTCGGTTACATGAAAGTATTTACAAATGATCGATACACGAATACGCAGCTATTATTATAATTATATCGTAGCAGTTAGCAGCACGCATTTTTACACGCCTAATCTAAAGCATGGAATTATAATTGATCAGTAAACTGTTTTAGTGACCTTGTTTTCGAAAGTGAAATAAAACGAATTCGAACAATTATAACAGAAAAATGAAACGATAATCAGGCGTTATATAAAAAAAAAAAGAAACAAATGTATTTTATTTCGAGATATTTTCAAGCTTTATAGTCATAAGAGAAATATCAAATATATTTAATATATATATATATATATATATATATTCTTTAAATAATAACGTATTATAAAAATTGCGCCAAAAATAATTGTCATATTAGTGACGACATAATGTTCTTATGATGACAATACCCAAATCTATCCTCCTCAGACGCTTTAAAATTGTGACTTAACTTACGAAAAGTTTATTTATTACGTATTATAAAGAAAATATCAATTTCCCACACAGTTACTTGTCTGAATCTAAATCTAACCCTAGTCTCATTAAAATTATTATTATAATACAATCGTGCCGTGATCGTATCGTTAGGATAAACAAAGTACCGTTAGTTGTCCCGAGCATACAGCTGATCGCTCTAACGGTGGGTACTATAACTATTCCAATATCTCGTCTAGCGGTACCCTTAACTGGGCCCTTCATTAGGGTATCTAAGATTTGAGATTATTGGAAATGCCATGAGAGACGCCTGAGGTAAATTAAATTCTAATTAAATGCAATATTTTATTCTATATCGAAGTAGATGACTTGACGATTAAAATATTATTACTATTTATGGATATAAATATAGTACAGAATTACATATATATGTATACATATAATGTCAGTAAAACCTACATGTCTGTACTGATTTTGATGTTGTTAATTGTATGCATTGATTGAGTTCCAGGATGTGTATTAACAAAAAAAAACTTATTTTTAGTTTTATAAAATATTTTATTGCTACATAATATGTAAAGGTTTTTTGTCGTTTTATGTTTCAACGTATTCGAATCAAACATGACATTTCTCTCATACTTCCTGTTCTTAGAATTATTTGCTTCTGAAACCACTGAGTCATACTACTGGTTATTTATAATTTAATAACATTCCTGACACACATTTGTGTGATTAGATAGAGAAAGGCTCTATGAATAGTAGTAACGAAACGAAAATCTTAACATCTGGGAATAATAAATTAATACGGAAACAACAACAATAATTTACAATTTAGGCTTATATTGGATATTTATTTGTCTCTATCTAATGTCTCCTAAAAAACAGGATGGCAATATATTTAGTCCTGTCCTTGTTTGCGTTAGTGTAAGATGAGTCTATCGTTCTAAATTTCATTAAAGTCAGATTTACCAATCGTTTCTTAATGTCATTTGAATTCATAACCAGCGGTAGCATTACATTTAAATTAATATTTTATATAGAAGAATAAACAATTTTAAGAGCCAATTTAAACAAAGTATATCTCGTGAACAAGACATTCGTAGATAATGTCGAAATATCGAGCTCCACTAAATAAAAATAAAAAACATTGTAAATATCCCGTTTTAAATACTTGAAGTAATAAAAATAACTATGTTAATTTTAAATCTTATAAAGTATATCTTGATATTTGATTTGATTTTATTGTTAAGTAATATCTATAAAAACAATTTTAATATATTACGCAAGAACAAAACAGGGGAAGAGATTACTATGACAGATATCATATATTCTTTGTTATATCATTCCCACCGTACTTAGCACATATAGTATTACATTTAAGATATATATCATAAGACCTAACATGTAATGTTAATTAGTGACGAAATGAAACAGAGACTTCCTATATATTTTCTTAGGTATTTATGTTATGTACAAGCATAAACTTTCTGTTAAATCTATTTACAATCTTTTATTTTAATTTATAGAGCCATCATAGTCCATATATAACTTTATTTAAAAAAAAAAATTTTTTTAGATCGTATATTTTTTATCTGTATAAATCAAATTCAAACACAAGTTATAAAAACAACGTTTCAAAAAATTTTATTATCTACTGAATATGTTTTATGGATATTACTGAAACTATACTTGTAAATATTCATTCATTAGCAGCCTCGGCTCTATATCTATATTTACACAATTTCATAATTGAAACGGAGAAATATAAATCGTAATTATTTAATAAAATGCAAACATTTTCATTCAAAAACTTTTATTAAAACATTAAATCACCTTAAATTATGAGTATTGTTTTTAAATTTACAATGAATAGATAGTACAAATCACGAAATGTATTTAAAAAATAAACGAATAAATACTTCGAACCCGGATCTTTTATAATAAAGACAGTTATACTATAATTTAACATGCACATTCTCTCACATACGTTCTTTGAAATCTATATTCAAATCTAAGATAATCACATGCCTTAAAAATTTGTAACGCTTGACCTGTAACTTAAACTTGCACGTTGGTGTTTTAGAGGTAAATACGATCTTATTTATTACCGAAAATATGAATAGTTAAGGCGTAATCTGCTTTAAATTACGCCACGGTTTTATATATAGAGGATTGAAATGCATTCAGCATTCGTTGATTTTATTACTGCTTAGATAATTGAAGAAAATACTGAGTGCTTACTTGTAAAGGCTAATTATGCTTGTAAGAGGTAACTCAAGTAAAGTATATTGTGATTTTTTTTTAGATTTCTATTGATTTTTTCTAAGCATCAAAATATTTTTTTAGAATTTATTATGTTTTGTTCGAATTCTTATTTATTTTACGTCACTGACTAAAACTTTGCTTTTCTCATTTAAGGTATTTGAACTATTACGGCAATTCAGGCTGCATACGCATTATTACATCAAATAGATCGATTTTCAAATAAGATTTTAGGATAAGTGGGTTTTCTTCCAACGAAATCATTTGACAGAACTAATAAGATTGCTTTAATTTTTATTTAAACGATTAACATAAAACCAAAGAATATAAATTGAACTCTACACAGTTACTATAAACTCCAAGCAGAATCATTTAAACATGAAGACGAAGATTTAAACTAATGACATCCAGGTTAAAACTGTTCAGTGATCGAACAAACAATGAAGAAATCAGAATTCAATCCATGTTGAACTTAATTTGATAATACAAAAAGATTTGCGTTCCTTTAACCCTGTGCATATTTAAGCTTTAAAACCATCATTGCTTCCTGCTTTCGCATTGATATTGGTCTAGAATTCATATTTAAAACAGATACGTCATGTACTTAATTTACATAATATCGTGATTAAATTTTAAAGGAAATTAGTTTGGGAAAAAATTGTTGTAACGGTTGGTGTCGTAATATCAAGCTTTGAGCCTATTTCGAATGTAATTCGGCTAAGGTCGACGGTTGATTTAATGAAAATAACTTCCATTGGCAATATAATTAACGTAGACTAACACTCACAAGATCAAACGAAAAATTATACTCTAATGAGTATAAAATTAATAAAAATACTAAAGTCAATAGCAATCTTTTTAAAAACAAATTGGTTTCCGGTTAAAAGGAGTGAGCCAGTCCTATTTAACGCTATTTCTATTTAATTTAATTTTTATATTTTTAAGGTGTTATGTTTTATATGAGAATATTTTTTATGTCATCTCATAATGTTTTTTATAATTAATTAAAAAAAAATATTGAGTGAAAGTATCTGTAATAATACAATGCTAAGAATTATATCGTTAATATTATTTGAAATTAAATATCAGAATGTGTAAAGTATATTTTTATTTTAAATTAAAATTTCATTAATTTAATGTTACTAGTTTTAATATATATAACAATGATACTCTTTCTCTGTTATAAAGCTTTCTTTTGATTCATTAATCGTTTTATTAAAATTAACAGCAGAATAAAATAGAAAAAAAAAATATCCAAATAATAACAGGAAATCTAAATGTATACAGGAGTTAAAAATGAACAGCTATTTAAGTTTCTACTAACTACGTGATAGTCACTTTCCAATTATTATTAACATAATTAAAATTAATTAATATATTCGATATTTTTCTTAATTTCTTTCTTCCTAAAACTATTAAATATTTACGACCATACACTTAAGAGATATGACATATTTTATAATTCAACAATAAAAGAAATTTAAAACATCCATTATATGTACTTATCAATAACAATACGTACGACAATAATCACATAAATTTCTCGAAACGTTCAAGGTGAAATAGACGCTATGAATACATAAAATACGGTTTAAATTAACATAACATTTTATACGCTCGCGATTTCTACGGACCCGCAACTTTCTCTTAGTGAAACTATGTTTTATCCATTGTACGCTAGACGTTGCTACGTAAATAGCAGATTTCGAATTTTTAATCTGTGACATAAAGCACAACGAACATTTATTTTTAATTCTTACGAGGAAAAGACTTAAACGAGTTCTGCCAAGTTTGTATTTCGACATTGTCGCCATTAATTATACAAATGTTAAAAATAATATTAAATTTAAAGCGAGATTAAAAGACAGACTATGGTATTTTTTTATTAATATTGAATATTTCAAACTTGACCTTGAAAAAGATTAACATTTACGATTTGCAAAAGTTTAAACGTAAGTACGTACGTACATTTAAAGGTCACTAAGTTCTATTTTTGAAATGAAAATACAGATTTTTATTGATAATAAAATATTTATGAAACGATAATTTAACTGAAATCTCTTATTGCCTGAGACTTATTCGTTCATCAATCAAAATGTCGCGCATAATTTGTATTGATTAATAATTTGATATATTAATGATTATTTTAGTCACATTAAAACCACTGAGACGACATTGCATTAATATACAAGGTCCTTTAAGATTTTAATTCTTTTAACATTTAAAAAACGTGCTGTAAAAAAAATATTAATACGCAAAAAAATTGACACAATTTAATGTATGAAAAAAAATTATTAATAATTTTATTAGTCTATAAAAAAAATCACAAATATTCTTTTATATCCATAATAAACTTACCATTATTTAAAATTCCGCGCAAAGAATTACACTTGAAACAATAATATCTGCACCACAACACTTAGAGTAACGCAAGTACAATCGGCCACAGAATAAGATAACACCGAGAGAACAGTTCACTTATTATAGGAAAAACTTAGCTTTATAAAACATGTCTGTCCTGTCGCCTGTCACGATGGAGAGACGGTTGTGGACTGAATCGAACCGAAAGTGCGGTGTTTCGCCCCGTTTACAGATTCAAGCGGTGTGCGTGTGCGCACCGGGCCTAACTGTCTTGATACTTTGGTGTGAATAATAATATGATAAAAACGAAAGTGATTTATTATTAATAATTATATGTATGACTTCATAATATTGGATAGATGCAATGGTTAAAATTTTTTATTTTTTTGTTTTCTAGCTTAGATAAATTTCATGTATATTTTGAAAGTTTTTTGAGTAAATTGAATTCTAATTATTCTTCATCAATTACTAAATAATTTATTAAATAGTGTCTCTACACTACCAGTTACTCTCTTAAAATAACCAAACGCCGTTGTCGGGAGTCGATATTTGTAAATTCTAACTGGATATTTATGTTTCAAAAACAATTAATTTTATTGCTGTTATAAATCTTACTTTATATGGATATTTATGAATATTTAAGTTCAAATATTTTTATTTTTTTTAATCTAAATATTTTTATGAAAACTAAAGTTATTAAAAAATGATGAAAGTTTTGAGCTTCAAATTCAACAAAGTTTCACGAATCTAAAGCACTCGAAACTCAACTACAAAATATTTGAAAGCTCAAAAACTTATTTTAAAACCGCTTACACTTTCAAGTGCTTAATTCAAAGCCGCCTCAAGTTATTTACTGATACGGAGTAACAGTTTTATTTAACTTACAAACTAAGCTTTAAGTTTTAAGCGTCAAAGCTTCTTCGTATTACGACAAATATAGTCTCAAATTTATTAGAACTAGAATTTAAAGTTAAAAACTAAATACAATTCCAGTTCAATTTTATTGTAGTTCTTTAAAAACGTACTTGGTGGTAGGGCTTTGTGCAAGCCCGTCTGGGTAGGTACCACCCACTCATCAGATATTCTACTCCCAAATAACAGTACACTGTATTGTTATGTTCCGGTTAGAAGGGTGAGTGAGCCAGTGTAATCACAGGCACAAGGGACGTAACATCTTAGTTCTCAAGGTTGGTGGCGCATAGGTGATGTAAGGAATGGTTAATATTTCTTACAGCGCCTTTATCTATGGGCGGTGGTGACCACTTACCGTCAGGTGGCCCATATGCTCGTCTGCCAACCAATGCCATAAAAAAATAATACAAATATACAGTAATGGAATAGTAACTAAAATAATAAAGGATATAAAGGATTTTTACAAATTCGATGACTAATTGTTTCGGTATATAAATATTTCAAGTATCAAGACTAGTCGGGTTACAATTCACAAAAAGTTTTTGTTAATCGTAAAATTTTTACACACGTTTCCTTTCACCCTGCACGAATGTCACCTCATATGTGTGACCGAGATGGCTATATCATTCTCATTCGGTCGGTCACAATGCATCGAAACGTTTCGTCACTTCCTTATTTAATTATGAAAAATTATTACCTAACGTCATTTAATTGCATACCTTCATTAGGGCATAACAGGAAACTGCTATCGAACGGGGAAATGCTGCTGACATTTTATGACAATTCCACGCATTTATGATTTAAGCGTTGAATGATATATTTTAAAATTAGAATACATTGAATTATTTTATCATATGTACATATATACAGTTTTATGTCATATAGGTAGGTGAACTAGCAAAAGGGGATAGACATTAGCACTGTATAAAATATAAATCATTATCACCAATGCACCACCTTGGGAACTAAGATGGTACATTCCTTGGTGGGTGAACAATGACTTACCCTACAAACCACAATACATAAATACTAATTATTGTTATTTGGCGGTAGACTATGTGATGGTAATACCTACCCAGACGGTCCTGCACAAAGTCCTAGGGCCAAGTATGTATATATACATACATAAATATAATTATTGGTATTATATACTAATACTTTTTTACACAATAATGTGGATAAATTGTCGGTAACATGAATGTCACACTGGACAGAGGCCTACTCTTCTATAAAGAGAAAGTTTGAAAAGTCACCGGAATACAGTTTTTCGTGCTCTCTGAGGCACAAAAACATCCGAATTTCAGATTGCTACAGAGAAGTTATTAAAACCAACAAACAAATAAAAATCAATGATTCCGTATAAATTATAATATCTTTAGAGATTTTAAAGTATGTAGGTATTGATCAGTATAATTTTAGCGTCACGATATCTATATAATTCAAGTTTACGATCTAAAAGTCATTTCAAGGACACTATTAATTAATCAATTCTAAATATCAAGGTCATTGACCCAATACCCCTATAATTATGACTTTTTTTACAATATTTCTTTTAATGACCAATTACAATTCTCGTCAATAAGTAATAACTACTATATATATATTTTAAATACATTTGATAACCTTTATCAATAATTATGGTTAATAGCTTAAATTATAAAAACATATGTTACGTGGCCAAATAAATAAGTAGCAATTTGTTAAATAAGTAACAAAGGTAACAGAGGTTGTTTAAAGAGACATTATTTACTTGTATAAATAAATTAGTATCAAAATTTTATATTAAAGTTAAATACAATACATACAATAGCTAAAGAATATTTGGTTAACACGAAGTTCTAGCATTTTCTTAACATATAATTAATCTACATTCCTTACCGGCGGTTTTTATTTGATTTAATTAGTTAATCCGGTAAAATAATGTATCAGAAATAAAACAGTACTCGTACTTACTTAAATAATAATGTCATTTGCTACTTGGTGATAAGGCTTTGTCCAAGTCCATCTGAGTAGGTACTAACCCTCTGATCATATTTTCTACCGCGAAACAGCAATGCTTAGGTTCGTTGTATTTGGCTTAATCGGCGAGTACCATAGTAACTACAACCACAAGGTTGCTACATACAGCTTAGTCCCCTAGATGGCACATTGGTTACATGAGAAATAATTAATATTACAGTGACCATATCTATTATTAGTGGTGACCACTATCTAAACAAAAAAGTATTTATTTAATTTCTGTTAGTAAAATTGAGAAAATTTGTTGGAGACATATTGTTAAGGGTGACCGGGAGCATTCGCCTGTAAATCAGTCCAAGGCTCAATTTGAAGCATTACGTTACTATATTCCGTTTTTGTCGCCTTCGCCTACAGTCAAATCAGTTATTTTTGTATAATTACAGATTGGGTACTGTAATGTTCAGTTCTTCTCACTCACTTATGTAATGTTCGAATCTGCTACAATACAGGCGACTACTCCCTATAAATAGAGTATACTAAATTCACGCAACGTGTTTTCAAAACATATACAGTACAAAAAATCTCATGGAATTCAAGTAAGTAAAAAACAAATGCAACTGAAAAATATACCGCCTCTGATCTTTACCGCCATATGCTATAGCTTAGCTAGTTCATTATAAAATTCGCCGACACTTTTACGTTTCGAATTGTCTAATTAACAGTTTAATGTTAACAAAAGAGAATTCAAGTTACATATTGAGTTGTAACTATAAAATTATATCGTAATCAGTACCACGTGTGACGTTACGTAATATTCAATCACACGTCAGTTGGAAGTGAAAGCGAATCGAGACGTAATTGGCAAGAAAATTCTCGACAAAAGTCATTAATTAGCCGAACGTTAATATTTTAGTGAAAAACTGCTGGCACTAATTGTGTACATTTGCCCGATTGTTTTAATTTAATATATATATTTTTTAAAAACGGAGCTTATTCCGACGCCAAAATATAGCGACTTCGTATTATTGTTTATCAAATCAAATCAAAAAATCTTTATTTGGACATCAGAGTACACATTTTACAGATCATAGAAATATAATGACCTTTCAGATATTTATGAAAGGTCAATGAGCTAGTGTTAATTTCACGAGGATATTGTTTTGGATTCGACTGTTTTTACGGATCAGTGTATAATGGCTTATATTCTTGGTCCATTTTCTCATCTGACTAATAGTTGTTTAAAACAAAAAAAAAACATGTTCAATGTTCTTTGTTAATTCTTTGTTCATTTGTTAACCCTTAATATCCTAGATACTAAATGTTTCAAATAATTGATTAAAAATAATGATAGTTGAATAATTAATAAATCAAACTCAGCGGTAGAGCTGGGTAGGGTACCACCAGAGATCATATGTTCTACCGCCAAATAGCAATACTTAGTATGGTTGTGTCTCGGCTTGAAGAATGAGAATGCCAGTACATTTACAGGCACAAAGTTCATAACATCTTAGCCTCCCAGGTTGGTGGCGCATTGATGACATATGATATAATTATTATTTCTTACAGTACCCATATCTATCAATATTGGTGACCACTTGCCGTCATGTAACCCATTTGCCAGTACACCTGCTAAATACTACGTACTTATTTACTCGAATATTTATTTATAATACAGAATTAATGTTTCCAAT
Source organism: Vanessa atalanta (assembly GCF_905147765.1). Lineage (NCBI taxonomy): Eukaryota > Metazoa > Arthropoda > Insecta > Lepidoptera > Nymphalidae > Vanessa > Vanessa atalanta. Next base: position 12,194,396 of record NC_061878.1, read on the forward strand.
CGATCAAAACTAATACAATATTACATTATATTAAAGTCACATTATTTGTTTTATACAATTTATTTATTTCCAAATATTTATTCGGTTAGTTATTAACAAAAATCTCAAACAGCCAGTTAATTTACTAGGTATCTAAAAATACCTCTAGAGCGGAAGAATTGCATTCAAAGTATAACTACACGTATTACCGGCTTTTTTTCTTAGAAGTAACGAGTTTTCAGTAACGACTTGTTTGAAAACTTGTTAAGATATTAAATTGAAACAGGAATTGGAAAAGTTATTTTCTCTGGATAAAAAAAGAGAGAAAATACATTTTAGCGTCATGTCAATGTTATTTTCTTGACATTATTAATTAAAAATTAAAGTCGGATATATATATATTGAGAGCCAATAGTGCAATGGTTTACGGCTCGCCTTGCGATGTAACAAGTTGCAGGATCGATCCTGACCCCTTGGGCTATTGTCATCCCCACTCCTAACACAAGTGATAAGCTTAAAAGGGGTAAATAGGAATATTACATAATGCCTTTATTAATTTGGGGCATTGCTATTTGCTACTCATGTTTTTTTTTTACAAATAATAATATTTGTAAAAAAAGACATACATGTTTAAAAGGTCGTGTATATATTTTTCTTTTTAGTTATGTTAAGTAAAAAATAATAGTATGAAGAAGTAGGAAAGAATCGATCAAACTGTTTTTACAATTAAATGTATAACTGCCGGTTTTACTTACAAATAAAAGAAAAACTCCTTGAAAAGGATATCCGTAAAGATGCACATACATGAAATTAATCTTGACTAGATTTATATTATTTTTTATTGTTGGAATAGACTATTGGCTTTATTAAAGAAATATGAAATATTATCATAACCAAGCTTGACCATACGGATGGGTAATGCTATCAATAATTTCGGCACTTTACAAAGATGTAAGTTTCGCTGAAAAATAATTTATTAGTGCTAACTTAACAAAATTAAAAATATTCTTTAATCAAGTTGCTCAGCAAACAATTATCTTCAATTGAAATGATTATTGTATTGCATCTATCTATCTATATATACTATATACACAAAATTACAAAAAACAAAAAACAAAACAATATCGCTTCTCACCGTACGCTCATTTCTCTCACCTTATCAAAGCTAGGTTAAATATACAAATAAATTAATATTTAACTTCATGCCCCGCGTGAAAATCAACTGTATCCACGCCTTTTTTGTCATATACATGGTCTTTGATCGAAATGGTTTGAATTTATTGATATACCTTTGTTTTTTAAGTATTTTCTTGTTCAAAAAAATCCTCATAATTAATCCTTTTGTTCTAGCCAAATTCCGGCGTTATCATATCCGGAAATTATTATGCGGTAACGAAGTAACAATTACTACTCACTACAAAATATAATATCTAGATCACCATAACAATACTTCAATCTAATACAATTCCAGAGAACAAGCAACGTACCTAAAACTCTTTGCAAAAGCCATTCGAGTACTGACCAATTTAACGAGATCCTCGCCCAGACGTACACGACCGTCCCTTCTCTACGGTTCGTGTATGACAAAGGAGGGGAGAGAAGGTCACACAGTCTAGCCGCCAAGAACTACTTTCACCAGACTTTAAACATTTTGCAATTGACCTTAATATACCGGTGTTGCTGCAAACTCGCATTGGAACAATTATTTAAAATCTCAATGCATTTAGTACCTATTGCATACTTTAAATGACCCAATGTATAGCAACGAAAAGTTTACAAAATACGAGCGAATATATTTCGAGACGATATAATAATAATAAAATACTTTATTGTACATAGAATGAAATAAAATGACATAATATATAAAACAATTACCACCAGTCAATCTAGAGCGTCGAAATATGAATTTAAACAAAGAGACACGTAATCTATGACATTTAATATAAATTGCATGTTTATAAACACAAGAATACATCATAATATGTAATAAATGTATACATATACATTTAATATGGCATTAAGATATTCATTGATTTTATACAAAATGTAAAGTCAGCGATTAACTGCCCAAGATTTGTGTGCAAGGTATGTATAAATTCATAAGCAGTTTTGCTTCCATATTCTCATATTTTCATTGGACAGGGAACCGATGGTAGGCCTTAGTGCGAGCCAGTGTAGGTGGGTACCACCGACTCGTCATAAATTCTACCGCCTAGCAAGAATGAGTCTGTCAGTGTATCTAATGGCACAATGGATAAAACTACATAGTTCCTGAGGTTTTTTTGTTATTTAATTTAATTTACAACATCCACTTTTATAAATTTTGGCGTTATTTTTATATTTTTACGGAACATCAGCAGATCTTCGCTGGACTTCGAGCTTGTCGTCTTCGTGGACTGACTTGTTTTTTTTTCATTTAAAAAAAATATATATAAATAATCCATAATAAACAATATATGATAATATATAAAAATACTGTATATAGTAGTTTTTTTTTGGTTCCTAAGGTTGGTAGTGACAGTGGTAAATACTTGCCGTCTAATGGGCAAATTTACCTACTGAAAAATAATACTGTCTTAGAAATTCTGACTGATATTGACGATTTCTTCAAAGACTAGCCCGGGTATATTAATTTAAGACCTAGAATCCATTGTCTTACAAGCTAAAAAATATACCTTCTAGAGTGCAGTTATTTAAATATAATATAATTATCCTCGCGTATATATAAAGGTTTAATAATCACTACTAAATAAAACGTATATAGCTCTTTAGTACCAGGAAGTATTACTCGCTTATAGAAACTGGTTTCAACTAGAGATAATGTCACTTAGTGTTACTTGAAACGAATATTTAAATGATCGATCACATACGTGAGTTCAAAATATATTTTGAATTCAACTATTACTTTCTTAATATATTTTTATATAGGGCATACGGAACCCGACGTTATCCTTCCTGTTCGGTTTCTGGATCGGTTAAACGATAAAGAAATTGCTTCACCTAGCGGTGAGTTTCAATTACGTACACTGTATAAAACGTTCTGTACCGATATTATATATAAACTTTCATTTTTTTTTTAAATTATTTTCATCAATAGAAACGCGTTGTTCTCTCTTGTGATTCTTTATCCTTCTAACCCTAAACTGTCAGCTGTCAATCTGTTTTTTTTTTTTGGTTGCCAACACTTACCGCACATGGCAGCAAATTTAAATATTGCGTGAATTTTTTAACACATATTTTATTATTTTCGAACTTTCACGATTATCGGTAAAACGATTCATTTCATTATGCTATGATATATAAATATACGTATAAGATTCTGTTCAATCTATATCTATATTTTATTGTATTGGATCAATTGAATAATCACTTATTTTATTACTTTATTTTTTTTTTTTATTTAACAGAAATATAATCAGTCCTGTGTGTCAATAAAGATATTTTGAAAATAGAATACAAATCTGTCGTTATATAAATAGTGTATGTTGAAAAGCCTTATAGAAAATATTAAAGATAATTTTTATTGAATTTTGATTAACAAGTGACTGTCGCAAAAGTATGAAATATTTCTACCATAGTAATTAATTCGTATCCAAAATACCGATAATACCAAAACAGTTCTCATATATAAAACTAAAAAATATCCATTAAATAATTTATCGTAAATAATTACCAATAGTATAATCAAATACATGTTATAAACGACATAATTTCTTAAAAGCGACGAATAAACCTTGGAGCAGAGGAAATAGTCTAATGACGGTATGAACAAATTAAATAGGTTTATAAAAGTATTATTCATTGAAATGCATACATTAGAGATATATTGGCTAAATAGGACGCAAAGGAAGAATTAATTTAAATATAACGTATGCTTTTTTTTTTTTAAACTTGCACATTGTATCTGAGAGACAAGGGTAAGAATAGAATCGGGTTTTATAAAAAGGCAAGCTTGATTAGTAAGTTATTTAACAAAAAGTTTGCGTGCGAAAGCGAGTCGTTTGAATATAAAAAATATACAAACTAGGCCTTGCGATTTTAACTACGTTGATGAATTAGGTACCTATGGAGTAGTGGAGTGATTGGTTACTGTTCTGAGCATGAAAGCTCTAACGTCAATACTTATTACTTACTAGCTGTGTGTTTTGATTTCGTATGGATAAAGTTAATACAAAGTTACTTCTAAAAAAAGCTTAGAAATTTCCAAGAAATATTTTTAGTGGATGTTTGCTCTTAGATATTATATAGACTCCGTAGTTTGGACTGTGTGTTGATAGTCAGTCAGGAAAAAGTTTTTTTTTTTTAGGGAAACAAACAATGATATGACACTTATGGCATAAAAATATACAATATTACATACATCAGCTAAGTTTCCACTGATACTAATTACACAGTTATTGAAATTTAAAAAAAAAAGACTAACATACATAAAATCAAATAGGTAACATTATACAATTAATGGGATCAATAAACATATACTAAGGGAAATCTTAAGCGATTATGAATCAATCAAATCAATCAAAAGCCAATCGTTGTCCACTGCTGAACATAGGCCTCTCCCAAGGTGCGCCAAAGCTCCCGGTCCTCCGCCTTCCGCATCCAGTCGGTCCCCGCCACCTTCATGAGGTCATCGGTCCACCTGGCTGGAGGGCGCCCTACGCTGCGTTTGCCGATTCGCGGTCTCCACTCTAGGACTCGTCTGCTCCAACGGCCATCGGTCCTACGACATACGTGACCAGCCCACTGCCACTTCAGCCTGCTAATTTTGCAAGCTATGTCGGTGACTCCGGTTCTTTTCCGGATAATCTCATTTCTGATCTTATTCTTCAAAGATACTCCGAGCATAGCTCGCTCCATAGCCCGCTGAGCGACTTTGAATTTGTGGACTAGTCCCGCAGTCAGTGTCCACGTTTCGACACCGTATGTCATGGCAGGTAAGACGCATTGGTTGAAGACTTTCGTCTTCAAACATTGCGGTATAGACGACGTGAGGACTTGACGAAGGTTGCCAAATGCTGCCCATCCCAAGCGAATTCTTCGATCGGCTTCCTTCTCGAAGTTGTTCCTACCGACTTGAATGACCTGTCCTAGGTAGGTATATTCACTGACAACTTCGAGAGGTTTCCCTTCGACGTATATCGGCCCCGGCACGACATGCCTATTGAACATGACCTTGGTCTTGTCCAAGTTCATACCGAGACCGACACGCCGGGAAGAATCGCTTAGGCTACGCAGCATTTCGGTTAGCTGTTCCAGCGACTCTGCTATGATGACGATATCGTCGGCAAATCGAAGGTGTGAGATGCACTCGCCGTTTACATTGACTCCATATCCAGTCCAATCCAGCGTCTTGAAGACGTCTTCCAACGCGTTGGTGAACAGTTTCGGGGATATTACATCCCCCTGTCTCACCCCTCTGCGCAGTTGGATCGCCTTCGTCTTACAGTCCTGGATGTGGACAGTCATTGTAGCGGCGTTGTACAGACACCTCAATACCTCGATATATCTCCAATCGATATGACATCTCTGCAATGAGTCGAGCACTGCCCAGGTTTCGATGGAATCAAAGGCTTTCTCGTAATCCACAAAAGCCATACACAGCGGCTGATTGTACTCTTCGGTCTTCTGCACAATCTGCCGAACAGTATGGATGTGGTCTACGGTGCTGTAGCCTGATCGAAAGCCGGCTTGCTCTGGGGGCTGGAACTCGTCAAGTCGTCTGGCGAGACGGTTCGTGACGACTCTTGAGAACAGCTTATACACGTGACTCAGGAGGGAGATTGGTCTGTAGTTTTTCAAGAGGGTTTTATCACCTTTTTTGAAGAACAGTACCACCTCACTCCCGCTCCACGTTTCCGGGGTCTTGCCATGTTGGATGACGGAATTAAAGAGGCTTGCTAGCTCTTTCAGGACCGGAGTCCCGCCTGCCTTAAGCAACTCTGTTGTGATTCCGTCATCTCCCGGAGCTTTGTTGTTTTTAAGCTGTTCTAGAGCCGCCCTAATCTCGCCTTGGTCAACGACCGGGAGCTCCTCGGAATAATGGCGCGTAAGAGGGGCGCGCTGGTCATCAATACTGATTCCCACAGGTTTATCCGATCTTGAAGAGAACAACTGCCCATAAAACCTCTCTACTTCTCCGACGATCTCAAGCCTTGAGGTAACGACCTTACCATTTTCAGTTTTAAGTTTCGTCAGACGCGGCCTCCCAAACTTGCGAGCGAACACTTTCGATCCCCGATTTTGCTCAATCGCAGCCTTGATGGCGCGGGTATTGGAGCATCTGAGATCGCGCCGCGTCAGCGTTTTTATTGTTCGGTTTAAGGCCTTATCTGACAAAAACGATGGTAGTTCTCGTCGTTTCCTCATGAGCTCGAGTGTCTCAGCAGAGAGTTTTGGTGCGCTGTCTCTTTTCTGTGGCGGAAAACAATTGCGGGATGTGTTTTGCAGTATTTTGACCAGCGTGTCGGTTTTCTTATCAATACTGCTTACGGTTTCCAACGCGGTGAATTGATTTTGAAGCTCCATTTGGAACTTTTCGGAGCCTTGAGCAGCCTGGAGCATGGTAGGTCGGAGAGTAGACCTAATCATTCGCGATCTTTCGGCTTTGAAGTCGATATCTAGAGTGCCTCTAACCAAGCGGTGATCACTACCGGAATTAAACCTGTTGATCACTGAGACATCTCTAAATATGTGCCTTTTATTCGAAATGATAAAGTCTATCTCGTTCCTTGTCACGTTATCCACTTCCTCTGGGGCTTCTTTTCAAAGAAAGAATTCATCAAAAAGAGCCCCTGCGCTTCGAGAAAGTTTACCAGCATTTGCCCCCTGTGATTTCTGCAGCCCAAGCCGTAAGGTCCGACTTTCGATTCACCTATATCTTGTACTCCCACTTTAGCATTAAAGTCTCCCATAACAACATTGCAGTGGGCCTTCGGGGTGTTGTTGAGGGCCTTTGCGATGTCCTCGTACATCGCTTCTACCACATCATCAGAGTATGCCGAAGTTGGCGCATATACCTGTACGACCTTCAGGGAGAACCTGTCGGAAAGTTTTAGGACAAGGTATGCTACCCGGTTCGACACACTACTGATTTCTACAATGCTGCTAATGAGATCCTTTTTGACCAGAAAACCGACACCACCCTGGGAGAGTTTATCACCTTCGCGGAAGTAGAGTAAGTTACCGGACTCTAGAGTTATCGTGTCCTCCCCCTGTCTTCGGACTTCAGATAACCCCAGTATATGCCAGTTTATATGACTTAACTCTACCTCTAATTCGGCGAGGTGATGGTCCAGCCTTATCGAGCGTCCATTATACGTTGCCATATGTAGTCGTCTTTTGTGGTAGCCTGCCATGAACCGGTGAATTATGATTATGAATAGAGGTAAACAATTAAACGAAATAAATTTAAAAAAATAAATGGCTACATTGGTTAATTAATTACAGGCTAGATGTTTATACATGTCAGAACATATTTTGTAATAACTAAAAATCTTCCTTAATAAAATGGCTATTTACCGCAAAACGGAATTTAAAATTTAACTAACCTAAAATAAACCAATTATCAAATATGTTTTTAAGAACACACATAAATTTAACACTAAACCTTAATGCAATTCAAGCTATCCAGTTTCATAATATTAGCATAGATGATTTTACATTTTCTACATAAGTGTGGGCGAATATGGGTCGACATTTACAGGGCAGGAAGTGAATCGATCAAGTACCGGTTTACTGTGAAAGCCTTCACGACGCTCGCCTACAAAAATTACAATGATCTTATTTATGCTGAGTAAGTACAGTTATAAACACATTGTTACATATGTACCCTATAATATATATTTTACTGATAAATAGTATTAATTTAAGTAAGCTAACAGTAGTCCTTTAGACTTTTTAAATTTAAGATTGCAATTCACCTCATAATTGACGGCAAAGAAAAACATCTTGATGAAACATACAAGTTATGTCTTTGAAGTACATTGCATCGAAGGAACGTAGTGGATCACTAACGTATTTTCGAAAAATTCTTCATCAGAAGTCTTTCCGAGCAGTTAAATGCTTACAGAATTTTCTTACTTTAAAATAAATAAAACGACGTCGCCGCTTCACTCGCGAAATGTAAGGATATATATTTTTAAGCTCGACCGTACTTCCTGCCATCTTGTATAGATTTTGTGTTTAGTGTTTTCATTAACCAAACACAAACAATATGAGTCATTTCATTCAGGAATTTAAAATGTGTCTCTGGGATAACCCACACAATCACTATTGAAATGACATTTCTTAGGATCAATATGAACGTAAAACTACGATCTTTTATAATTGAAGATTCTACCGAGAATCTTAGCTTCTTTTAAATTAATCAAATCATCGAATTTATATTTAATCGGATTGAAAGTATTCCGGTATACGCCTTTCACCTATAAAATATGCCTTTTATTTATTTATTGATATTTTAAGCTTTCATTATTTGGTAAATGGATCAGTGCGATATATCATTAAAAACTAAACGGCTTAGAAGCGCAACGCTTGATAATTGGCCGACCTCCGTGGTCGAGTAGTGTGTACACCGGTTTTCACAGGTACGCCACTCTGAGGTCCCGGGTTCGATTCCCGGCCGAGTCGATGTAGAAAAAGTTCATTAGTTTTCTACGTTGTCTTGGGTCTGGGTGTTTGTGTGCGTTACTTCTGATTTCCATAACACGAGTGCTTTGGCTACTTACATTGGGATCAGAGTAATGTAAGTGATGTTGTCCAATATTTATTATTATTTATTTTTTATAAGTCCACAACTGATTGTGAAAACAAACGAGAGTTGTCCCTGTTGTCTGGTCTTAATGAAGTTGCTTTCGCTTTGTACTAAATTATCACAATAAAATATTGTTATTAAAATTATTAATTAACCGTATATAAAAGAGAGAGACAAAGAAAAAAAGAAGAAAGGAAAAGGTCTAAGAGGGGGCGTAACGCCTTTTTCCTTACGTGACGACTTCTGCCAGTTAACTCTACTGTAAGCCGCGTAAAAGAACTTCGTTTCAAAAAACATCGGTTCTTATGTTATATCATTTTTCAACCGACGCTTCTTCCTCGTGTGAAGGGATCAGGTGTTAGGTGCTCGTCGTTTGCTGCACTCCTGAAAACGTATATCTAAAATGTTATGATCATTCAGTGGTTAAGACAACAGCGTAACAAATCAATAAACAAACTCAAGCGTAATAAAATATTTAAAAAAAAAAAAATTATAATAAGAGAAGTTAAAGACATTATGTTCACTCAGATTTTCTGTTCGCTGATAACAACAAGCTGTCCGAACAAAAGCTGAAGCAAGGTCGTTCACACAAAAAATCTCGTCACGGACAGTCTGATAAATGTTGATATTAGATTGTCGAGTTATCATTGTTTTGTAAACAGGTTTACGAGAGTTTTGTTTGTAGATTTGCTTTTAAACGTCGTAAAGTTATCGGACGAGACAAGAGGCCGTTTACAGATTGCGATGAGAATACTTAATGAAGACTCAATTTAAAAAAAAAAAGTTTGATCTGATTACTGCATTCTTAACACGTATAATACATTTACTTAAATTTAAATATAAATTCATGAGTATGTTCTTAAGTTCTTCTAGATTAGCGGGATTATTCTGAGATGGTTTTAATTTTTTTTTTTTTATAAGATTTAACAGCCCACGACAACTACTTGATAGTACATTAATAAAAAATAAAAAAAAATACTTTGTTAATTACTATTAAATTATAGTGGTAGGGATTAGCGCAGTACCGTTTGGGTAGGTACCCCATTTGTCTCTTTTTTACCACCAAACAGCAATTTCTTTTCATTATGGTGTTTCTATGTACAGACAAACAAAAGTATGATTTTAGATCATATTGTTGTCAGGGCGTTAATGGTTAAAAGTGGTTTAAACTTCTTCCAGTGTCAGTATCTATATTTGAAGGTAAAGGAAGATCATCAACGCGCTGCTAATGGTGAGTGACTTAAGCAGTATTACACGAAGTCTTTGTCATTCGTGTCTTTGATCACACCGTAATCACCCTTCAAAGATTTTATAATTAAGACTAATTTATTCATAATTTGCTAACTTTCTTCTTTTTTTTTTTTAGCATTAGCAGCCTGTAAATTTTCCCACTGCTGGGCTAAAGGCCTCTTCTCCCTTTGAGGAGAAGGTTTGGAGCATATTCCACCACGCTGCTCCAATGCGGGTTGGCGGAATACACATGTGGCAGAATTTCGTTGAAATTAGACACATGCAGGTTTCCTCACGATGTTTTCCTTCACCGCCGAGCACGAGATGAATTATAAACACAAATTAAGCACATGAAAATTCAGTGGTGCCTGCCTGGGTTTGAACCCGAAATCATCGGTTAAGATGCACGCGTTCTAACCACTGGGCCATCTCGGCTCACTGTTTTACTTTCTTCTTATCAATTATATAAATAATGTCAATTGCTTGTTGGATCCCTTTCTTAGCGATTTAAATACTATTTTTTTTAATTACTTAATATTAGTAATGTTCAGATACGGCTTAAGGTACACGCTCATTTTATTATTTTAATATTTAAAATACTACAAAGATATTTTTTCTTCTTAGGCAAAAAGTTTTGGTTCTTACCTCACAACGCTGCTCTAATAAAGATTGCTGGATATATAAATATCTCAAATTTATTAATTTATCCAACACATGAATCGTTAAGCATGTGATTAATTCTAAGAGAAAATTGAATACATTAAACATTTTACGCTTCTCCGCTGAAATTATATAAAGATATTAGTACTGATAAAATATTAGTTCGAGAAAAGTTATAACGAAGATATACAAAGAGAAGAATCAAGGTTAAACGCCATACAATCACCGTTTCGTCGGAGACGGATATAAGCTCCGCATTGTATAAAGAACTGTCGAAGATTAAAATGAACAGGGCTTAATAAAAGGGTTTTCTAAAGAAAAAAAATCCCGACTCGCTTCGTCGTTTTTCGGAAAATTTATTACATAAGCCTAAGGACAAGCGACGTTTATTTATAAACGATTATCTGACAGGTTTACTTGTGTATATTGTGTTTACTTATATTATATATTATATTTCGTCTTAGTCCAGACCTATAGGTAATAAATATAATAAAAAGAGGATGATGATGGGGATGGATTGCGAAAGAGACCAATGGCAAGATCTAGACCTTCGAGGGGAGGGGTTCTTCTTAGTTATACATATATGATTAAAAATTTTATTTTTGAAAAAAAAAAAACATTAAGAAACATATATAGATAATAAGAATAGACTTAAGAATATTTTGTTTTCATTGTAAATTTGTATAATTAAGCAAGAAATATAAGGCATTTTATTTTATTATTTATTAGTATATGGATGGATATTATATCTCAATCACACCAGAACGGCTGAACGGATCTGAGTTAAATTTGCCTCCGAGATTGAATACAGTCTAAAATAGATTTTTTTTTTTTACGTCAAAAGGTGGCAAAAGATGTCACGCCTAACATGCCTAACTAGGTTTTTATCAATAAGGCCATAAGATTTTTTAAGTAACACACATGTCGACATCGATACTATAAACCATAAAATAAAATTCATTGATTGAACCTACATCGAATTATTTGTAAGTTTTAGTACGAACCTACCAAGGACGTTCGAATCTTTGTTCGGACTGGTTTTAGTTTGAGCTATGCGTTTTGTTGGAACAAGAATTTCGTATCAAAAACAACCAACAAACTTCTAATGAACAATATATGATAGCAGTACTAAAAATATCACAGTAGATATACAGACGGTATATTTTAAACGAAGAATACTTTGTTTTTTTTTTTTTTAATCTAAATTTAATGACAAATTAGTATAATGGAAATTATGTTTATAATTAAGCATCATGATATGGATTAACGTGAAAGTAGGAAATAAATTTATAAAAGGAAATTTAATTTTACAAATATTTTAATTAAAATCCAGATGTATGGATCCTTGCAACTTCAACGTAAAGCAAGCGATTTATAATTAAATAATATCTTCTTGATCTAGACTCACGCAACTGGCAAAAAACAAAAGAAAAACTATGATATTTATCTGATTAATTGGAAGACTCTTTCCTTTCTATGATGGTGTTTCAAAAGCGTATTACTAACGTATAATTTACTTAAAACTTACGAAAAGAGCAGAGTTGGCCCAATTTCAACCGATCGTTGCGGGTTTAAAAAGGCAAGAACCACTGTATTATCATGTGCTGAATTTGTGTTTATAATTCTCAGCTCGGTTGTAAAGGGAACCTGCATGGGTATAATTTCAATGAAATTCTACCACAAGTGTATCCACTAACACGTGTTGAACCAGCGTGGTGGAAAAAGCTCCAAACCTTCTCCTCAAAGGGAGACGAGGCGCCCAGCAGGACATTTACAAGCTTAGTATATTTTTAAAACTAAAAACTAATACAGATACATTAAATACAGCAGATAAAGCAATGTACATTTATTATTAATTCTTCACAATGGAATACTTAAGGCTACTAGGAGCTAGCGTTAAATAATTAAATAAAATACACTTAATTTGGGTTCAGGTAAATGGCATTTCATATAAAATGTATGTACAAATAATGAAAAATATCTTTAAAAGAGAATGTAACCTGACTTGTTTTGATATTTTTGATTTGCAGTCAAAATAATTCGTTCGTTTCGCAAGTTCACAATGTGCTGTACAAAAGATTGTTTTCCATTTAAATCCGTCTTATTTTAAGTAATTATATTATTTACTAATACTCGCCACATGTTAATCAATTGTAGTGAATGAAAGTCTTTGTTACAGCCCAATGTCTCTATTAAAAAGTATTTAAACTTTCAATGAAAATCGTGTCTTCTCTTTTAACTCTTCAAGTTCTTAGTGTTCTTGTTATAATAAAAAAAACCATTCATACGCAGATTATTAATTGTGCTGTAAAGGCGACAGACTACACAGCCTAATTATATAAAAATAATTGAAATTTCATTAATTTATTATAAGCAACATTTAGTAAATCCGATAAAATTTTTGTGTCAGTAATTAGACACATTATTGACACAAAAATTTTATCGGAACGAAACTAAATTTTAAAAATTCGCCTTGATTAAACTGTTAAAAAGGTTTTATTTCAACATAATAACATAATTAATGTCAATGTCATAAAACGGATTACCATTATTAAGTAACTTGCGTTAAACAAATTATTTTATGATAAAAAGAAATCCGTTAGGTTGATATAATTAAAAAATGTCGAAGAAAAGCGATATGACAAGACAGAGTATTCTGGTACACCAAGCTGATCCGACCGAATGTCCGTTCCGAGAATTCAGGGATAACGAAATATCTCCAGATTCCTGGGGAATGGTTTGAAATATACTTTTGAATATTTTACACGACACCTTATATATTCAATACGGTGTTTGATATCCGTCATATTCAATTTTTCACATACCCTATGTTGCATATTTATTTATATTGAATTTTGACTTAAAATATGTTTATACGATTTCACAGAAATCTTTTATGATACGTAAGAAATTCATTGTGCATAAGGAACGTATTGTGATCAACTATTGACCTAACACTGTTGATTTAAATTTTCAATCGAATTATAAAAGTTTCTTTTTTCGACCTGTATGTATATAAGTTTGTATGGCTGCTTTTTTTAAAAACTAATGATCCAATTTGGACAGGATTTCATTGATTACTTTCCCTGAGCTTTTTTTTTTACAAAATGTTTTTATTTTTTTGTGCCTGTTTACAATTTTTTTTATTGCCTAAACATCACCGGGTCTTCTTGCCGTTGTTCTCGAATCACCAACTTCTTTTTTTTTTAATTTGCAATATTCCTATGATGTTGATATTATATATGATGTTGTGTTTTCCAAAAGTCATTTTTCAAGTAATGTGAAATGAATGTCGTGATGAAAATTGTTATTTTTTTTTTATGTTAGTGATGGCAAACGAGCGGGAGGCTCACCTGATGGAAAGTGACTACCACCGCCCATGGACATCTGTAACACCGGGGGGCTTGCAGTTACCGGCCTTTCAGAAAGGAGTACGGTCTTTTCTTGAAGGTTCCCAAGTCGTATCGGTTCGGGAAACCCGCCGGCGAAAGCTGGTTCCACAGAGTGGTTATGCGAGGCAGTGTTATTGACAAAAGCAAAAAGTAACCCATTATTACTGATTATTTTTTATCATTTCTAAGCTGAGGCATTTTTTCCAAGGGTCCAGCTGCTTTCCGGGCAAGTCATTTTCTTAGCAAGACATCTGCAAAATCAACGGCTGATATGCTATGGGTTGATGATCAGACTCAACCGTTACCAAAATCGGCGAGACAGTACCTACATGGGTGGATCAGAGCTGAAGATCTAGCTAGTCGACGCTGGGATGCTGAAGTTGTTGTATTCGAAGTAAGTGCCTGAATTAGTAGCACTTTATTAAATTTCTTACAATATTTTAAATATCGTATTATATAACGAATATTTTTGCACTTATAAAGTAGATCTAAAATCTAGCATCTTAAAGCAGACTTAAAAAACTGAACGGTGACAAACTTTGCATAAATATAAGAAGCGAGGTAAACTTATAACATCTAGTTTTCGACTTCAAAGTCAATGTCTCCTTCCTTGGCTTGGGTTCCTGATTCTATAACGAAGTCTCGAAAAGATTTTTACATTTTCGAGTATAAATTTCAAGTTTTTTGTATAATATTTTTGGTATACAAATATTTTAAATTAATTTATATTGTATAAAATGTACATTCATTAAATTATACTCAATTAATACAATGTTCAAAAATAAACTGAAGAAGCATGTAATTGTTAAGTGTCTAGCCGATTATTTTAAGTAGAACCTACAGACCTGATATTTTGAATCAGTTAAAACACTAATTTAATTGATTTATAATTCTATTAATTTTTCGGTAAAGTTATGTCATTCATAATAAAAGCACCGTTTTCTGAAATGATGAACAATGAGATTAGCTAATTGTAACAAAATAACCGGTCATTTATTGTATGATTTGCCACCGACTATAAAATATTCACGTTTCAAAAACTGGAAGTAAACCGAAATGTCTGCAATACACAGCAAATAATTATGCATTTATATCATGCTAGTTGTCGCAAGCTTCACTTGCGTTTTAGGGGTTGATCGTCCCGTGTTACTTAGCTACATATGTCCTTTCTTGGAGTTTGCTTGCTTTATATCAAATGTCATCAAATTCAGTTCGTCAGTTTGGTCGTGAAACAGCAACAAACAGGCAAACAGACAGACTTACTTTCTCATAATATTAGTAAATATAAAAATAAAATACAAAAATTACATTAAAACTCAGTCGGTTTCTTAGTCAAGAGTCTGTATTTATCAAAGAGGAAGTACGAAAAAGCTGACACAAACCAATCGATGCTGCAAGCTAGCGAAATAGCAAGACTAGTAACTATCGAAGATCAAACGAGTAACAAAAGTGGGTTCGCCCCCAGACAGCTTTCACCCCCGTGTTTATTTTTCTTCAACTTCATACAACAGCACATTTCGTATTCATAGGATAGACGTAAGTTCTTGTCGAGATCCGAAAGAACACTGATAGTTATTGACGTTGGTCGATTTTAAATTTCTAGCAAAATTTAACGTATGGAATTTTGATCGGGTGAAGAAAGACGAGCCTTTGAATTATATTGTATATGATATATGAGCCGAGATGGCCCAGTGGTTAGATCGCGTGCATCTTAAACGATGATTTCAGGCTCAAACCTAGGCAGGCACCACTGAAGTTTCATGTGCTTAATTTGTGTTTATAATACATCTCGTGCTAGGCCGTGAAGGAAAACATCGTGAGGAAACCTGCATGTGTCTAATTTCAACGAAATTCTGCCACATGTGTATTCCACCAACCCGCATTGGGGCAGCGTGGTGGAAAATGCTCAAAACCTTCTCCTCAAAGGGAGAGGAGGCCTTAGCCCAGCAGTGGGAAATTTACAGGCTGAAATTTATGAGGAAGGTCTTTTTCGCAGTTGTTATGTAAGATTATAAGAACCACAAGAAAAGTTTAAGTATCGCGATAGTAACACGGTTAGAGGATGAATACAGTAAATTTCATCAGCCCTTCAGAACTGTATTATTTTATTAAGATATATCGTCTTTGAGTAAAGATAAGAATGGTTCTTGAATACTTCAGATCCCAGCAAACACAACTGAACTGTGATGTGCTTAATTTGTGTTTATAATTCATCTCGTGATCAGCGAAGTGAAATATCGCAAAAAAACCTAAACGTTTCGGTTGATAATCTGCCACATGTGTTCCAACCCACAGAGCAGAGTCATAGAATTAGCTCCAAACCTACTCCTCAAAGGGCGACACTTAACCCAACAACCCATGTATATACAGGCTGAATTTTTTACCTTTAATTAAGAATATTTAGTTTTAAAAATAAATGTCAATAAAACTTCTTTTTTTTGACGAGCTGTTAAAAGGCATCGATACAACATTTAAATTAATCCAATTGTATATCAACACAATATTGAGTTAAGTGATAAAAATATATTTCCAGGATAATGGTAATGGTGGTAAGATGGCAATAACGGACATGCAGTTAAGCCATGCACAGGTCCTGCTGAGGTCTTCGTTCTGCAGACGAGTCTTGGGCATATGCTACATGCTTGAACGAGTTGATGGTTTGATTGTTAGTATATATTATAGTACATAAGAGGAAGTTTGAAAGCGGCACCGGTAACCGAGAAGCTATCTGGTAACCGGCTGTCATGGTATGGGCATGTTATGCGGAGGAATGAGGACCATGTTGTGAGAAAGGTTTTGAGTATGGATGTGGATGGATATAGAGGTAGGGGACGACCCAAGAAACGATGGATGGGTTGTGTGAAAGACGATATGGTTAGAAAGAATGTTACTTGTGAGATGACGTCTAACAGAGAAGTATGGAAGAAGAAGACATGCTGCGCCGACCCCAAGTAAAATTGAGATAAGGGCAGGAGGATGATTTTAGTATATATTATATAAAAAATATCATTTAAACAAGGTAAGCTATACAATGTTGGACAATCAAAGGGTAAGTTTCATAACAATAGAATAAAAATAGCATAACCAAATCAAATCGAATTATTCTTTATTAAATATTCAAGTAGGCTCATAAAAACACTTTTGAATTAATTGAACAATAGAAGATCTACTAAGACCGGAACATCGTTACAAAATTAGATTCCAATTATAATTCCTATAATTATCATCAACTCTATTTGGATTAATGTTGTCTTAGATTTTCGCGATTATTACACATTGAAATAAAACTAGTTTTTAACGGATTTAATCGCGTATATTAATTATTTTAACATCCCGACGTTTCGAGCACTTTGCAGTGTTCGTGGTCACGGGCAGACCAAGGCAGAGGCAAAGTGCTCGAAACGTCGGGATGTTAAAATAATTAATATACGCGATTAAATCCGTTAAAAACTAGTTTTATTTCAATTCTATTTGGATTGTTATGCTACTTGGAAATAAAGAAAAGTGTACAAAAGACAAGAAGAAGAAACATCTGTAATCAGTTACAGATGTTTTTTTTTTTTATTTTTTTTTATTAAAATATCAAAATACCGTATCAGCTTTAGTCTGTTTTCAACGTTTTACGATCGAGACGAGCATCGAATGACTTTGTTTCCTACACAAACCTTCGCAGACCCTATTCCATTAAAATGACAATTCTATTTTGGATCAACTTGGTAATTTTTTTTTTCAGTTACTACGGAAATAAAACAAATCACTAAAAATAATCGTTATTTTTTATCGTTTTTCCGTTCCGTTTTATCAGAGATTCTTAGTAAGGAAGTAGAAATTTATCGGATTTCGCTAATTTTCTACGGAGAAAGAATTCGAGCTTAGTTTGCAATATCGTCTGTGTATAGAATCTTTCCCTAATTAATAATCTTCGTTTCATTTCATAAATCCTGCATTTTTCTTTTGTGAAGTGCTTTTATAGTTTCATTTGAATAAAGAACAATATTTTATCATTAAACGCAAAAACGAAAAGCATCTTAGAGTGTCCGGATAAAGGCAATTTTATTTAAAGACGATTTAGAAGTACAGCTTCGCATAAATTTTAACCGTTCAAAGTCTGAACACAATTTGTTAATGTTATGTTAATATACTTTATTGTACACCAAAAACGTAAAATACAGAAATCTTAGAACTGATCATAAAAGAAAAAAAATTAGAAATAATACTAAAAATAAAAACGAATATTTGATGTGTAACAACGGAAGGACTTATGACTAATTAGCCATCTCAAAGAGTCGAGATGGCCCAGTGTTTAGAACGCGTGGATCTTAACCGATGGTTGCGGGTTCTAACCCAGGCAAGCACCACTGAATTTTCATGTGCTTAATTTGTGTTTATAATTCATCTCGTGCTCGGCGGTGAAGAAAAACATCGTAAGGAAATCTGCATGTGTCTAATTTCAACGAAGTGCTGCCACATGTGTATCCACCAACCAGCATTGGAGCACCGTGGTGGAATATGCTCCAAGCCTTCTCCTCAAAAAAGGAGAGGAGGCCTTAGCCCAGCAGTGGGAAATTTAAAGGCTGGTAATACAAAAAAAAAAAAAATGCAAAAAGGCATCTCATCCAGAAAATTTGATAAGTAATTTGGTATGGGCACGATTGTGATCGCGAGTGTATGTTTAACAACAAGACTGTTGATACAGAGCTTGGGTTGAAACTTAAGCTTAACAGCTATCGAGTTTACCTCACAGTTAATATTAAACTACTGAAAATGAGTTTGTTGATATAATTACAGCATATCACGTACTGTGATTACACATTAATACATACATATGCATCAATGTGATTAGATATTCCCTCTGGTAATAAATATTAGCAAATGTTAGCCTACCTATCAACTAACCTATCTCTGGGTATAATATTTGGAAATACCTACCTGGAACCTGACGTATTTACGAAAATGTAATAACCGAGCCGAATCATGCATGATACGCTAACAAACATACGTAATTTATTTTACATGGTGACCGTGTGTTTGACTTTAAATGAGGCCACACTCAAGATTAGGGTCATTTCCACCGATGACAAAATTAGTTAACCAGTTGTGTCGTAAGCTCGGTAACGCGCACTTGATGTTTACAAATAAAACCTGTACCGATGGTTATGTGAACATTTTCCAATTTGTTTAGGTTGAACATCAATGGGAGAACTTCGTTTTCAACATGCCCCCCGAAGGTTGGAGGTCACGTTGTCACATCTATTCGCCAGGTATCAAGCCTGGTGGTGGTCTGCAGCATCGACCGACTTTATCAAAAAATGGTAACTATCGCACTTTTGATTCGTCATTTAACAAACTATTTTAAGTAAAGCTATCACCGGTTCGGAGTGTAGATTCCATCGAGAAGAACGGGAAAAAAACTCAGCAGTTACTCTTTTAAAACATCTAAAAATACAGTCATGTTAGTTAAATACAATTATATATGTATGTTATATCTCCTGCCTGGAAGTCAACAAGCATTAACTCCACAATTTTTTATCGTCTATATAATCTTGTATCGAATAAAATGCCTGATTTACGGATGTATTTTTTTCATATCTATTTGAGATTTATTAAAGACTTCGACATTGTTTTTAGATCGAAATTCTTTAACATGCCTTATACTACAGTCAAGAGGCTGAAATCGTGACATAAGGAAATAATGTCATGATCTTCTAGACGACCTTTCCCACTAGTTCTTTTTCTATTCAATATGGTTTTATTTAACATTATTCATACCCATTTTTGTTATTGTTGACATTCACATGTGAATTTTAATAACAATTTTGTCATTGTCATTGAATTATCCTAAAACTTTGTATATTTATTTTATTGTTTCTGCTACTTAACACATCAGCAATAGCGAAATGATATTCGTTCCAACTTACACCCATGATACCACTATTTTTTTAATTTAAAATAATATTTCGCCACAGTGTTTTACTAGAGTTTGGTATTAAACACTAACCTTGTCACAGTCATGATACTTCTAATAAAATTCGTACGATGTCCATAAATATATAGGTGCTTGTGGCATCATAAAAATTTAGTAACTCCTACTTATTTTGGAACTCCCAAGCTTCTTCACTCTTGAACTCTACCGTCATATCGAATTGCTATCCTTCTTACTCATAACTACGAGACTGAAGAAAGAGCGAGGACCTATAATGCACTTATTTATACACAATAATATCTCCTGCTAAATTGGCTTTGAAATTTGCCGATATAGCCGAATACTTTTAGAAGTACAATTCACACTGCTCACTGGGCGATTTCTTATAAATATAAAGTGTAAATTTATTTCTCAAAGCAATTTTAGTTCGCTGTTTTGTAAGACAGGTGTTTTATAGTTGTTAAGGATAACATACCTTAGCGACAAAGTTTCGTAAGTCGAGAAACTGACTTCGAAGTCGTTCCGATCAGCCTCACATGTGTTTTCTTACTTAAATGTTTTATTGCTTTCAACTTTCTACATAAAAGTTTACCATTTAAAATGGCTCGGGTTTATATTATATTTATTATTATTAGTGTTGCTCTTATTAGATCAGTATTCAAATAAAATATTTAGACATAATATGTCACGATAGTCGCGCTCAGTTCAATCGAAAAATAAAGAATTTTATTTGTGCTTAATTTTATGGTTTATCTTATTGGTTTTATTAATTATTAATTATTATTTATTATATAATAGTTTAAAAGTGTATTATACTTCTTATTTTCACTTATCTTAATTTTTATTTTCAATACATGCATTGTGTTGCATGAGACTACCTGTAAGTAGTAGAACTTTGCCTTGATATTTTTAAATGTAATTTATTTTTTATTTCGGATGTAATATTGTATCTAATGTTGGTTATCCTAATGTAAAATAAAATAAAATTAGATTATTTGGACTTTATTCGACACACGAATTCAGAAACGGCTTGAAATATAAGTTAGCATTTTTTAGATGTAATCAATAGGCGGACGGCTAATGGACCACCTAATGGTAAGTGGTTGGCACCATAGTCATTGGCGGTGTAAGATATATTAATAATAATTCCTTAGATCACCTTAATGCGACCACCAACCTTGGAAACTAAGATATTATGAACCTTGTGCCTGCAGTTGTACTGGCTCCATTACATTTACCTTACATTAACAGCCTGTAAATTTCCCACTGCTGTGCTAAGGCCTCCTCACCCTTTGAGGCGAAGGTTTGGAGCATATTCCACCACGCTGCTCCAATGCATGTTGGTGAATTCACATGTGGCAGAATTTCGTTGAAATTAGACACATGCAGGTTTCCTCAAAATGTTTTCCTTCACCACCGAGCACGAGATGTGACAAATTAAGCACATGAAAATGCAGTGGTGCTTGCCCGGGTTTGAACCCGCAATCATCGGTTAAGATGCACGCGTTCTAACCACTTGGCCATCTCGGCTCTCCTGGCTCCGTCACTCTTCAAAGCAGAACATAACAATACCAAGTAAATAAAGTGAATATACCAGTATAGCTCTACTGCAATTTCGAAACAAGTGTTTTCGTCGAGAGTAAATAAATGCGCTTGTTATACATATATAGAATAAAGTCCGACTAAAATAATAAGCACTCAGAACATCGAACTAGCAATAATATAGCTAGATTTGCTTTTAATTAGTCAACTCAACATGTACCTTGACTAACAATGCCTCGCGGTATTACATTCATCTTTGTACGTATTTGAAAGATAAATAAATAGAAGTGATCAGATCTTTCTTTTTGTTTCTTTATTATATCTCACGGTTGCCTGGAAGACATCGCTGTCTTAGTGATTAGGCCGTCTGATATACGTCTTTCTGGTCTGTATTTAATGTCTAAGTTAATTGGTATACGATACTATATCTTAGTCTTCCTTCGGTCCTCCAGTGTACCTCCTTACCCACCCGTGCCACCCGTTTCGCCTCACCTTGTCCTCGCTTCGCGTATTCGCTTTACGGTTTTCAAGATCAGTTGGCGTTTATGATTATTGCTCTTTGAGCGTGAAGTTATACAACCTTAATAAACTGACAAAAGCTAAAATATTTTATCAAATAATATATTAAATAATAATATATCAGACTTTTTTAAATGTTTGCTTGAACGCGTTATGTTTTTCAAGAATTTAAATTATTTGTAGTACTTGAATCACGCAAAAAGTTGGTACTTTTCTGCTTGATTTGAATATTATGATAAATTTTGTTCAAAGGACGGACATGGTCTTAAATCTTATTTGTAATTTGAATATTATTTTTGAATATAGGTTATTAAAATGTGTAGGATACTGTACGGTGAGTAAAAAAACGGTTGTAAGCGGTGTGTTGCGGTGAGGTGAAGAGGGGGTATCGATGGTGGTAAAATTATGGTTCAGTTGATACAGGGAAACAAAATAATACATTCTTGGAGTTGAATTGTATATAAAGCACTATATTTTTAGTAGTTAAATAATATTATGTTCATATAATCAGTCGTATGTATTTTAGAGTTCAAAATGGGCGCTAAATGGATGAGATATAATTTGGAGCAAAATGACTCTAAATCGAATGATAAAAATAAAATGAAATTCAACCAGACATTGCCCGGGGGATAGATGTTAATAACATCATCGTTATATCGTTTCGTGATAATCAAAGTTAGAAATAAATACGAAGAATTCATAATATTTTTAATGATAATATTGAATACAAAGAAATCTTATTAAAACTTAAGGATATTAAATTTTCTATCGTTATCGTTAAATGTGTTGAGAAGACACAATTAGATTAAAGAAATATAATAATAACATCTCAACTCGGATTTTAATATCACTGCGTCGACAATAATGCTTAGGAGAGCATGTTTTTTTAGTAAAATTATTTGGTATGCAAACTTTTCTTTACAATTAGGAAGGACTCCTTGAATAAATTTTAATATAAAGCTAATACTATCTAATATTTTACAAAAATCGGTTGCACATTTCTTGTTATTTAATCTATGTTAGTTTCTTGTTATTTAATGGCCGAGATGGCCCAGCGGTTAGAACGCGTGCATCTTAATCGATGATTTCGGGTTCAAACCCGGGCAAGCACCACTGAATTTTCATGTGCTTAATTTGGGTTTATAATGAAGGAAAACATCCTGAGGAAGCCTGCATGTGTCTAATTTCAACGAAATTCTGCCACATGTTTATTCCACCAACCCGCATTAGAGCAGCGTGGTAGAATATACTCCCAACCTTCTCCTCAAAGGGAGAGAAGGCCTTAGCCCAGCAGTGGGATATTTTCAGGCTGTTGCATGCAATCTATGTTATAATACACTTTGTACACCAACGTACACTTTACATTTAAAACAAATTAACAGATGTTACAACAGGTGGGTTTCTAGCTACAGGACAACTTCTAGGCAACTTTGAAGCGCAGGAAACGATCCAGTTACGGTATAAGTGTACCAATTTTCAGATAATAATAAATTTATTTAAAGTTGGTATTGTTTTTTGTCCCGCTGAGTTTTTTTCACTGGTTCTTCTCAGATCGGGGTATTTTCTTTTACGAACTGGTAGTAATGTTCAATCAAGTTTAATGCTTCTATATTGAATAAAGGAATATATGTTTGAGTTATAAAATATATACACAGTTACTATTATTATCAAAAACAATATTACTACGAATCTTATTCATATATAAAAAATATTTTTGTATGTGTTGTATGTGGTGCTTCATAAATGATTTCATAAAACTCTAGTGAGTTGTTCTACGAAAGCGTGCGAAGGTACCCGGGTTGAAATAACAATATTTTTTTATTTGTGGTATGTTAATCCATAAGCCTATCTATGTCTATTCTGATGGGTAGCTAATGACAAATAAACTATTCATTAAAGGTTGCTACCTCGTTCGCCTCTTCTACCTCGGAGCATGGCGTTGCGTTTGGGTCAGCGATCAAGTTCCAGTAGATGCCACAGACTCCCCTCTCCTACCCTTTTCACCACTCCTAAGCCTTACACTTGCTAAGCCAGGCGTAAAGCAATCGGCGACGGTGACTTCGAATGTGGTCCACCTCTGGCCATTATTGCTTTGTAAGGTAAACTCAACACAATGCTTAGCAAAAGTAGTATAATATTTTAAATTTTGTCAGGAAAATCGTTTTAGGTACAAATTTGTGGTTAAGTCGACAGAACTGCTTACCTACTTACAAATTTTTGTATGTCAAGATTGGAGCTTTGTATCTATAAATCCGTACTTAAATTAATGAATAATCGGTTAAATAATGTTCTCATGATCTATTCCGGCTTCGAAGGCTGAAAGATAAACAACTAATGTGTGTCACAGTGTAATCACAGCCGCACTCTCTTTTCCCTCAAAATTAATATTCTGTTACGTAAATGTTACCGGAGTGTGATTTGATGTATTATTAATTCTGAAAGAGTTGTCGCGGTAGTATCCAATTTCTGAACTTCGTGTTGCGATTATTTTTCTGATAAGTTCAATATCTTTCATTGGACCGACCAGAGATTCGGATCCCCGAATTTATCTGCAATTTTCGAAGCTACATTGAATCAGTACAACAACCAGCTAGATATATTACAGTTACAAAAAACCCTTTATTCTTATAACCGTTATTGTGATTGTAGACTTTGGCATTGTAAAACTCAAAAACAAAAATTTATAGAACAAATTTTTTTAAATACCATCTTAAACATAAAAGGAAGTAAGTCTATTACTATCGACATGAACCGTTTCAAAACCGTCGACATTTCCTAAACGAGCCTACTTCGTGATAATCTGTTGTTGCAACAATATCATTCAGCGGTTTACAAATTCCGAATATTAACAATATCATAAAATTATCATGAAATCGAGCTTCAGTTACACAAGCGTTACCCCTTACTTGTTACATTATTTACGTAACTAAGAGCAAAAACACATGAAAAGTATTTGCTCGTT
The DNA here is from genome assembly GCF_905147765.1 of Vanessa atalanta. Classification (NCBI taxonomy): domain Eukaryota; kingdom Metazoa; phylum Arthropoda; class Insecta; order Lepidoptera; family Nymphalidae; genus Vanessa; species Vanessa atalanta. Next base: position 12,219,355 of record NC_061878.1, read on the forward strand.
ATATTTTTTAGAAATATATTTTTTACATTTAATTATTTATTTTAATTAGATTATTTTTTTGAAAAACAATCATCCGTTTTAGTAATAAGTGCAAAGTGGATCGTGTGGATTCGCCCTTAGACCGTTTATAGCGATACTTTCCCAATGCAAATTCCTAAATACCGCAAAACAGTTACAAAGATTTATGACTGGTAACGAACTTAGACCGATTCCTATTATAATAAAAGATCACTGTTTCTTGTAATATCTTTGATGTATAATTCCTAGAAGCGGTTTTATTACAATATTATGTTTTGTTTAAATTAAATAAAGAATATTTTGTGGGAGAAAAACGATTATAAGGGCTTTGCTATAGTAAAAACTAGAAGCAAAGAACCAATAATAAAATTTGTAATAAAATATATATAGGCTTAACACAATGATTCAAGGTACATATTACATAATTCCTTTTACATAATAAGACAGGTCAATGCACTTGTATTAGTGGATAATTATTTTCATGAATATGATTTTTTGCAATTTCAACCATAAAATTAGTTATTGAACGTGAGAATTGCTTCGTAGATTACATAATGATAAATATCCCCGTAACTTCAAATAGTTTTAGTTCGAAGTTATTATAATGGAATCATAAAATATGACCGTCGTTCGTAACGCTTGTATTCTATGTTTGTGTGCGTTATTCTCACTTCATGTAATAAATAACCTAATATATTGATTTTAATATGAAATAATACATCAATAATTACAAAATAGTAAAAAGGCTCTTATATTAAATACGAATTTCAATGTTAGGATAAAAACATTCATATTATAATCAATCTTTATCTCAGCCGTTGAACTAAGAAAATTATCATAAAACGTAAAATCTTTATTCTAGCATCGTCCGAAAACTGTTTTATTATTTTGGACCGAATGTAAAAAACATTTCCATTCCATTTAACTCGAGTGCCTGTTTTCATAAAACATTCGTGGCGCGTGAATGTTTAATTGCTAATCAAAATTGAACAGGCGCTGTTAAAACTGGCTGCGCCTGACATGAATTCTGACGATACCGACTGTGAAGATGAATTGATGCTGGATTTTGATATACTTCACGCCTTAACGGGTTCGATGGACTTGACTTATAAAATTGCGGGTGAGATTGCACCTACTCGTTAATCATTAAATATTTTTAATTATAATTTATAGGTACTACCAGGAATGATTTAAGGAATATAATCATGCAACCGCGTACCTTTATCATATTTGACTGTATTTCTGCTGTTTTTAAGCTAGTTTTATATGTTTTTCCCTCGTTTTAATTTATGTAAAAACTTTCATAATGGTTTGTAAATATCATAAAGTCAAAAAAATCCTTCTTGGGGCAAAGTATCGGTTTCTATAATAAAATTCCACAGATATTTTTAACATTGCCGATTCATAAATTCAAACCATTCGTTAAAAAAATACAATAATAAAAAAGCATTTTATTCAATACAAGATTATAAAGGTGATAAAAAAGCGTGGAGCTAATTCTAGTTGGAAGTCAAAAGGCAGCATATACTATGTACATAATATATAATTGTATTTAACTCATAGCTTTGTATTTTAAATGTTGAAAAATAATAACTACTGAGTTTCTTGTCGGTTTTTCTCGGTAGGATTTACATTCCGATCCGGCGGTAGCTTCACTTAAAAATAGTTTGTAAACTGATGATTCAAAAGTGCTTGTAAAAAACTTGTATAAAGTATATTTTGATATGATTTGATCTGATTTATATACTTATTGAATATTACTTTTCTTGTTTGATTCCTAGATCCTGAAAAGTTATGGGATATTTTAATATCAGAAGTACCGGTCTTCACTTGGGACGATGATGATGATACTCTGACAAGCACAGTCAAGTCTAAAAATACGAAGAAACCTACTACAAAGGAAATGACAGTTGTTAGGGTAACACTTTGTTTGTTAGGATAGAAGGCAGGAAATCTCCCATCGCTGGATATTGGTCTATAATAAAAAAGAAACGACGGTTACTTCACCGTGTTGCCAAAACTGCACTGAATTCCTAACAACGGTATCTTAAAGATCTTCACCGAACTAAATCTTAATAAAAAAAATCCTGAAAGATTTTTGTGCACATCAAATAACTTAATGGAGCCTATCGTAAATATCAGTTCCATGACTCTAGGTCACTTCAACCCTTGAGTATATAAAAACAATGATTTATTTTTTGTGTAACTAGTAAAACCACCAACATAGTACATTAGCATACACATACATTAGCAGCCTGTAAATTTCCCACTGCTGGGCTAAGGCCTCCTCTCCCTTTAAGGAGAAGATTTTTGGAGCATATTCCACCACGCTGCTCCAATGCGGGTTGGTGGAATACACATGTGGCAGAATTTCGTTGAAATTAGACATATGCGGGAACCTGCACGATGTTTTCCATCACCACCGAGTACGAGATGAATTCTAAACACAAATTAAGCACATGAAAATTCAGTGGTGCCTGGGTTCGAACCAGAAATCATCGATTAAGATGCACGCGTTCTAACGACTGGGCCATCTCGGCTCTCCTATCATAGTATTTAGCGTAATGTATTTTATTCTTTATTAATCCTAAATATATCATCATTTAAAATAGTATTTATATTCTCGAACAAATTAGCGTGCCTCAATGACATCAATTGTAATCGAGGATACAAAGGATCTCCCTCCTTATTCGCTTCCGGGGATAACACCAGGTCATGAAATGAATCTTTTCGTCATGATGGTCAGAGATTTACCGTTGAAGAAACCGCTACCAGAACCCGGTAAATATGAATACATCTTAATATGATATTCATCGAGTATTAGATATTTATGAAGTTTCTATATATTTTAATCAGCTTCACGCTTCAGTTTTATTCAGATCAGTAATTCTGTTTTAAAAAAAAAATACAATAACACGCATTCATTCGTGAACTAACATTTCGAAATCGTAATTCAAAATGTAAATACATAAATGAAACAAAGAAATACATCATACGTGAGACTTACTTTATACTCATTGACAAATTAAACAAAAGAAATAAGAACAGTTTACAGTACTTTTCGTATAATAAAATTAGAACGGATTAGTATGCTTAATCAACATAATGTGGAATGTTCTAGATGTACCATTATGGAAGACGTATCGTTGGATCGACTGGGCACGCAAACATGGTCTCTATGAGGCTTACGATTGTCCACGAACAAGATTCTTAAAAGTAAATGGTCTTCTGAAACTGTCCTATGCACCTCACTTGTTAGATATTCAGAGCACAGAATCGGTAATTTTGCTTTTAACATTGTCATATTTTTTATAGCCATATTGTTATGGGTAGTTTATTGTCTCTTTATTTCTAGATTACCTATCAATTCAGAGAAGAGCATGACAAATCCGTTCCACCGGTAAAGTCTTATTCAATTAAATCTTAACAGAACTTCATTCTCAATAGATAAGAAATGGTATAATTTGTAAATTGTAATTAGTTTTATAGAATTCGTGAATTGTAATCAAATTAATTTAATAATTGTTTATAATTGAATTAAATTGGAAGCATGTATGATTATTTAAATGCAATTTTATCTACAAATTGTTGGTCTACTAGACATATTGTTCCTCTCTTATTTTTCCTTTTAGCTTGGTTTTTGATTTTTTTATTTAAATTTTAATGAAATTTTGGTAACGTTTGCTTTTTTGCTCTTTTAATGTATTGTTTATTATTGGAAATTTGATTGATTTATACATATGTAGTCTTAATTTAATACATTGTACTGTTAGTTTCTTAAATTATAAATGTGTTGAAACGGTTAAATAATATTTAAACTTTTAAGAACAAAAAAGCAGCGAAGGACGTAAATAGATCGACAACAGCAAATTCAGTGGTACCCCAGCAAACGAAAGAAGAATTACGTGAATGGATCCAATATAATTCGGTAACTTTAAAAATAAATATAATTATTAGTGATTTACGATGATCTTTTTTCATAAAATAATTGTAATACGTTTATCATAATTAATACCTAAAAATCTATTGATTTCAGATCCAGAAATTGATTAAATACGTTAATATCCTATATTTCCCGTCAATGTATTGTTTCACTTCAGTAGCCAGTAGCCCACCTATAAGGGTAACTAAAGCAGCACCAAATAAGGCTCTGGATATACCAGCGCCAAAATTTGCACCTCTTTACCTTCAAATAGATGGACCCGATGAGAATATCCTTAGAATTACACTAAACATGCTACATCCAAGAGTTCTACTTAACTGCGGTGTACCATTATTAGATTATATTGAACCAGCTTATTTAGTATTACAAGTTTTTAATTGGTTTGTCGACTGTGATCTACCAAAGGCGAAGGCTTTTATTGAAACTAGAGGTTACGAATCAGTTGAAATCACGCTACCGCCGGGGAGACATTATTGCAGGTATTATAAATAAGACTATTTAAAATATTTCACTACCTATTATTATAAGGCCGCAGATCCCGATGGATTCAATCACCGAGTCAGAAAACAAAACCACCAATTTTTACCAAAATTGGTCATTGATCATCAAAAATAATTTAACCGATCAATAACAAGACCCGAATATTTTTATTTTTTAAATGTTTCATTACAGTAGTTTTTAATACCCTAAGCTAATAAAATTATGACTTAAATACTCTTTTGACTGGATTTAATGTACTTTTATTTATTGTACAGGATATGGGTACATTCTCGCTTAAACTGGCACGCTATGCTTTTAAGCGAATCTTCACTATTACTTGGTAGACGCGACGTCATTCAATGTGCTGCGGTAAAAGAATGCCCATGGGCAGCACGTTTCCTAACAAATCTTGGTTCTGCGTTTTCTAATTGGATACGAATAAGTAGATCAATGATTAATATGTCAATAAATGATAGAGAATTTTATAGGTTAGTTTTCTAAAATTACTGACATTACTATTATTTTTATCAATTTGAAATTCACTACTAATTTAAATTGGTATTATAGATCATACCAACCAGATTTGGAATGGATTTCAGAAATTGTTGGTTATGATAAAGCTTTATTGCACTGGATGTTTAGACAGGCATTACAATCTTTGTTAATTAAGAAGCTTCAACCAACTGAATTTAGAGCAGTATGTACGGTTTTAAGAAAATACTTTTGTGATCCCGACTTTGGAATGCAAAAAAAACCCTTACCTCCAAAATCTTTGGCGGATATTGATCGTTTAGATCCATGTGACTGTGTTTTACCTGAAACTGAAGAAATTGAAATATTTGACGATCAATTGCTAGAAGAACAAGTGGTAATTGTTTTTGTCTTTTTTGGTACTGCATAATTTATTTGTATTAATAATGTACAAACTACTTTTTAGGACGAACAAGAAAAATCTCTTGTAGGTCAAGAAATTATGGATCAGCTATTGACAGTACCAGAACCTCCAATCGTCTCACAAGTCTGTGAACTCGCAACAGAAGAACTCCCATGTGGACTATTAAAAGCAGAGAGATTGAAAATAATTAGGAAACATGAAGCGGCCACTATCATCCAAGCTCATTGGAGAGGCACTTGGGCTAGAAAAAATTTAACCGATCATATTGCTATCACTCCAGATATTTCTAAAGCAGTAAGATACTTTTAATTAAATTTACAAATAGTTTACTGTTTATTTAAATTAGACTAGTTGATATATTTTAGATAATGGAAAATGCTTTTGGTAATTTGGAAGCCTTATCAGCTTTGATGAATGAATTCTTTGCAATGTATCCTGGAGCAAAAAGCGCTTACTCGGTCGCTTCAGCTCTCAGTGGTGTTTATGGACTGAATCAATATAATGGAACGTCACCAATAACTCCGAAATGCAAATGGATACCATACTTTCAAGGAGTTTTTAACTGTCATGCTCCAGTCAAAGTGCACTTAGATGTTTATAGTACACTCCAGCATAGTATATTAGCTGTTTATAATAATGACAATGGAGAACAGCTGCCGCAAGCGTATAATGAACATATAACTTTTAATTTTGAACCAAATGAATACGGGTAAGATAAGCAATTCCATATAAAACTCGATAGATCTTTTATTATTATTTTTTCTTTTATTATCTTTTTTTTCTTTAATTTTTATTTTACTTATTTTATAGCACAACCTGTCCTACAAACGCTAAATAAGTTTTTAGCAAAATGCCGTTTTGGTTAAGTCTCGATAAATATACTTCTATTTGGTGGTAGGGCTTTGTGCAAGCCCGTCTGGGTAGGTACCACCCACTCATCAGATATTCAACCGCCAAACAGCTGCAGTACTCAATATTTTTGTGTTCCGGTTTGAAGGGTGAGTGAGCCAGTGTTACTACAGGCACAAGGGACATAACATCTTAGTTCCCAAGGTTGGTGGTGCATTGGTGATGTAAGGAATGGTTAATATTTCTTACAGCGTCATTGTCTATGGGCGGTAGTATCCACTTACCATCAGGTGACCTATTTGCTCGTCCGCCTATCGATATAATTAAAAAAAAAATACACACATATTAATATAATTAATACAAGTGTTTTGCCCATTTTATTGTACGAGTTGAACACTCATAAACTAATTATCACTATGCAGCAAAATACTATCTCATAATGTGAGCTTAATTTGTAGATACTAGTATACCAGTTAAAATGTAATTAAAACCGGTATTGCCGATAAATATTCATGAAATTGCAATTTGATCTCTTTCTATAGTAATTTCATTAATAATTTTTCCTAATATTGCATATCTAAAAGTTTTCATTAAAACTTTCAACTTCACTATTAAACTTAAAATTATAAATAAACATTAATAATATTTGATTATTTTTACACGTCGAGCTTTTAAATTTGGTATTAATTTCTCTTATATCATCTTAATCTGTATTCTTATGTCTTGAGATAAAGCGTTGTACAAAATTAAAATGAGAATCTCATTAATGCCTTTACATTTTATTGTGTCCTTGCATGATTATTATTATTTTAATTACAAATAATTGCTTTTTATGTAATATATTGTCAACCTTACTTTACCTACCTTTTGATTAGTGTTTTATTGAATATTCTCTTTGAGAGGCTTTTTCATTTAAAGGCTTGTATTGATCTCGCAAACTTCACTTATCCTAGCTGGACCCTCTCGGATCTTTGATCTATTATAATTTTGTACAAAAAAATGACTAATCCAAAACAAATACAAAATGTATTCAAAATTTTACTTAATTATTAAATATAATTATACCTAATATCTCTTTACTTTTAGTTTTTGTTTTTATCAAAAAGTCTATAATACAATGGTATTATATACCGTAACTGTTAATTTTTCTCAGTTGGTTTTTGCGTTTGTAGGGTCGTATATAAAATTATAGTTTTTTAGACGAAAAAATACCTAAAATTGTAAAATATAATTGAGATTATTATTGATAAATTTTAAAAAGATTTTTTTTAACAGTTACACTATAATGGGTCACGGCTCCTTGAGTCAATCCGCTGGAACCTACTCAGAAGTTTATTGGCAGCTGACTGTTCTCTCATCCATATCTAACGTATTTCACGTTTGCGATAATGATTCTGATCTATGCAAGGAATTACCTTTATCTGCAGCAAGCAAACTTCATATTGATGAAATTTTCATACCCAATAGAAGAAATATTCTTGGTGGAGTACAGATATTAGTAACAAAACACGAGGCAGTTAGCTTTAGAGTTGCTGCAACATCACCTGATGTAAATATTTTAATATGCAATAAAACTTGTACTGAAGTTGTGATAGTTGAATTACCAATTTTTCTTAGTAAATTAGTTCGTTAATAAATCGATGGTGACGTTTTATTTGTGATATGATCAATTGAATCAATTTTACTGTGTCAATTCTTAGGAGAATTAGTATTGGCAAAACGCTTTTAAGGCTTTGATAAGAACTTTTTTAAGTACAATTGGTGTCGGCTACAATAAAACGCACTATCACAAATCTACTACCAATCCATAAATCATAGAAAATATAAATTTAATTTGACATTTAATTATCTAGTTGGAAATGGTAGCAATTCTACAGACGGTATCATCAGATGGTCAAGTTGATGAATTGGGTAGATGTTCGGGCACTGGTGAATTGTACTGGCCTTATATCAGATTGGAACCGACTCTTTCATCAGGGAATATATCGGCAAGAAAACGTTCCATGTCACATTCGAATTTGGCAACGGTAACGAACAAGATAAAAATTTAGTTAAAATATTTTATATAAAGTCCAATTCGCTTGAAGTGAAATTATTTTTATTTAAGAATATACTTAAAATTGTATATTATTTTAATATTAAATAATATGATAATTCAGTAATAAAATGATTGACTAATTTCTTTGCACACACTTTGTACACAGATAGCTCGAGAATCGGGGTTTTCAAGTGCTCGTTCATTGAAGGTTCCAAAGCAAAAGCAATCTGGTGCCAAGAATAGATCAACAACTAAGGTATAACATAATTATTTCCCCAGTCAAATTATATTCTAAACTTAATATGAATATTTTTCAGATTAAAGACGCGAAAACTCATATAGCACCAAAACAATACTCCATTGAGTAAGTGCTTAGTGACATTTTATTATAATAGTTTGGCAATTGATATTTACAATATTATTGTTAAAAAATTGACAGAGTGGTAGCGCGCAATGGATGGCCGTTAACATTGGCTCAGTGGAAGAGAGTCGACGAGCTAAGAAATTCTCATGAATTTAATAAAGTAGAAGCACCTGCTAAGAAACAGATGACAAGAGAAAAGGTAATACGATTAAATTACAAATGTTTACTAACTTATATATTTATAATAGCAAAAATTTTATATTTAAATTATGATAATTAAATAACATCAAAGCCAATGACTGAATTTCGTTTGGATAGATAAACGTAATATCGGTTTTTAGATGAAAATCGATATTGTAGAAAATATTCAAGTGTGGCAAAAATCCTTTTAGTCTTATAGTTTCAAAAAAAAAGCTGTACGCTCAATTTCCTCTCGGAATTATGTTATCTGATTTTATGTATGTAGGTCGTTACATTTTTGGTATAAAAATCTCCTTCCTTGGGGTTCAAGTTTGCTTTATACCAAATTTCATCGAATTCGGTAGATTTGTTTGTCTTCGTTTGTAACTGTTCACAAAATACGCGTACATCAAATAAAAATAAAATCACAACCAATTTATAAAGTCTTTATATATAATTAAATTATAATTCGTAACATAGTAGAAGGTTGACACAGTAAAATCTAAAATAATAAATTAAAATTTCACGCAATATGACCAAATTCATATTTATTGTCCAAAAAATAATAAGCTTTGAAAGGTTATTTTAATTTAATAAATAATTTAAAAACAAATAAATAATACTCGTTTAAAAAAAATCAATTCTATATTACTGAGTCAGGGTGGATCTGCAAAAGAAAAAGAAAAGACAATCTCAATACCAGCCAATCAACCTCAGTTGGGTGATGCTTATGTGGAACTCGAATGCTCTCTGGCTGTAGGAGGAGCTGTAGCCATGCGAGACGATGTCAGAGACCTTCAGTTTGCCGCGGCACGAAAAGCTTGGGATGCACATGAACATGGGAGAAATCTAAGAGGTGCACAAATTAGGTAAGGAATATAATTTAATCTTTTTCATAATTATATTAAAGAAAAAAAAGCTGTATAATTTTGTAAAAAAAAGAAAATATATATACAAAATTATACTTAAATTGATTTGATTGAAGATGGGGGATCTTTTATCACGCTCTGTATGAACACTGCATATAGATATCACAAAACAATTTTTGAATTATTTTCACGTCTGGTTTATAAATTAATTACTACAATCCAATCAAAAAAAAATTGTTGAAAATATAACGACACGGTTGCTGATGATCAATCAACATTTTCACTCCCTAATTTTACGGTTTTAAAAAACATTGAAGCTATTTTTTTTTGTAATTATTTTTTTATTTCCGAATTACTAACTCAATTCATCTTTTAAATCATCATCTACTAAGGCTATCCGTGTATGTAAAATATTGAAATGTAGCTTTATTGTCGTATAATAATATATTGCTTTTACTGACAGTAATTGTTTAACAAATATATAAATACATATCTTATTGTATATTTGAACTGAAATAAAGTATGTATAAAATTTATTATTTGTCTTATTGTATATTTAGAAATGACTTCAGAGCGGAATTTTTGGAAGCCTTGCCACCGCCACCTTCGGAAAGCTCTCAGACCGTTCCAGAGGTTAGCGTATTAAAAATACAAAGAATAAACAATATTAATTTCAATAAATAATTCGAATATATTTTCGATTAAGCATTAATTTCGTTTTAGGAATATTATATTGACGAGATGGCGGGAGAAGATAAAAGTAAGATTACACAGATAGATAATTTGTTTATAAATACTAATGTTCTTTATATAAGTTATTTGGTAAAAAATGTATTTGTTTTAAAAATAATTTAATACATATTACGTTTTTTAGAAGAAGAGCCGTGTATTGTACAACAAGGGCCCACCCCAGCCTCAGAAAGTGGACGTAAGTTACTTGACTAAGTAAATAGTACTTAAGTTTAAGTATTTTATTTCATGATATGGCTTAAGGCTTAACGTGTTTTATACTCATGTTCAAATGAACATATATAAAATATATACATTAGTAATTTTTATCAAGCAACAAGATAGTAATGAATTAAAAAAAAAACATCTTCACATAAAGTTTTAGAAATGTCCGTCGAAAGTGAAGAAGAAGCAAGATACTTGACAATGCCTGAGCTGTTAAAAGACAAATTTATACCGTTGTACTTTGTACCATTCTGTACGAAGGAGATTGATGAGAGTGGGAGGTAAAAATAAATATATATTAAAGATTTTTATAAATAGAACTGACAAATGGGCTACCTCATGGTAAGTGGTCATGAACATTGCGAGTGTAAAAAAAATGACTATTCCACATATAATCAACTCATTATTAATCCTGAATTATCAATCACTTGGAGTTAGGGCTTTATGCGAGCCCGTCTTGGTAGGTACCACATGCACACAGGAATACTCGAGTAAAATGAATAATGAATATTTTATTGGTTACCTACCTCGGTTATACAAATAAAACGCTTATATATTATAAGCCTTATGTAGGTTTATGGCGTCAACAGTAAATAATTCTGTTAAAACTGAGTACTCTAGGTTTTCTTAGCGTTAAGACTTTGTGTGAGTCCGTAGGTAACATTCGTCATAATTATATTCTACCACAAAAGAGCAACTTCTTCTTACATTGTTTTGTTTAAAGGGAGAGTAGACCAGAACAGGCACAAAGGTCATAACATCTTATCCCAAGGTTGGGGGGTGATGACTAGTTCCCCGGTTCGAATCCCGGCCTAGTCGATGTAGAAAAAGTTCATTAGTTGTCTATTTATTAAGTAGCCCATTTTCCAGTCCACCTATCTATGAGATATAAGAAAAAATGGAAATAATAATTAAGTGGTTTTATTTTCTCAAAAAATCTACAGCATATTATTAACTCCTGAAATGATGGAAGCTACCAAGAAGAATCGTCATAATAATATCGAAGCAGCATTAGAGCGCATGCGTGAACTACAAGTATACAACGAAGAACACGTTCTTGGACGGCAGAAGAAGAGATGTCGTCTTCTGGAGAAACTGTTCGTTGGTATGTCTTGCCATGGCTTAGGCACAGAGGGAAAAAATACAGTAGGCAAGAGGTCAAAATTATAGTGATTTTTATGGAAAGTTTTCTTAAAAAAAGTGTTCAAAACTCAGAAACGATTTTTAACTCCAACCACATACTATCGATGACGGTATGTATAGCAGTGAATTTGATCTATAATAATTATTATACTAAAAAGCTATCGTATTTATTGTAAATGAATAAATTAGAAATTCCGACGGTTGACTGTTGTTGTTGATAGACTAATAAACCATCAATACCTTCGAAATAATGTAATAATAGTACTCTAAGTTGATAATATAATCTATACTAATATTATGAATGCGAAAGTAACTCTGTCTCTCCGTTTGTGTGTTGCGTTTTCACGGCTAAACTACAAAAACCGAATTTCACGAAATTTGGTACGAAGCAAACTTGAACTCCAAGGATACTTTCATACCTAATACTTAACGACCAACCACTGAAAACTAGAGCAAATCCACGGGCGACAATTAGTACTATGTAATTATAGAAGTCATCGTAACATGCTGATGACATTTCTTGCTATTCGGTCTTATTGGACTTGGTGGTAGTGACAGAAAAATTCCAAGTCATTAGTTACAAATATGGCGACACACAAGGAAGATTAATCGATTTTATGGAAACTATTTATTTTGTCACTATGTCACACAAATATTCTTACGTAATTTTGCAAATCAGGTCCAAATATTATATAATATTGATTTTTTTTTAAAGTATGCTTGATTAATTCCACACCTAAAATAGCTCCAGGAAAAGGAACTCTCAACGGCCAAAAGTACAGACACTAAATTTTCCATACATATAAAACCTTGTTTTTCAAAACTTTTTCCTATTAATTTTTGTTGCTATTGTTCGGTGATGATAAATATTATCTGTAGACTTTCTCTAGTTGTATTTAAGTAATGCTCTGACTTGAACTAACGTATGCTCTTATAAACCACTCAAGTCACAGTTCATGAGAGCGAAAACGTGACAATTCAACTGGTGATAAGCTGAAGGCGCACTTTGCATCTGTCAGAGCTTCAAGCGTTTATTTTTTTTAATTTATTGTAACGTCTAGAGACGGTCAAATGTTTCAAAATTGAAAAACCGTAAATTTCAACAGATTCACAATGGAATCCGGCACTTAATGAAGTTTTAGAGGAACGAGATGACGCGATTGCTCGTGAAGCGCTCAATCGAACGCTTTCGGCTACGAAAAAGAAACAAGAAGGGAAGAAAAAATAAGCAAAACTGAAATAAATATAAAAAATCATTGTTGTGTTTTGTTTACTATAGCCAATAACATCTAATGGTGGATACTACTATTCATTTCGAAACTGAAATTGATTGATAATTATCAACTAGTGGTTCGCACGCGAAACTTCTTGAATTTTCAACAAATTTTTACAAATTTCGAAACCTATGGCAGGTTTTTCTTATTTAATTTCATTGTAAGCTGATGACGTCTCGTCGCACAATTTACATTTGTTTTTTCCTTAAACAGCAATAGCGCCGCTCTATACGTGGTCAGTAACTTTTTCCGCTCTCTAAAATAGATTCTTTGTTAAATCATAAAAATCTTCAAAATAGCTAGTATTGTCCCATAATCACTGAGACAAAAATCGGCTTACGCTATTAATATATAAGATTTATTATTAGCTCTTAACTGCCCGTAGTCTCACCAACCAGCGATATTATTTATAATAAAGCGTACATGCATTTTTATCTTCTTCGTCGATGTACCTTCCCCTTTTTAGTAGCAGTGCCATTTCTATGCTCGTCGAGGTCACGAATGCTCGAGTATAGTGAGTAAAAAACCGTTGTCACCATCGTGACTGACGCTGAGGGTATGAAGTTATGTGACTTTTTATATGGCATCATTTTCATTGTCTAGTTACCAAATTTCATAATATGACGATTATTAAAGCATATTTCGATTTTTGAAGAGTATGGTTAGACAACTAATGGGGTCAATTTAACCCGAAAATTATGAAAAAATTGTGGTTCAGTATAAATTTCCATGAAGCTGAAAATCTTAGGGGGAAAAGTATAAGAATTATTGTATAGTAGACAATTATTGTCGGAACTATTCTTATCTAAAAAGGACAAGGAAACCCATTTATGTGAACTTTGACCTTGCTTAAATTTTATTGCACACATAGGTAACGATCTTTTCACAATTTATAACGGTATCCCTGACTTTCGTTTAAATGTTCGGTTTCTTGGTAGAATCTACATTCCAAATAGGTGGTAGCTTTACTTAATATAGTTTGTTAAATGACGATTCAAAAGTGCTTGTAAAAGCCTACTTGAATAAAGTATATTTTGAATTTGATTTTTTATTTTGGAAATGCATGCAAGGGTGAACGACTATTATGACTGAACTGAAATTACAACATTATAAACGGAATCTAAAGAAACACGTACAAAATGGATACGAATCGATTGAAGACAATAAAAAAACATCATAATTTTGCCCTAATATAAATAAACAAAGTCATATATAAGAGACCAGCTTCAAACAAATAGAAAATCAAAGCGTTAATTGCTTTTTAAATTGGTTTTTGCGTGATACGTCAGCAAGTCAAGTTTGCACATGCAATCCCCTTTCATTCCCATTATGGTAATATTTCACTTGCCTTTGAGCTGATAACGTCCAATATGAAAAAGTTTAATGACCTATCCCTTGGTAGACCAACCAATATACATGCAAATGAATTTATTAAAAAAGATACGTTGTAAACAAATTTTACCGTTAGATAATTCTTCAAAAAGGTTTTTTGCTGAGGATATTTTGATTAAGTAAATTTTATTTGTGTGCAAAATTTAAGAACAAACTGATTAGCTTGTGCTGATTTCAATATTAACACGTTTAATTTCGATATTTGTAATTTCAGTAGTTCGGGATGGCAAAATAAAATTATATTGTACAACGATGTTTCAATCTCTCTCTATATTTTTACAATGATCACAATCATCCAATTGTTTTCCTTATGACAGCTCAATCACTTTTAAAATAAAAAATAGTGTTACATGCCAGTATTCAATGTTATTCCATATAAAATAATATTAACTAAAGTTGTACAAATTATTGATCAATTAATTACAATGATAATTTTATATATTTATAATATGTAATAATAATAATAATGTGATATTATTAATGATATAATTCATTATTATATCCAATGACGTAGCACCGTATTGGAGGCTAGGGCTAGTCTCTAACATATTGTTAATCTTGAGGTTTTTTTTTCGTAAGTGGTACAGATTTCGTTTTGAACCCAGCTGGGCTTCCGCCGGTTACTACGTTTGTATCTTGTGGTCAAAGTCAGGTTGGTGATAGTATAATAGACTTAATACTGTCTAGTTAATCTATAAATTTGTTTTTTTTTTTATTCTTATCTATACTAATATTATAAATGTGAAAGTAATGTCTGTTACCTCTTCACTTTTAAACCGCTGAACAGATTTAATTATTTTTGTGTAACATAGGCTTTTTTAATTCACCTCCCGAAGGGGTAAAATGGGGGTAACGGTTTGTGTTCTATAGTTAAAGTTTTATAAATTTCTAGCGGATAAAGTCGTAGGTTCAGCTAGTACTTAACAACACAAAAAAAAACATTGCTCAAAATTCTTTAAACAAACAAATGAATTAATAATAATAGTAATACGCTTAATTCACAATGCAGTGTATTTTATGGATACAGAATAATTAGTCGAAACTTTATAAATAAAATGTACAGGAAAATACGAACGTAATTACGACCCTATCCGCTCCCTCTAATATCGCTACGTTGTAAATGCAAAATATCGCACATTCTTCAAAGCCAATTTACATTTCACAAAGACACACGCATGTATATAAACACATACGAACGCGTATATATTAAGGCCCGACTTATATGGCGCTAGTAAAATAAACAGAACTAAATAACGAACACGATGTTACTCTATAAGTAATGTACTCTATACTCTAAAGTATTTGATTTCAGATTAATTAAGAAACAGAGAAACTATTTGGAGCAAGTAAAATATGTAAAAGATCTAGATTTATTTTGCACGCGTGAACCGACAACGAAACGATAAAGACTGTCGTAATATTGCATTTTGCATTTATGAGCGGTGATAGGGAACAACCTTTGCCTATTGTTTACTTAATATTGAAACTGAACATTAAACGATTCGTAGCCCTTGGAACTTGGAGTAACAGTCTAAAAACCTTCATTAAAATTACAAAACCTCGCCTTAATGTCTGTTCTGGTGACTGGGAGGTTGGTTGATTTTTTGTCCAGAAGACCGGAATGCCGTCCTGACCACCGTTATGATTGGTACAGAATCAATTTTCAAATTTTATTTGGGTAAAAAATAATAATCGTGATTCTGTGTAACGTTATGTAAACGCAGCCTAACACCTCATTTGAACACGCAAGCTCATACGTAAACATAGCACCTATTTGTTAGCTTAGTAAGCTTACTAAAGGGCTTTGGAATATATAGATTGTAAATAAATCGATGAATATTCAGTCAATGAAATTATCTCGGACTAGCGACGCGCCCCGGCTTCGCAGGGGTGCTATTTTGTAATGAAGAATATTTTATGATATAGACATCATTTACACCTGATATCATTCAATGATAAATCTTTCTACCAGTGAAATTATTAGAACTGGATCTTTACTTCAGGAGGTTGCCCCTACACACAAACAAACAACTTTTACCTCTTTATAATATTCGTCAAATCAGATAAAAAAAAAGTATTATTAATTCAAGCAGGCTAAAAAAAAAGCACTTCCTAATTGTCATGTTACAGTTTGGAATTGAATGTAAAACTACCTCCGGTTCGGAAAGTAGATTCTACCGAGAAGAACCGGCAAGTAACTCAGTAGTTACTCTTTTCTACCATTTCATTTACAGAGTACATACAGTAATTACAGGTACAATTAATTTTTTAAATATCCTGCTTAGAAATTAATAAAACAATACAAGTCCATAATACTTTTTTATCTTTAATATAATCTTGTATTTAGTATGCCTTTATTAATGTTTTTTTGACATGAGCTATAAATTTCTAAATAGGCCTAGTTAAAAATAACTGTATATATTAATTAACAGTCTCGATTTTGACGCATAAAATTATATTTATTATTAAAAAATATGTTTTATTAATTATCATTATAATTCATTGATTATCGATACAAGCGATTTATTTACCTGACGCCAACGTTTTTTTTTCTCTCATACATATATGTGATATCTTGCAAGTTCTTTAAGCTTCTAGCTTATATCGTAGTAACACATATCTGGGCATTTTTTTTCGACAACTTCAACAATCGTGATCATATTTCAGTCAAGTAACACAAAATGTTTATGAATTATACACCTAGAATGAAACATGAATTACCGTCAATTAGTGAAAACCATATAAATATTTGTTTGGTTATGTTTTGATTTTATTTTGTTGAGGGTACAGAGAGGGAACCGAGATGGCCCAGTGGTTAGAACGCGTGCATCTTAACCGATGATTTCGAGTTCAAACCCAGGCAGGCACCAATGAATTTCATGTGCTTAATTTGTGATTATAATTCATCTCGTGCTCGGCGGTGAAGGAAAACATCGTGAGGAAACCTGCATGTGTCTAATTTCAACGAAATTCTGCCACATGTGTATTCCACCAATCAGCATTGGAACAGCGTGGTGGAATATGCTCCAAACCTTCTCCTCAAAGGGAGAGGAGGCTTTAGCCCAGCAGTGGGAAATTTACAGGCTGCTAATGAATGAGGGTACAGACGCGCCAGAATGATCTATTTTATAATATATAGTAATTTATAATTACTATTCTAAAATGCATAATGTATTTTCTACAGCCCAATATCTTATTCATCTTGATAAAGATTATTTTATCACAAACTAAAACAGAGTGGCTGCAGTCATTTTGTTACTTAGAGAAGTTGTAGCTTTAATAATTCCTAAGCCACTTCGATGTCGATTCACTTAGTCGCGCAGGTGGTAAAAGTACTTAACGGACACACTGAAATAAGATAGCGTACACAATCATTGACACAGATACGACACAGATCCTTGTTTTCACACATTGTAAACCTTCAGAAAGGTATGGTAAGTTCTAAGAAAACCGGGTTATATGGGATTTCCACCCTCTAAAACCACTGCGATGGCGTCATCTTCAAGGAAATTGCTTGAAATTGCTCTGGGATCAACAACCCTGACTCTGAAATATCTAAAGTCATATTTTAGGTAAAAAAGGGGGTTTCCGGACGCCCGAGAGAAGAGAACTTACACTGTTCAAAATACGGCTAGCGCTGTGGGTTAGAGTCAGAGAAGAGGAGCCTGCCTACCGTTGCCGTATGCGTAATATAAAAAGAAGCCAGACAGAATGGCGCCGTAACGCGTTACGTAACGATGTTGTTCACTTTCCCATAATAAGTTAGCACTTAAAAACACTTTTTATAAATAAGAAATTATTCGATAAAAGATAGGATTCTAAGATGACATCTTAATAAGTTTTATATAATGAGAATATAACTACAAACATTTCTAGATTTGCCAAAATATAATTTATCAAAATATACTTTATTCGAGTAGCACTTAAAAGTTCTTTTACATGAATGGCCTATGGGCCATCTGATGATAATTACACCCTGATGATGAACAGTGGCCCATGGACATTGTAGCCTAGAGAAATTTTAATTATTCCAAAAGAGATTAAATTTAATTCAATGTGCCACTGACCTTGGGAACTAAGATGTTATGTCCTTTGCGCCTGTAGTAACTTTGGCTCACCTACCCTTCAAACTGGAATAAATTTTACTTAGGGGTTAATTTGTTAAATGTATTTTTACAAAATGAAAGCTTTACCATTATAAATTAAATATTTATTAATATACTTATTTAATTTGTTAATAATAGCATTAAATTATCCTAATAAACAAAAAAATGATGTTGTGTTTCCGTGCGTTCATAAATTATTTAACCGAATCTGATAGGACTTTGGTGAGTTATTCTACGTTCTTTTGCGAAGGTCCATGGCCTTAAAACCTATTGTTTTTATATTTGTCCTTTAATATATACGTTTTATATTGAACCTAAGTCTACCCGTGCGAAGCCAAGATAGGTAACTAGTTTATGTATAAATGCTTATTTGTTTTATAAAATAAGAAATGAGTCGAACAATACTTTTACGTAACGTAAATTAAGACACATGACAGGCTGTTAATGCCCCACGGCTGTGCAAAAGCCTCCTCTGCTTAAGAAGATTGTGAGCTTATATTACCACGCTGCTAATACAAAGGTCTGATTTCGAATTTCTGAGAAATTCGTCTGACATGAATTATAAACACAAATTAAGTGTATATAATATCTTCGGTTAAGATGCGTGTCTTATAACTTATGACCAGCTTGGCTCCAACATTCTTTTTTTAACCAACAGTCTATTTTTAATCAGGGACATCATATCTAATATATTTATTGTTAATCCATCAAATTACATACATCAAAGATGCCCTGTACGGCTAAACTAGGAGACGCCGTATCTTAGAGGCCAGTGACTTTCCAATCAGTGTTTATATCTATTAGACTTATTATTAAGTTTTAATTTTAACATCAGTTAATTTACTTCACTCAATAAAATATTCACATAATTCTCTTTGCTCTTTTTATAGTATTTTTTCTACTTTTAGAGATATAATCATAAAACGTTTTATCGTTGTAAAGATGGTTCCAGAAACATATTAACATCAAACAATTTATTGTTTTTAGCTAAATATGAGAAGTATTAGAAGATAAACTGTCTGAAAAGAACAGCCTTATATTTGTATTCGGGTTACTGCAGATTACAACTGTGCCAAATTTTAGGAATTTACGTAAAATCGTATGTATTGTACAAACACTGGACAACTTTCAATTTTTGAAAGAACTCTTGGAAAATTGATTGTACGAGTAAAATGCTTAATGTAAAATATTTAAATTAAACATAAATATTATGAAATCTTTTCCGAGTTATGTTGTTATATGTTATTATAAAATCCGCAATGATGTTCCATAAAAAGACGGGCATCCTTTGGCAGTAAAAGTAGAAGCTAATATAATATGGTACATTGCAGTCTTACCGTCGTTCTTTAATACCTGAGACATCTTCATTCAGGTGTGATATAAATGCGTGCCTCCAGGCCAGTTGAAAGGCTACAGCTCCTAATTGCGGCGACCCCGTTCATACTTATAGACCACGCTGGAAAAACTTTCCTCGCGTTTTTTTTTTAATATTTTAGCGTTGCCAATTTGTAATTAGCACTTTGTTTCAATCGCGCGTCTACGAAGCTAAAAAATTCAATAAGATGTTCAAATAGTTGGCTTTCTTCTGAATTTATTTATGTTTAATTTTTGTAGAGAATTCCTTGGGCGTTGTGACCATGTTGTGAAAGTTAATTAAAACTACGGTCGCGTTTCAGGTTTAATGGGAGGTATGAAGGTACCTGGATTTTGGAATGAGATGTTAAATGACAAATAACCTCATGTTTACTATGTGGGGACCTTGGTAGGCTTCTATTCTATTCTTAGAACGTGTACAAAGAACTTTCTTGTCCACTCAAATTATATAAAAGTTTTTTTAGCGTTAAATATGTAATTATTTTTTTTTTTATTTATATACAAAGACAAATTTAAACATATTACAACGAAAAACTAGTAAAGACTTCATAGTTGAAAAAGAATTCATAATATATATATCGATCGATATAAAATATATATATATACAGCTATATACCTACTAATATATTACATTAATACAAAATACATTTAAATTAAACTCCGATATTCCAATGACAGTACATTTAGAATTTTGAATTTTAATATGTAAAGTCGTGTAGAGATGTCAACATCTTTAAACAAATTATTTTACGAGCATCTAGATCTGAGTACACTATTTGGTGTTGATTTTTTGGACATGGAATACAAATGTATAACGTGTATGAATACTAGTAAATTTTATAAAAATGAGACTGAGCAAATAAGGAAATAAATGATTTCGTTTTAACAGAGACCGAGAACATTTATTTCAAATCTGGAATCTTTGAAAGACATGCCAAAATTGTTAGAGTGTAATTTCAGTAGTTCGGGATGGCAAAATAAAATTATGTTGTACCATGATATTTCAATCTCTCTCTATATTTTTACAATGCCCCAATCATCCAATTGTTTTCCTTATGACAGCTCAATCACTTTTAAAATAAGAAATAGTGTTACATGCCACTGTATTAAATGTTATAAAATAATACCAACTAAAGTTGTACAAATTATTGATCAATTAATTACAATAATAATTGTAATAATATGTAATAATAATAATAATGTGACATTATTAATTATATTATTAATTATGATATCCTATGACGTAGCACCGTATTGGAGGCTAGGACTAGTCTCGTAACACTTCACTTCTAAATTTCAAAAGTAAGTGTTTACAGAATATATTTTTCATACGGTCCATTTTATCTATATATTTATTGTACGTTGGATTCCAAGCAGTTGGAGCATATTCTAATATGCTGCGGATTATATAAACTTTCCTTGGTGGTAAGGTTTTGTGCAAGCTCAGTATTGTTTTATTCCGATTTGAACTCTCATCTTAGTCCCCAATGTTGGTGGGGCATTGATGTAAGGAATAGTAAATTTCCTTAAAACACCACTGTCTTTGGGTGTTGGCGACAACTTACTATCATGTGGCCCATTTGCTATTCCGTCCACCGATATCATAAAAAAAGAAATAGCGAAAACTTTTAGCCGCACGAAAGACAAATCCCGTTTGATAAGCTTTGTTCACAATGTGGTTATTATGACAAATAAAAAGGAGTTATTATCAATGTGTACACCAAACTTCTCATTTACACTATTTATAATAGTATCATTAAATTTATATATATATCGAAGGGGTTAGGCATCAAATAGGCGACGAAATGTAAGACTATTCGTTCATGTTTATAATATATCTCTTTTTGATATTCCATCGATTATGACAGTTTCGGCTGTCACGTTTTCTCTGTCACGTCATACTGACGTTGCCAGCATCTATGGCATAAATTAAAAAAAAAAAAACCCAATTAAACTTTTTGATGCTTCGACATATATATATATATATATATATATATATATATAAATGTTATTCTAACTGATTATGTATCGAAATATAATGATTATTATTACAATTTTAGTGCTACAGAGATCTACTAATTTTTAATAAACATATCCCGAATTTGATGAGGAAATAACCTAGACCTTCTCTTTAGTTTATTACGAAGTTTGTGTGGATAATCTTCAAATTTATTTTTAAATTTTCATAACCCACGGATGAAAGGCCAGACAAGGCAAATAAGAGAGAAATCCGCGATCCAAAAAGGAATATCATAGTGAGAAATCCAATAAGACTTGTGATCCGTACAGATTTTCGACCAGAGATTATGATAGACTAAAATAAAAACAGATATGCCATTTTCCCTTTAAATATAATTAAAGAGAGATGGCCCAGTGATTTGAACGCGTAATTACGGTTGATTACGGTTTCAAACTCAGGCAGGCCCCACGGAATTTACAAGTGCATAATTTGTGTTTGTAATTTATCTCGTGTGTGGCCGTTAAGGAAAACATAGCGAAGAATCTTGCATGTGTCTAATTGTAATGAAATTTTACCACATGTTTATCCACCAACCCGCATTATAGCAGCTTGGTGGAAAAGCATGACGAGTTCAGATAGAAAAACAAACAACATTATAGGAATGTTTTCAAACATACCATAAACTACTGGAGTATCCAATTATTTTTCTATTTTTAAATGCTTTACTTGGTTGTAGGATTTTGTGCAAGCCCGCCTGGGTAAGTAGCACACACTCATCGGACATATTATCGCCAAACGGCAATGCTTAGCATTGTTGTGTTAGTTCGAAGTGTAGGTAACAGATACATGGGACTTAGTTCCCGAGGTTGTCGCATTGGTGATATAAGGAGTGATTGATATTTCTTACAACACCAATGTCTATGAGCAGTGGTGACTGTACGTGAGGTCTGATTGGTATCTCAACCGTATGGCGTAAAAAAAACCATATCTGAACCGTTGATCTATACGAGTTGGGAAGGCAATATCAGAGTTATTGCATATGCTCATTCAGTGGCCACTGCGCGCTTAAAGCGTATTGACTCAAAGGCGTCGGACCGACTATATCTTTTAATCTTCGACGATCACCGTTATATATATATAAAGAGATTGCGATATATCTTATAAAACAAAGTCGCCATCAGCTGTAGGCTTAGATTTTTAAACTACGCAAGGGATTTTAATGCAGTTTTCATCAATAGAGTAATATAAGAGGAAGGTTTATAAGTATATTTCATACGTCGAGAAAAGTTATGAATTTTAACTATCCTAACTGGAAAAACACAAGGTTCTCTTTTTTAATGTTTATAATTAATATTCAATTTAAATATTATTTTTTATTTAGTTTATATGCCCTTATTGTACCCGTGTGGAAACAGGATGGGTAGTTTGTTTTATTTAATATAATTATTGCATTCAAAGGATACGCGAACCAAAATGTTGAATCACCGTATGTTTTACTTGGTGGCAGGGCTTTGCGCAAGCCCGTCTGGGTACCACCCACTCATCAGATATTCTACCGCCAAACAGCAATACTTAGTATTGTTGTGTTCCGGTGGGAAGGGTGAGTGAGCTAGTGTAACTACAGGCACAGGGGACATAACATCTTAGCTCCCAAGGTTGGTGGCGAATTGGTGTAATGTAGGGAATGGTTATTATTTCTTACAGCCTCAATGTCTGCGGTCAGCGGTGACCACTTACCGTGGCCCATTTGCCCATCCACTCCATATTACATCAAAAATGTAAGGTTTCAAAATTTTACATTTTTATCAGAATTGCATGTCATGCTTTGGTATTTAAAACTATTGCTTTAAATTTAATATATACATAAAGACATAAATATACAATAAAATAATAAACAACGATAGGAGAGTAAATGAGAACAATTGGCACTGGCTCAATACAAATTATAAGCAACTTGTAACGCCATAAATATAAAATCAAATCTGTGATGTTCGTAAGTTCGAACCCAAATAAAAAAGTACAAAGTATTGCTTCTTGTAGAATATATGAGTGGATGGAGAACCTACCCTAAGACAGGGCTTTCCCTAACACAAAGCCCTATCTACAAGTTAATATAGCCCCTTTCTTAAATATTTGATTTGCTTTCAACCGTAGTCTTAGATGTACAATTACACAAGGATATACAAAAATGACAACATTTATGCAAGTAGGTTGTAGTAACCAAGACTGTAAGATTCATAGTCCATCAATATTTTCATATTTTTTTTACAAAAGCGTATTTGATTTAATGTCATGAAAAAAACATTTAATTTAAGGTTAATTCAATAAGAAAAAACTTCTCTTTTTCCAAGACTACTTTACTAAGCTTAAGATTAAGACTACCGTTCTTTATAGGTAGATTGGCGTGCCGAGGAAGACTGGTAAAAGGGTAACCTGGTAAGCTTTCACCACCACCAATAGAATTTGGTGCTGTGAGAAATGTTCACCATTCTTTCATTCTTACATCATCAGAACGTCACCAATGTTGGGTTCTATAAGTTATAATCTTTGTGCCGATAATCACCATTCAAACTGGAAGACAACAATACTAAGTAACGCTATTTAGCAGTAGCTTGAGTGATGAATGATATTCAAATGGGCGTGCCTCTAAAGACGTCATAACGATTATGAGATTATGTAAGGTTTACGACCCCTTAATATTTCACAAATTTATCATTACTCTTAAATTAATAGGTTTGTAATACAGATGAGTCTTAACTAATAATTCTGGGTTCAAATCCGGAGAAGGTTTCCACTGTATTAGTGGGAACTTCATGTGCTTAATTTGTGTTTATAACTGATATCGAGCTCGGTGTTGAAGAAAAAGATCGCGAGGAAACCTGCATGTTGTAGGTAAGAATTTATCACATGTATCTATCAAGACGCATTGCAGCGGCGTGTAGTGACCTCCAACTCTATCTCGCAAAAAGGAATAGAGGCCTTAACCCAGCAGTTAGATATTTACAGAATGTTACTTATTACTTACTTTTACAGGTTTATACAAGTAGTATCTACGATAGAGTTCACTTTCCTTAGCCCAGTAATTGAATTTAGAACAGTTCTGGGAAGCATCAAAAACTTCTCACTGATCTAGTAAGTTCTCAGGTAAAAAGAATTTAGAGGTAATAAAAATTTGTAGGATTCCATTGCATTTTGCTTAGTGAATAATTTAAAAACTTTGTACTTCGTCCTTCTGTCAGTAGTTGTATAATTAACTTTTACTCAACTACATAAATTTGCTAAGAGAGTAGAGCACACTTTCAAGCGCAGCGGCGAAGTCATAACAATTCAAAAGAAAAGTAATCCTCTTGATATGCGATCAAAAGACCAAAGATCATTAATTCTATTTTAGCTATAAGGTATATGTGACCGTTGCATTACAGAAGAAAATGTGACACAATATCATTCGCATCGCTCGGCAGTGGAAGTGAACCCTTATAAAGCTACACTGAAACTTGCACAACCAACTTTGAAGTCTTTGTTGTATCACTGTATCGCGCAGGTGTGGCCTCTACAGATGAATCCGCAGCATGGATCGCTTTAACTTCGAAGCGAAGTTGTGTGTAATCTCTATATATTTTGTAAAATTTTAAAGCAACTACGTCGAGTACTATATTTACGTTTTTTATTCTTCAGCAAAGGAAGTTGACGGAATGAAAGCATTTTGTCTGAAACCATTCTCCTCGAATGAACGTTACGCTTAAAACAAAAAGAAAAAACGAAAGATAAGTTAGTTAAGTTTTATAAGAACTTGTTTCAATGTTGTGTATACGGGAATGTTTTTGAACAATTTGCAACAATCCTTAAGACTAAGGACTTCTCGGAGTTCCGTCTTTAGTTTATCATTTAAAACATGCAACGTAAAAAGTAATTTTACTTTTAGTAAAGTAACATCTGTGAATGATTCTCTCTATACCAATGTTGGGATAAAGATATCGATATATAGCTTATTTCACTACAGCGCTTTAATAATTGTTGGTGGATGCTCAACATGTATATCCTATAAATTTACCACTGCTGGGCTAAATCCTTCTCCCCTTTTGAGGAGAAGGTTACTAGCATATTTCACGCTGCTCCAGTGCGGGTTGGTGAAGGTGGATACTCATGAGGCATATTGTCGTCCAATAGTAAAAGACATAATTATTTCAGAATATATGATACACATAGCCTTTTTCGTGATATGTACTTTCCTTCATCTCGAAATTAACATGAAACTAGTTTTTAACCACAAAATATCGCCTATCAAGTCGCTCTGTGTCACAAGTTAGATCTTCGGTCATGTTTTCTATTTACGTTATTTACATTAACAGCCTGTAAATTTCTCACCGCTGGGCTAAGACCTCCTCTCCCTTTGAGGAGAAGGTTTTTGGAGCATATTCCACCACGCAACTCCAATGCGGCTTGGAGGAATATACATGTGGTAGAATTTCGTTGAAATAAGACAAATGCAGGTTTCCTCACAATGTTTTCCTTCACCGCCAAGCACGGTGGTGCTTGCCTGGGTTTGAACCCGAAATCATCGGTTGAGATGCACGTGTTCGAACCATTGGGCCATCTCGGTTCTGGTCCAACCCGGCTCTACTAGACTATCTCGGATCTACTGGACCATCTCGGCTCTACTGGGTCAACATTCACGTTATTCAAAAAGCATGGGTTATTTCGGGAAATATCAAAGCAAAATTCGGAATTAAGTAATGCTTTAATAATAAGAGTGCCAATTAAATTGGAGCACTTAATGGCACTGGAATCCTCAAATCGGTTATAGCATAATGAGTCATGACAATAAATGGAGTCAACAATAGCTTGCGCAGACCCATGGAAATTGACCCGTGACCTGTAGCGTACCAGTATTAGTGGCGACTGGCTTGATATCAAGTCAGAATTGAACTCTCAACCGTAAACAGAGGAACTGTGGTAATACCTCGTCTCAGACATTTAGCGTATATTTGAAATAAAAACATAATTTGAACTCTGCACCTAAATACCTATTGAATTCCTCATTACAGCTCATACATGTATACAATAAAGAGAGCAGGATAAGTAAGCCAGTCCATAAATAGATACGAATGCCATTATGACGTTGTATAGAGACTACGGCATTCTACAAGTTACTTGAATTTATTTCTAGTAGGGGTGTGGTTATAATTAATATGTATAATTTAATGATTATTTAAAAAACGTTTTTTATTAATGCCAATCTCAATCAATCTATCAAAAATCCATGATCACTTATACAGCATTAGCGACCCACCCTGGCATCGCACAGGCTTAAGAATAATTTATACACTATGACACTCAGGAATAGTGTAACATTCTTCCATTGTAAAAAAATTAGAATTGGATCACTAGGTCAGTGATTATCCCCTACATACAAACAGACCTCTTAATAATATTATATAGATATACATATGTATATGCTACAGTATATTCAACTATTACATAATTTAAAATGCATCGGAAAAAATACCCACCAGTTTAAACCGACGGGAATGAATGGGAGGCATTCGTCTCTCAAGTAAATTGGGATCTGTTCCCGGGAGTTTTGAAGCAAGCTAGTACAAACGTGTACGATTACGTACATCGACCTCTTGGGGCCAATTTCATCACGGTTCGAGATTCTGTGAAGAATTTTAAAAGTACATTCAGTCTTGTGAAACTATCCGGTATTCCGTAGTCAGGTAATTTGGTTTCTAACTTGTATTCCAGAGTGATTCTGGATTGTGCTGTAGAATAGTAATTTATATTGAAATTCGTGTTTTTTCTTTTTTTTTTGTCGCTAGTAAAACGCCTATCACTTTTCCTCTACGTGTAGTGGGGGTTGCATGTGGGACCGGTGCCTATCAAAATTATCCAAATATATATTGGCAGGACATATTTAGAAAATATGTATGCTTGTCGGTTTACTTAATAATAACCAAATCTAAGTAGATTATTGCAACCCAACGAATTGATATTTCTCTCTTAAGGCTCATAGAAGTCATGTGGTTTCATTTCTATTACACTAAACTGAGATAACCTTTCTTTTAGAACACATAAAGCTTTACCAAAAATTACTGATTTAGACAAGCCAGTCTGATTTTTTTATATGATTAGTTCGTGTTTATAATTCATATCATGTGGGATGTTTCGACATACCTAAATATCTAAACGAAATGGAACAAAGGAGAAATAATTTCGTCAAAAGGGTGAGAAGCTTTACCCCAACAGGACGTACTTTTAGAACCAAATGGAAAAACACGTCCAAAAAACACTTAAAATAATACAAATATATTATGACATTAAACTATATTAATAATTATAGTCTTCGGTTAAAATTATATATTAAAAATGGGGCGCGTCTACATATCAGATGACCTCATTTGTTTAAGTCTGAGCGTTTGTGCTCATATGTCCTATAATGCATATATGTAATATAACATTTGTATGTGTAGCAAAAACGCAATGGTAAATATATAAACATATATATATGAGTGTGTGTGTATAATATAGTCCCTTAATTCTCGACTCGCTCGCATCACATTTATGTAATACTAGTATTCATGTTTGCCAGATGAATGGCGAAAAAATATTTCCTATATTATGTGGTAGTAGAGCATTGTGAAAGCCTTTCTCAGTAGATATTACCAAGTCATTAGTTATTCTACGCGAAATAATACTACCTAGTATTATTGTCCTCCAATTGTGAGAGGTACAAGCGACAACTTCTTAGTTTCCAAGGTCGGTGGTGAATTGACGATGTTAGAAATAATAAATATGTCTTTCAGATAATGTCCACTGGTGAAGACGAACTACTATCATTCGTTAGGAGGCTTACCAATCGCCCTTTTTTACTATATTGTAGTAAATAATCTCATTAGCATCGATCTTTAATATTTGAAACATATATTACAGAAAATATTTAATTAATTGTAATATTAATATTAATAAATTAAATCATATTTCATAAGAGGCGTTCATTTGACATCCCTATAACACAATTGGACTGACAATAATTGTTCAACTGCCAACAGCGACAAGGGTACAACACAATAGAGACGAGACGTCATATGGAACCGTGTCACGTTACGTATTGATTTAGCGCCGTTTCGTTAATGTGCATAAGTTCTAAGTCGTAACAGCTACCATTGAGTATTGGATTTTAAAGCCTTTCTCATATTAATTACATGAGGATTTCAATGGAAATATATATTTATCCTAACAGTATTTAACAAGTATATGACTATTTTGAGGATCTATAAAAATAAAAATAAATCTATCTCAAACTTCGTACTTTTTCGAAAGTAAAAACGAAGCGGATAGGACAAACATAATTTTTATAAATGTGTCTGTTTGTCAGCGCGTATCTCATGACAAGTACTGAAAAGGGTATGGTACCTAAAATTTGACCACCCCCTCTCCAATCTCAAATGCAGTTGAAGTCACAGGCAGAAATTAGTCAAATATCAAAATCAAAATATCCTTACTCAAGTATGCTCTTAATAGCACTTCTGAATCGTCATTTTACTAAATTACTACCAGATTGGAACGATGATTCTAAAGAGAAAGACCGACCAAAAGTAATTTTGGGATCAGAGTAATGTATGTGATGTTGTCCAATATTTATTTATTTATTTATATAGGTATTTCGCCAATTATATAAATCATCCTTGCGACGAAGCGTTGAAATACGTTGATAAAAAATATCTTGACATTTTTATATATTTTTAATAATCTTACAATATTTTAGACGTTTAGCAAATCCTTTGTACTAATATATGAGGAGACATTTTTACTATAATGCCTAACTGAAAAAATACTAAACTAATATGAATATAACATAACTAGGTAGGTCTTAGTTAAGGCCCGTCTGGGTTGGTGTCGCCCATTCATCAGGTATTCTGCCGCCAAATACCAATACTTGGTATTGTTGTGTTCCGGTTTGAAGGGTGAGTGAGTCAGTGTTATTCCAGGCACAAGGGATGTAACATCTTAGTTACCAAGCTCGGTGGCGCATTGGTGATGTAAGGAATGGTTAATATTTCTGACGGCACCAATGTTTGTGGGCAGTGGTGACAACTTAACATCAGATAGGCCATAAGCCGGTCAGCCCACATATAAAAATAAAAAATAAATCTTATACCAGAAGAAACAGCGCGCTTCGGAGGTATACAATAAATAATATTTATGTATGTATATACAATAATATTATTCAAAAAGTTGCTACACGCAGAGTTACACGATTTAAGACTTTTGCCGTGACAAGCGGAAATTATCTGTTCCTATAAATATATATACCTCAAAGTAAAGGAAACGATCTTGAGATATTTGCCTGTGTTAGGAAAAAAATAGCATGACGGATGCGTTATATCGACACGATGCCGCAGCCTCTGCGATCCGTGACGAAGACCTGGGCTATCGCAGTAGTTTTAGTGGGTAGGAATCCCTTCTGATAGGCCTGGTACCTTTCTGAAGTTTCCAGTCCGAGAAAAAAATAAGGATAGCATAGTGGAGCTACAGGATTAAAGCGATTGCTTAGCTGGGTTATACGTCACAGTGACTTTCTCCTTTGGAGGTGATGATAAGCTCCAAATCCACCATGCTACTCCAATGCGAGTTCGTAGATATACTATATAGAAATTTTCATCCGTATCATGTATTCTTATGACGTTTTCTGGCACCAAGCACGACATTCATTATTAGAATTAAAATAGATTAAGCACAACAAAAGTAAGTTTTTTTATGTTTTGAACTTGCTACATTCGGTTAAAAGTTTCGCTCTTCAACGGAGGCATTGTGCATCAAATATCCTATAATATAGTTTTAATAAATAATTTCGTAAAAGTATGCGATCTTTTCAGTTTGAATGATTAAATTAATAACGGAATATTAAAAGTTTCGTAACAGCAATTATAAAAGTCAGCAAAATTGTGATGATAATTTTCCTTATTATTTAATGGCGTGCCGTAATTATAACCCAATTATGAGAAAAGTCCAATCCAAGACAGGCGAAGCCATATAAATTATCAACTATGATTTAGATGTCAAATTTTTTCCAATATAATCTGTACTTAAGAAACAATCTACACCAATAATTTCAAGATATTGTTAATGTCCTAATATGTTTTGTATTGAATTATACTATGTTTAAAGCTATTAAAAATTAAATATGAACTATGGAAAAGAGATGTACTAGCAAAATTTATATATATATGTAAAGCACATTAGAACTAACATCTAAAGTTACGCTAGTAGATTTCCAAAAAATTTGGCTAGACAGGGAAGGCAACACGAGCAGTGAAGGTGATCTTTGACGAACATTGCAAAGGACCCCTCCTTAAGCCCACAACCAGGGCGCCAGTACCGGGAAGATCTGGCTGTTCGAAATTTCTCTCTCTACCCATGACCCAGTAATCACACGGAATGCTGAGAAGTTACGTCTCAAAAAAACAAGTAATGTCTTTGTGCAAATCCATCTGAGAAGCAATAACGCACCTTTTACTGCTGCTACTAAGTGAGCCAGTGTACTTACAGGCGCAGGAACATAAATTCATAGTTGCCAAGTTTGTGGACGCATCGGCGATGCGAAGAATGGTTAATATTTCTTACAAGCCAATGACTAGGGCAGTGATAACAACTTATCATCTGGTATTCAATTCCAAACATATAGTACATTTATTATTTATAATATATACATATAAAAAATATTTATCCTGTTACACAATTAAAAGCGCTGGCTATTTTTCTTTCTTTAAAAACAAGTTATCATTTCCATACGAATGTAGAACAGTTGATACATATTATGGGAAATTTATACAATTTTGCACCTGTAAGCGCTATATACACAGACGTATAAATTATACAGCGATGTTGCAGCGCCGTCCACCGCTATAGGGGATTGAGTTCGTTTCCATTGTTCTCGATAAAGCATTCAAGCTGTTCATTATTAATACAGCTTGAATTCGAGTGCTTAGAGTTATTAATTGGTGTAATAATTTGGAATAATAAAAATTTTACATTTTAATGATGAATACTTTATTTACTTTTTCATAATTAAACTTCTATTAGATACCGATAGTTTGTATTTAGAGCTAAGTCGTATTAATTTATTTGTTTAATTATATTTCCGTGTTCAAAATATACAAAATTTATAAAGAAGCTTCGAATAACTACGCTCAAAGTACTTTTAAGTCCCACACACGTCGTCATTACAAAGGAAGAAGAGCTTAAGCGCCATAATGGTACCACTTAAAAAAATAGATTTAAATTAAAACTTTAAATCTTTAGTTTTTGTTCCTTGCCACTGACGACATTATAGTGCTACTTAACTTGAATACCTCCAGCCATTAAAGGCCTTAACTGTTAAATTTTGAAATATGTCATTTGAACGCCTCGGCACAGAAAATCAAATATGGCAGACAATGATCCATAAATCAAAGAATATTATCATAAATGAAAACGAGTTTGTTTTTAATTTGACCCAAATAAATTAGAAACATAAAAAATGAATAAAACCATCCAGTTACTATTACTACTATGTAAGTTCTTTATCCTAATTATATTTTGAATGGAGCAAAACGGTCTAAAATCATATCCGATCAATTCGTTCAATAAGGCCTCCAATGTCAGCGTGCATTAGTATACTACCCGGCACGAAACTTGACCTAACATGGCGTCCTCTGCGCAGGTACAGTCCTTGCGAAAATCACGTACTATCTAAAAAGCTTAAAATAAATATTTAATATATTAAAGGGTAGGTACGTAATTTATTACGTACCTATTTTATTTCTTTTTATTTATTTATTGATACAATAATTACTAAATATACAATAATTAACCCGTTGTGTTTTAACACAACGGGTTAAAACACAACGGGTTAAAACACAACTAAATATACAATAATTAACCCGTTGTGTTTTAACACAACGGGTTAATTATTGTATATTTAGTAATTATTGTATCAATAAATAAATAAAAAGAAATAAAAATAAAATTTAGAAATATTATTAGAAAATAAATTAATCACTATCACTCAACGGCGTGAAACCCTCAAAATCAGCAAATGAAGTCGAAGTTCTTGGATTGGTACTGGGGTTGGTACTGGTGCTCGGACCGGGTTCGTCATCATCAAAGACTTCCCAATCGCTACTACTGCTGCTATCTGAATCTCCCACTTGAATAACAAGTTGGTCTGTCAACTGGTCCACTACATGGTCGCTTTTGCAATAGTCGTCTTCAATAGACCTTACTTTTGAACATAACTTTTGCCATTCACTTGATCCCATAGCATCTACCTTCTGTTTCACCAGTTCCATAACGCGTGTGACGTTCCACGCTACGTTTTTGCTGCTAACGTAACCTTTGATTGCGGCCCACGCCATTTCAATGGGGTTCAGATCCGGATGATAGGGCGGCAAGCGAAGGACACTATGATTGTGTTGTGCTAATAATCTATCGATATTATAATTTTTTAAATTTTCTTTGTTCGTTTTTATTAGTTCGTACAACTGTGGCTTGTACATTGTTGGATCAAACGAAA
This sequence comes from Vanessa atalanta, assembly GCF_905147765.1. NCBI lineage: Eukaryota > Metazoa > Arthropoda > Insecta > Lepidoptera > Nymphalidae > Vanessa > Vanessa atalanta. The sequence goes on from NC_061878.1 coordinate 12,252,748, forward strand.
TTCCTTTTTCAGTCAGCCAGGCTTGCATGTCGCATTTCTTGGAGTTTGAATTTGGGGCCAAATTATATGGTGTATTATGGTAGGATGCATTGTCTACTACCACGACGGATCTCGGTGGTAGGTTTGGTATTAATTGTGAAGTTAACCATTTGGAATAATTTTCATAATTCATGTCGTCGTGATAGTCGCCCGTTTTGGCTCCGGATTTAAACATTAATAAACCATTTGGTATAAAACCGGCTTCAGACCCTGCATGTACCATAACTACCCGTTGACCTTTGGATATCGGTTTTTTTAAACCTTTTTTTGAACCGTCCGTCCACGCCTTGGAACTTGTGTGCGAAGCGTGGACATACGATTCGTCAGTATAAATTATGGGCCTTCCTTCATGTCTGTACTTTTGTATTGCTTCTAAATATTTGATTCGCTGTAATCTTATACTGGTTTTCTCAATAAGAACTTTTCTATTATTTTCTGTTGCTTTCCATTTAAAGCCTAGATCCTTTAAGATGCGTCGAAGACTCCGTTCAGATCCTTGATAATTTATATCCGATCGCAGTTTTGTCAGAAGTTTCGTAACTGTTGGGATTTCATTATTTGTTAAATGAAAATTATGAATGCATCTTTTGATAACTCCTTGATCGAAATTGTCTATACCAGTTACAGGTTTCGATCTAGCATGTTTTTTTCCAGGCGTCCGGAATACTGTGAGAAATTCTGACTGCTCAGCTTCTTTTACGATTCTCCGAACAGTGCATAGAGAGGTTTTTGTTGCTTCAGCTGTTCTCTCTTTAATTTGAGTATCACTTCTGCCATTAGCTTCGTTTTTTAAAAAACAGTAAACATCGTAAATCATTTTCCGAGCTTGTCTTTTTAGAACTATATTATTTTTTCTTGGCATTTTAGTATACTTCGTTAAAATCTTACTATAATAACAAAAGAAACAACCCACAAAATCAACAATACAAAAACAAAGTTAATAATCAAACACAATTTTACACAATAAAACCGTTATATAATAATAACTTATGTTAATGAGCGTACACTAAGACAACACAGGAACATGCGCGGGCGACGGGAGACGCGGTGGCACTGCGCGGGGCCACGCATCCACCCGTTGCTATGGTTACTAGTAATGGCGGCCTTGTTTGCTATAGTAACGCGCTCCTCGCCTCAGACCGCACCTCAAACGACATCTATTTTTTGTTACTGCGCAGAGTCAAGATTCGTGCCGGGTATTATACGAGTGGTGCTTGTACTTACAAGATCTCTTAGTATACGTGAGATGACTAATCTATACTATAATATTATGAATGTAAAAGTAACTCTGTCTGTCTCTCTGTCTGTCGCTCTTTCACTACCAAACCAATGAACCGAATTTGATGAAATTTGGTATGAAGCAAACTCGAACTCCAAGGAAGGACATAGGCTACTTTTTTGCCTAACACGTAACAACCAACCCTCTGAAAGCAGAAGGCGACAACTAGTGTAAAAATAAAGGCAACAGAACAAACAAAAATTACAGTGGAGGGGCGCGCCTTCGTAAATAGAACTATATCAAAGTAGGAAGTCAAATTTTGATGACATATCTAACGCCCCTCTTACAAAGAGTATTCTACCAATATGTTCGAAATTCAAAACTCTTTGTCTTTTCTGATTCACGATATGATCATATCCGATTATATAAAAAAACCGTGTCATCCAACAGTGTATACTAGATCACCTTACGTTACTCATAGGAATTAAACGGTCAATATGCATTCGTGTGTGAGCTGGTCTTTGTGTGTGTCTTGTTAGTGTGCAGGGCCCTTGTGGACGGTGTTATGCAGTAAATGTGCATTACATAATAATTATTTTCAATAGTTCGAAGACGAAACTAACTTAAATCGAATGAACGACCATCACAAAAGTACAATTATTGTTCGTCTACTATCATTATATACATATCATGCAAGCTCGACTGAACAAATATTGGTAAAATAGTTATCGTTTGATAGATGTTTTTGGAGCTGTTCTGTTCTTGACTATCATAGGTGTCAACAAATCTTAATATCTTTATTAGAATATTACAACTTAATTTTCTCATTAAAAATATTTTCTAGTTCTGACTGTTCTTAATAAATATTATTATTACAATATGAAAGGCCTTATGAAGATCAATGAACTTTTTTTTTTTTAATAAGCATCTTCGTCTATTTCAGTATTATGATATATATACTTTTGATTATTAGGAGCAACTCGAAATTTAACACTATTTTATATTAAGTGTTCATTCGGTCTGTAGTTTTGTTTAGTATGCTTACATCGAATTGTTTTATGAGTTCTTAAGAAGACCCACTGATTATGTACTCGTAAAAAGGCTGGAAGCTTGTCCAATGTACATAGCTATTTAAGATTATGATAAAGGCATCATCTATATAAGATTTATTTTAACGCTTTTAATATTTTTGCTCATTAATCTTAATCTCGAAAACCACTGAAGCGACTTAGAAAATTATTCACATGAAAGAAATTCAATTATTAAATAGGATTATAAGGAGATAAGCATTTTTAAAACACGCGACCGAATATTTACAAGTGTAATAAAATTACCCAATTAATATTTTTTACACTGGTGTATAACACATTCTCAGTCAAATGGAGCGTGGACATCGAAACCATACTAGGTTTGTATTACAGTACGAGTGGCACTCAAGAACGCCGGTTGCTTATTTAATAGCCAACACGAATCACGGTATCAAAAATTTTAAAATTACAATTCCAAAAAAAAAACAACAATTTTTGTACATTAAATATTCGTAATTATAAATAAAATAATTTTATCATTAAAAATTGAAATTTAAAAAAAACAATGTCTATAAATAAACACAACATTTTTCCAAATTTGTAAATCGAATGGAATTAAAAAAAAAATGTTGTTTTTTTGTCTAAGCGTGTAGTGTGCCAGGATTTTCGTTTTTAATTCGTGATAGTGTTAATAGTTTAATAGTACATTCAATATATCTTGGTGTGTGTTTATGTATGTGTGTGAGGCTTGCGGTAATAGAATTAGATTTAATTAAATTAGTTTTGCGGTCTTGTCTTTACTTGTAAATTGGATATTTTTTTATGAGACTTGTGTATATTTTTGGATCAAAGCATTTTATTATATGAATATTTTATTATTGTAAAAGTGCTTCAAAGGAAATATGTAAGGGAATTTTATTTTATTACCATAGATGATTTCAAAGACAATAAATCTCATGGGAAATTTTCTGATGAGAATTAATTATGAATTCCGTTGCTATCTATGAATCTAATTGTTTTTAATTAATTAAGCTATTACTTCGTCTTCCATTAATATAATACGTCATGTCCCCTAGGAGATGGTGAGAATCGTTTAATTTTTTTAACGTCTGCAATTTGCTTAGACATTTATTAATATCGTTTCATTCATACTTATTATTACGACTTTAGACCCTAATATAAAAAAAAAACTTGTTTTGTATTTAAATTAATGGAAAACATAATATAAATATTATAATTGTGTGAGTAGATGCTATTAAGTTTTTATAATATATTTTTTTTTTCTTGAAAAATATTATCATTTAAATAAGTATTTATTTTAAACATATCGAATACCAAATGATATATTTATGTTTGTGTGTATTTGAAACTCGTTTTGATTTTCTTTTTAAGCAAAGGTACGTATTATTGCAATGAGTTCCTTTCTATAAATATAAGATACAGTCAAAATTTAGAACGAAAAGGTTAAAACGAGTGATGTTAATAGTCGTAAAGAAATTTCTAAAAACATGGATAGATTTTAGTGCAGATAATTTTTTATGTAATAATTATAAGGCAATAAAAATAGTTTTGGCTCAGCTAGGTAAAACTGTCCAGTGTGTGTGTGATTTTTTACAAAATCTACTTTATCCCTCATTATATAATAACTGTTCAAACTAAATTCGGTACATAAATATATCCCATTATTGTTAAATATTGGTGACCTCCTAATATATCAAGACCATTATGGTCAAAATTAGCCCAGGCTATCGAAATATGCAGAAGAATTTGTGTCTTGAGTTACACGCGTTCATAGATGTAACTTCACACTGATAAATGAGATGTCTATCTAATATTATAATAACAGGTTTTAAATTTCCCACTGCTTGGCTAAGGTCTTCTCTTCCTTTAAGGAGAAGGTTTTGGAGTTTATTCCACTACACTGCTCGAATGCAGGTTGCTGGATACACATGTGGCAGAATTTCGTTGAAATTATACATACAGGTTTCCTCACGATGTTTTTCTTCACTGCCGAGTACCAGATGACTTATTAACATAAATTAAGCACATGGAATTCAGTAGTTCTTGCCTGGGTTTGAACCGGCAATCAGCGGTTAAGATGCTTGCGTTCTAATCATTGGGCCATATCGGCTCATCTATTTAAAATCCAAATTATTTTTCTTCGTAATTTCGTTCCTGAAAGACAGATCATGGTCGTGATTGCACGCTTGATTATTCATCTCTGTTCTCTGACAACTGTCTTCCTTCAATTCAATTCTTAATGGCGTTCAGAGCCCACCAGGAATAGATTATTTCGTCAATGTCACGCAGGAGCTGTCTCCCTTGTGCACTCGTGTAGGAGGACATATCACAACCTCTGTCCAACTCATGGGCGCTCTGTCACGTGCTCTTGAACAATAGACTGGGTAGCTGCTGACAGTTGCTTTATTACTTACACGCTATTTTAATACGTATATCAATTAAATGGTATACAAATGAAAATCAATATCGCTTTTCACTTTTAGATATTTCCGGTGGTGTTTCGAATTTGTTCTTTCTTTATAGCTATACAGTAATGATCATTGTTTTTGATAATATTACTTAAACAGGTTAATGACTACATATAAAGTAGGTCATTTATATTGTACTAAGTTTAAATCGTGAAGTGAAACGATCACCTCCTGGTTATTTCATCTTTATATCCATTGTTGTACACAAAGTGAAATCTTACAAGCCGGTGATTTCTTCACAAGCTTCCCTCAAATTTGAGTCATTATTTTCTGGTTGTAAATTTATGGCACAAAGAACAACTATTTCTTGTTGAATAAAAAAGAGTATCCAAGAACCTGATAGACTTTAAATTTAGAGGTATCTCGTTTTTTAATGTATAACCGCACGAAATGGAATTTTAATCAAAATATTTTATATAGTTGTAAAACTTAATTAGATCGACCGTTTAAGTGTCTCAAAGATACTTGGTGCTTTGTGCAAGCTCTTCTGGATACCACCCACTAATCAGATGTTATACCGTCATATAATAATGCTTAGTATTGTTGTGATTCGGTTTGAAGGATGAGGGAGCCAGTGAAACTACAGGCACCAGGGGCATAACATCTTAACTGCCAATATTGGTGGTGCATTGGTGCATATAAATATAAATAAATAAATAATACTACATAGTGTGGTATGTGGTCATCACATCTAAGAGTAACTTAAAGAACACCACATGTTTTTGCGGCCAATTCCTATCCCATTTTTTTCTGCTTCCATGCTTCAATAGCCATACTCATGTATTCTTGACTCCAAGACATAATATGTCATTTTGACCATTTTATATGTTAGCCTATTCCACTAACTATAACATAAAATATACTGTATTTTTTTCTCAGCATACCAAAACATAAATGGTCACATACATCAAATGGTCGTCACGTTTGAGAACATACAATATATATGTTTTAAAACAAGATAAAATACACAAGAATCATATGCATCGCTCGTTAAATATGACTTTTTACGATGTAGTCTTATAAAGTAATAGCTAATGGCTTAATTGAATGAATCAGTATTGAAAGGTCTCCTTGAATTAATAATTGTAATCTTGTTAGCGGGACCTAGAAACGGTGTTTCATTAGCTTGTTACTATTCATTCCTCGTGCCAGAGTACAAAATAAAAAAGCAAGTTGGTTTTTAGTTAAGTTCTTAGAGTACTCAACTACTAAAACCCATTGTTTGTATCGAGATAACTTTATTAATCAATTGAAATCGATTAGTTACAAAAACTCATTCTTGATTTCAGAACAGTTACTTTTTTATTTATTTATGGAATAGATTCAAGCGTCATCTCGTCATCGCGTCTCGTTTTAAATTATATTAACCATTTCTTAAAGCGCCAAAACATCACCTAACATGGGAAATAAGATGTAAAGTCCCTTGTGCCTTTAGTTTCACTGGCTCACTCACCTTTCAAACGGGAACACAACACTGCTGAATATTGCTGTTTAGCGACAGAATATCTTATGAGTAGGTGGTACTTACTCAGTCGGGCATACACAAAGCCCTACCAAGAAGTATTATTACTAAAACCGTAATAATAATATAAATGAGAAAGTGAGTGTGTATGTTTGTTACGCTATCACGTCTCAACTGTTAAACCGTTCATCGTGATATTTGCCATACCAAGCATTGGTATGGTAAATATCTAACTAATAACTAAAAAAAACACAAAAAGCTACTTAACGTCTGCCCCTCCCCCTCTGCATCCAAATGAATTTATATTTGGTGATTTAGCAATAGAAACCATAATCTCCAAGAGACATATCGATCAACATTTGATATATAATGGACATATATAATCATGACCGAATGTAATAATAATTAGTATTTATTCGGGGGGGGGGGGGCGAAGATGTTAGGTCTAAAACAGTGACCTATGTTTTTCTCTGGGGATTTTTTAGTATCAGTTTATATAATAACAACGTAGAGTTGTTTCAAGTAAAAATATTTAGCTAACTGAATCAGCTAATTTAAGCTAAAGGTACTTTTATAAAAAATAATAAAATAATTCTAATATACTTTTAATTGTATATTCTAGAATTAATAAATTAATAATGCCTAAAATCGAATTAGCTGAAAGGACAGATGAAAATGTGAAAATTAAAATTGTTCTTTATTCAAGTTGGCTTCAGCTCATGAGATAAATTTTAGGTGTTGTCTTTTTTGAACAAATTATGTGTATTTTGATTGTTTTTGAATCGATTATATTAAATAGTAGGCTAAGTCCTTAGAACATATTAATCGTGATCGAAGAGTCTTAATATGCTTCTTTTTTTCAAATGACAATGTACCTATATGAAATTTCACACGAAAAAAAACTCGTCCCGCTAGTTCCGCGATTCACAAGAACAGTACTGTTGTCATTAATATCTCATTAGATAACGTTTTAGATGAATATAATGCTTCACTAAACAATCTTATTAGTTTTTATTGAGTAAGAAACACGCTAACTTAATCACGCAACGATTTGTAATTTACATTTTATATTCGTTTGATTTCAAAGTAATCACTTACATAAGTCGTGGTAGAAAGATCGATCACCTATGTCAAATAAAAAGTATATATCCAACTTTATGGTCAGGGTGGGCTTCATATACTAAACGGTTATTTTATTAAGTAATTTTTTTGTAATAGATCGTTTTACTGTGTTCATGTTTGAAAGGTGAGTTAGCCAGTGTAGTATATCTATTACTACACTGGCTAACTCACTCACATAATGTCTTAGATCCTAAGCGTATCCCTAGACGATGATGACCATCTGGTAGCCTGTTTGCTCATGAAATGGGGCAAGTGTCACTCGGTTGGAACAAAGTTGTTCTCGCTAAATATTATGTGATTTGAATAAATTAACAATGTTTGAGAATAATTAAAGAGACAGAGATAGAGAAAAGAAAGAAAGAGAAGGAAAGATCGCCCAGAGGAAGCATAACGCATTTTCCGTACGTAACGATTTATGTCAGTTCAATCAACTGTAAGCCGCATAAAAGGACTTCGTTCCAAAAATCGAATCGGACGTCACAGAGATACTACTGATAATCAGTACAGCGTACATTCTTCTACAACTTTTTTTATCTTTATCTGCCAGTATTTTAGAAATAATTTCACATTATATCAAACTAGCTGTCGTACGTTGCTTCGCTTGCGTTTTAAGGGTTATATGTACTACTACGTTCTTACAGTTTAAGCTTGCCAAATTTCATCAAATTCCGTTCAGTGGTTTGCCTGTGTAAGACCAAAAGACAGAATAAATATAATATTAGTATAGATACAATTATTTATATATCTTAAGTAAGAGATAAAAATGATAGGATTGCATATAATATTTGCTTATAACTTAAGTTTAAAAAGTTGCTCTAAGTTGCTCGCAAAATTTTATATCATTTTTCTTTTATTGTACTTTCTGTTTTAGTACTTTAGTATATTTAATATTCATATAACTTATTTCGATGATCCAATTCCGTTTTGTATATTAGGTAAGTATCTTAATGCCATGATAAGGTCTATTTCAAGTCAAATGTGTTTTTCATTCAAAAACAAAAGACTGTAGTGTTCGTACTTAAATTTTCGTAAACATTGTCGTTGAGTAAATAAAATTAATTACACGTAATTGTTTCAGATTCTTTATTCAGCCACTGCAACGGCAGCTGGACGTCAAATTACTTTTACATAGGAGCTATTTAAAAAGTAAGTTTTCTATTATGTTATTTACTTTCTGTACACGCTTCATTCATAGCAACCTTACTTTTATGCAACTAACATTAAAAATCCACTTGATTTAAACATAATTCTTAGACACGTATCGACTTGAAACTTTAGAAGGGTTTTGTAATTATGATAATATATTGAGACACCAATTTTCTTGGTGGTACGGCTTAGTGATGGTGAGGTTAAGTAGACACACATCACATATTCTACAATTCGACAGCAATACTTAGTTTGTTTCTCGCCTTGAAATCTGGGTGAGTTCGTGTATCAACAGCTACGAGGAACATAACATCTTGGTTAGTTGGTGACCTATTTACGGTGTAAGGATTAATACGTCTGATAGTTGCTTAAATACCACTTAACATTAGAGACCACTCGTTTGACAGTAAGCCTACCTATTTCAATAAAAAATGATAATAATTATTTACCAACGGTTTGGGTCTGATGCAATGGTTATTGGAAAACTCTCGTGGGTTTGGGCTTATTTGGTTTATTTTAACAAAAACTTGTTATTTAAGTATAGTTTACGTTATTCTTGAAAAGTGTAATACACGTCTATGCCCAATTTCAATATTTAAGAAACGATCTGTTTTGCTTACGAATAGTACAATTGTTCTTTTTTGTATTAGATAAGCTGACGACAAATGGGCCATCTGATGGTAAGTAGTCACCGCCCATAGACATTGATGCTTTGAGAAATAATAACAATTTGATGTTGATGAATGGGTGGTACCTACCCAGACGGGCTTGCACGAAGCCCTACCACCAAGTAAGACGAGACATCATTCATAAGTTATCAATGGTTCGTTACATCGATTAAAACATCAAATCGACAATGATAATCGTCATCAAACGATTGTATTTATATATAGCAACCTTTGTATGTAATATTTTTTGTGTAGTCTTGTAATGAAATTTTATATTACATTATTTAAAGTAAGTTTAATTGAAGCCGATATGGCCTTACACAGTATGTAGATCAAAAGTTCAAAGTTCAATCATCACAGAGTTATTACGTACTTAATATTTCTTTATAAATGATCTCATGCTCAGTTTCAAAGGTAAATATCGTCAGGAAACCTGCATGATTAAATTGGATGAAATTCCGAACGTTTACATTAATTTCGCGCACAGAGTGTACATTGATATATATCAATTTGTATCGTATCGTGCCCACTTGTGGGACACTCACACTGTACATACCGATTGCTAAAATTATAATAATTTATAATAGTAGGTACGGAACATTGACAATGTCAGGAATGTGGTTAATTGCCAGACCACTTACCATCAGGTGGCATATTTGCTCGTTAACCGTCAGTTTATTAATAAATATGATACAATGTGTTTTGAGTCGTTATAAAAATACATTTTATATTTTAACATACACATTTCAACGGTGGTTACTTTTTTTTTAAAGTTATACTACTTTTGGCGTATATAATAATAATAATCTGTTTATTAATAATGAAATAAAATAATAGTAATGATATGTGTAATATCTTCTTTTTTCACCACTGACAAAACACTCACTAAACAAACAATCAAAATTTTGTAAAATATACATTGTAAAAAAAAGATGAGGTGTGATGTCTATTTCGAACGACTTGACATTCAATTGGACTTTAACTTCATCGTGTAGTTTTTTTTTCAAGCTGTACGTGTACGCGCGAATTATAAAAATTCACTGTCAATTAAAAAAAAAATTGAATTTTTTCTCAATACATAAAAGTTAAATTTTCGAAATACCAAATCTGCGTTATTCAGAACAATTCAGAAGAAACAAAGTGTTATTGACGTCATTGCTTTTTTATATGTACCATTAGAGGAAGGTAAATTCAGACATAAAAGGCATTACGTCTCGTATAAACGTTATAAGAGCCATTGGAGTCTGCATCCGAAAACAGAGATCGCGATCACGCTTATTCGTAAACACACAACATACGAAACATTACAGCTGTGTTACATCACACACGTACAAACACTTTTACAAACACACACGTATTAACACAGTGATATTAATGTATGCGTTTTTATGAAGTTGAATTGTATAATGAATTAGATAGACTACGGCTGCATGAAGAAATTTACGGTGGATAGGATATTTTCGGTGTTAAATCTCGTGCCTTTGAAAGTACGTTAAGTCTTCGATCACTCGTAAGGCTGATCCTCTTCGGTCATATCAGATTGCCAACCCAATAGACTATTAGAAAGAAAGACAATTGACCATGTGAGCTTTTACGCACACACACATCACATTGTCCTTATTTCTTGTGTCAATCAATTTTTATTACTTTCCCCTGAGCTTTAATATAGTACAGACTGACATACAAATACTCACATACAAACTCATATATGTAAACTGACTATACGTAGTTTTACATAATATAAATGTTGATGTTACTTTACTGTAAAGAATTTTGTATACATTCCTGTTTTTTATATTTGCTTCCCTCATCCACAGCTATTGGTTATTTCCTTCAGCTGTAATAATAGTGATATGGCAAAAATTTATGGTTATATGCCATATTATACTACATTTTTTTTTAGCATTAGTAGCCTGTAAATTTGCCCACTGCTGGGCTAAAGGCCTCCTCTCCCTTTGAGAAGGCTTGGAGCATATTCCACCACGCTGCCCCAATGCGGGTTGGCGGAATACACGGCAGAATTTCGTTGAAATTAGACACATGCAGGTTTCCTCACGATGTTTTCTTTCACCGAGCACGAGATGAATTATAAACACAAATTAGGCACATGAAATTATACCACATGGTGGTAGGTCATTGTACAGACCAGCCACTGATCTGATATTTTACAACCAAACAGTAGTACGAGTACTTACTTAATAATTTGTATTGTTGCGTTTCCTGTACTTGTACCTGTACTTGAGTGCGTTACAATTAAGACATTAAATTCATTTTAAATTAAACATTTCTCACGATGAGACTGTTATTAAGCTGTGTCAGACGGATGTCATGATTTAACCATATATGTCTAGATGGAAGATATGCTGAGTTGTATGAATCATTTAAAATTTTGGGTCAGTTAGTGTGACTACATAAACTTCAGGATTATACAATTATTAAGTTATTTTAAAATAATAATTTACCTTTGACATCTGACCTTGGTAATAAGCAACATTATATCCTCTCGGAAAATGGGATAATACCATCTGAAGACCAACTCTACACCCACTCACTCATACCAAACTCATACTCATATCAAACAGTGCGCGCTTTACCGTTTTCCTGTTACATACTTCCGTCCCTTATCATGAAAGCTCCAACAGATTTCAAGAAAAAATATATATACATAAAAAATAATTACATGTTTTATTAATAACTAATTAATATCTATTATTATTCAATAAATTAAATAATTAAGTTTTGGATAGATTTTATTTATTATTCGCAAAAGTGTGTTGGTTGAAAATATTCACAATCCATCTATAAAAATATATTGAATAATAATTTATGTCAACGACGACGTTTTGATTGAACACATATAATAATATAATATAGTATAATCGTGATTATATGATATCGTGATTGTATGATCGTGCTTTCATTGTGAATCGTAGGTATCATTAATTTTTGCATATATTTAAAAAAAAAAAAAGTTATTTATATAACTTATTTGAAATACTAAATAATATAATTTTAAGTGGATTAATATTGACTTTAAAATAAATAATAATCAATAGTTTATATAAAAATCTTTTCAGTTTAATGTGAACAAGTTCTAAGTCATAGTAGTCCAGCTATAATTGAATTACGCTGAGTGGCTGCACTTGACCACTGGAAGACACGTTTATTTAAATTGAATATGAGCTTTGTGATAACTTTTATCTCTTTCTAACATATACGGATCTCTATTCGTTGGAGATATTAAAAGATATGCATTATTTAAACTTATGTATATAAATAAAGCGAATATTGGTTCCGTATTATACAAAATAAAGTTTATCAATATTTTTGGTTTCTTAAGAAATGGCTGATAACACAAACTATGTTTATATAGATATTTATTTTTTATATCAATATTAATTAATATTGTGATATTCTCGAAGGAATTGCCTTTCAGACGAATCTGAGTAAAATAGAGATAACATAATAAATTTTTAAACTTTAGAGTCTTTAAATTATGCATGAACAGACGACGCTTGACAACTTTTAATATATGCATTATACTCTCATTGTGTAGAGATTTAATTTATTGTTTTAACCGGATTTCCGCTTAATATACTTATCAGATTATTATGTTAGTATCACGTTATGTTGCTTTGTAAACTCAAAATGGTTAAATACAATGTATCTGTTGTTCATTTTATGAGATATAATCGATTTTGACGACGTACACAGATATTTGATCCTTATTTGTATTTGCTATACCAATACATAGTATGAGATATTTTTAGATCTAAGCGTAAACAGGTTTATCGATACTATATTTATGGAATAATTTTTTAACTCAGTATTTGTAGTGAATATGAATCGTATCATTATATCATCATTTCCTATATCAATGCCTTGAAATTTTCTGGAATCCAAAAGCCTTCAAGACAAATATTGAAAGTTCACTCGGTGGTAGGGCTTTGCGCAAGCCCATCTGGGTAGGACTCATCAGATATTCTACCGCTAAACAACAGTACTCAGTATTGTTATGTTCCGGTTTGAAGGGTGAGTGAGCCAGTGTAAGTACAGGCACAAGGGACAAACCATCTTAGTTCCGAAGGTTGGTGGCGCATTGGCGATGTAAGGAATGGTTAATATTTCTTACAGCGCCATTGTCTATGGGCGATGGTGACGACTTACCATCAGGTTGGCCCATGTGCTAGTCCGTATACCTATGCCATAAAAAGGGGGAGCGAGCTAGTGATCACATTAATGGCACGCTGGCGTAGACAAGATAATACTTTAAATTACAATATCTGGGCGGAGGGATCACATAACACACGGTCTTGCTAAATTTTTAATTTTTTACATAATACAATAGATGTTAAAAAAGCAAGCGACTTTTTTTTTAAATATATCACTTTGAAAAATTCAATTGCCTTTGTGCGAAGTTGGGTCGAGTAGCTAGTAGGTAGTATTTAAAATATCAAAGAGTAAACCTAGAGAGAGTAACTGTATCAATTCAACGTGCTGACCCTGTGGGAACGATGCCAGATCGCAAAGCATATTGCAGCTTACACCAATCCAGGCTAACTAGCCGTCGGTATAAAGAATATAGGAACTCCATCAATATTTTGCAGATAAAAAATTTAAATCGTAACATGAAATACTGCTGTTACTTCGATATACGTACTCGTTGATATACTTACATTATAAATGTTAAGTTTGGATTTCCAACATTTAAAATACAGAGTTATGTCAGTTAAATACAATTCTATATAAATCAGTAAAGTTAAAACGACTGAACTGAATCTGAATGAAATCAAAAACTTATATGGATTATAAAATTTAGTTTACATTTTATGTCAAAAATTTGGAAAGGGTGTATGCATGCACCTTTATACACCAAACTCCCATACGAATACGTTAACGGAAATTAGTAACAATTAATCGTCTAATACACTACGCTTCCTAAGACGAAAATTAACATGATATTGTAGTATTCACCTTTGTAAGCTGTTTTGAAGTTATAATTTAAATAAATATATTATTTTCCAACGAAACATTATTATAAAATATTTACAATAATTAGCGGTAACTTTAAGATTAGGAAAAATTTACTAAATGTCACACCGCTGGGTGTCATTTCCCTTTGAGGAGAAGACTCTAATATCATCACGCTGCTCCAATGCGGGTTAGATACACAAAAATACAACAAACATCATTAACTATTTAACATTAACTTTGTTCCTTTTATGTTTGTTACGATTTGGGGTGTTAACTATTCAACAAACCCTCATTAATTTTCGCATACACCTTTTCGCACCTAACAACTCCCCCCACACGAAAGCAAAGCCGCGGGCAAAAACTACTGTTCAATAAAAATCAAACCTCAGTGCGCAAGGTATACCTTTGAAAGAGGCTACACGCTAAACGTAGAAAAAGAAATGCACTATAATTTTCCTGGCGCTGTCGTTACCAGTGACGCTGACGTCATGACCAGCGCGGACGCCCACGCAACATTAAGATGGAATACATAATATGATTTCTATTAAATCTTGAATAAGCAATGTTCATTATATTACATCACTAGCCCTTTATAGATCTAAGGACTATTCTCAGCTTGAAGAGATTATTCGACCACTCCACTTTAGTGTGTATACACGTGTGACAAATCTTAATACGAGACAAATTAAGCACATAAATACAAAGCGGTTATTTGAATATGAATCAACAATCTACGGTCAAGATTCAGGTCTTCTAATTCATATTGGGCCGTATCGGTAATTTAAAATAATGGTTTACTATTGTTTACTTATAAAATACAATCTATCGTCAATTACCTATCGTCGTTACTACCTTTAGCAAGTAAGATGTTATTATTTCCTGTAACTAAACTGGCTTACTCAGCCTTTAAACCGCAATACAACAATTGTAAGTATTGCTGTTTGGCGGTAGGCGAGGTTTGCACAAAGTTACCATAGTTAATAAATACCAAGTAAACTGGGTGTTTATGGATTGGTTGATGATGAAGTGACTTAAGAATTTTATATAACTCTCAAACTGTTCGCACTAATATAAAATCTAATTCTATGAGGCTTGGATCGGAGATGACGACGTAACTCAATTTATCACCCGAGCACTGCCCGCTGCATACAATTACGTCCAATTAGCACCGTCTTAGCAAAGACTTAGCAACTTATTTTCGCTAAATTGCTCGAATCCTGCTATTAAGGTCGGTAAAGTCGGGAATGACGACACACTTTAATTTCATAGTAATCATCTCTACTTAATATTATACAAAATTTTCAGCTTTATATTTATAACGACATACAGAATTTAACATCCTCACCATCAGCCAATCATATTCCGTTGATGGACAAAGGTATTTCCTAATTTGCGCCAAAGCTCCTCGTTCTCCACTCTAGTCAGTAGGGTCTGGGGTCGCACCTGGCTGGGGCGTTTTTTGGTTTGGTTAAGTTTATTTTACCAGTTCTTCTCAGGTCAGCGTATTTTATTTTTAGGTCCGGTAGTAATATTAAATTTGACAATCAATGAGTTTAATGCTTCTATCTTTGATTACCTATGATATGATGTAGTCGCTTAAAACATATGAAAATTAAGCTATGGGTTCTCAATGAACACGATTAAATTATTATTATTATACTCTACAATATCAGTAAAAGACTATGGTGGTATGTTTTGTACATTATTGGTGGATACTAAAAGGCTGTGTTATTAATAGCATTATTTGAAATCTTTATAAGTGGTCTATTCTTAGATCTTCAATATTAAAGTTCCTCTTTGAATATTTTACAAGTACTTGCATCGACCTTTTACAAACAAAAATACTTAGCATTGTTGTGTTCCGATTTGAGTGAGTGAGCCAGTGTAACTACAGACACCAGGGTTATTACACATTCGTTCCAAAGGTGGCAGTGACGTATTGACGATAGTTTATTTTTTACGGTGACAATGTGACCACAGGTGTGTTACCACAGGTGGTCAATTTGCCAGACTGCCGTTTTTTATCATATAGATGGCCCATCAAATGGTAAGTGGTCACCACCAAACATCGATATTAGGGCTATTATAAAAAAAAAAAAAAACTATTGTATACTGACAAAAACATAATAACGAAGGTTATCTGATAGAAAAAAATTGTCATAAATATTAATTATTTCGGACATGCCCAAAAAAGTAAGCAAACTTAGGGTCTGATCACACTGGCTAGTTGGGAGTGCACTTCCTGAGAGATTAGTGTTCACTAGAAAACACGATGCTTGCAACGAGTTCTCGGAAAAGCCGTCATTGTCTTTACTTCCATAAAGGAAGTAGACACAATGACATGAATGAATTTTTGATAAAAACATTTTCGAACTTGAATTAATAACAAAGTCAACAGTTTCGACGTTCAATATGGTACTCATCGATCTATTGAACACGATCCACGTCACGAGCTCCTTGCGCAAACGCGGCCCATGTTTGCCATAGGCTAAAGGCTCACTGCGAACAAGCATTAAACGATTGGATCGAACGCTTTACCTTCACAAATATGCCAACTACAATCATATATTCTTTAACACAATAATAAAAATTCAACTATTTTATAAATGACGAGTATTTTATAAAGTACCTAATGAAGTTAGCGGAATGTCTTAGTAACGATTTTATCTATTTCTTAATGAATATACAAAAAGTCTGTGAGAAATATGTTAATTAACTGAAGTTTTATACATTCAAACAATCAACAAAAAATCGAAACGTGTAAAGTTGAATGACCTCTTTTTTTTTAAACAATGATACGAAAGTTATATCGTATCTACAATGTTACTTAAAACAGTTGTTACTTAAAAAAGTGTTTGTTTGTTATCAGTAATCTCAAAAACTTTTATCGCTCACCGCTGTCTGTCCCTATGTATGCTTAGATCTTTAAAATTACACAACGGATTTTGATGCGGTTTTTTTAATAGATAGATTGATTTAGCAGGAAGGTTTATATGTATAATACATGCACAATATAATAGAGAAACTCTTATTATTTTAGATGTTTCTGAAGTGATGTCGTGAAGCGCTTACATTGCTAACGATGGCTGAACCCTACGAGATAGATCAAAATAATGTACCACAGTATTGTACACCTTAAAAAGGTGTTCAAATGTCCCAACAACCAGGTTTTCTTTTTTTTACGAGAAATAATGGCTTATTTTCGAAGCAATTTTAAGCAACACAGCATTAATCCTTATCCAATTAAATACCTTAAATACATTGTGAATTTAATACAGATAAATATGGCCCCTCATAGCATGTAATTTAAATGAATATTTACGAAGATATTACAGATTTTAAAACGCAGGGACATAGCGGTTTGTATTGTCCAATGACTGAAAAACTGTGAACGTGGTAAGACACTACATTCTGTAGTATATTTTAGTATCAGCATTGCACCCGTGCGAAGCCGGGGCGGGTCGCTAGCCTATAATTTGATATTTATTTCAATAGAAGTACAACATCGTTGATTCGGTAACACATATAATAATTCCGTCTGTATATTGAGGATATTTCTATTAGGCTAATTTATTAATAGGCGCGTCCACGTTTTCGTGTTTTCAGACTAAGTATATTTATTGTATCATCAGCAACCTCGACAGACCCAATATTTTTAAATTTGTTCGTTAATATGTAGGTTATGTTTGGATATTTTCTTTAAATAAAGAAATTGAACTTTACTTGGTGGTACGTTTTTGTCCATCTGAGTATGTACCACCCACTCCTCCACTCAACATCATAGTTAGTTAGTTTTATATGTAGGTATATATATAAGAAGCTAAAAGCTTAAATGCTGTACTAGGAGACATAACCCAGGTGTCAAGATCGAATATAAGGACGCTATAATATATTTACCGCCAAACAGGAATACTTAGTATTGTGTTCCAGTTTGAAAGGTCACTGTAACTACAAGCACAAGGGTCATAACATCTTAGTTCACAAAACTGAGATTGGCGCATTGGCGATGTTACGAATGTTATAAATTTCTCACGGCGCCAATGTCTACGGGCAGTGGCGACCAAATACCATGAGGTGGAACATTTGCCGGGCTTCGAATTTTATAAAAAAAAAAAAACAAATGCTATTTCATTTAAAATATCAACACAAGGTGGCCTATAATTCTTGTTCGACGACTACGAACCATTACGACGCCAACTAGATCCTCTTAAAACAAATAAATAATAAAGAAAATATACGAATTCTATTACCCCGCTTTTTCTCTTATATTAATATAGTATAATATGATATGTTATGCATATTTAAATGTATTTATTATACTATGATAAACATTTAAATATATCTTTTATTTTATTCGCGCCTAAAGTGCGTGAACCGTGTGAGAGCCACTAAAGAAGGTAGCCATTAAAACTCATCATTAATTATGACATTCCTATTGCTTTTGTGTATAGAACTCAAAGTCAAAGTCAAAAATCTTTATTCAATATAGAAGTGTATACACTTGCTTATTGATTGTCAAAAATCTACCACCGGTTCGGAATTTAGCACCTCAGACCTGAGAAGAACCGGCGAAAGAAACTCAGCGGGATATATTTTTTTATTTTTTTTTAACCATTTTCCGTGTACAATGAAACTAGACTAGACTAAAGACTAGTTTAAAAATTAAGCTATGTAGATTCTACCGAAAAGAATCGGCAAGAAACTCATTAGTTACTCTTTACCAAAATTTGAAATGCAAAGTTATATTAGTTAAATCATTACATAGTATAAAACAAAGTCGCTTACCACAGTCTGTCCCTATTGATGTATCTTTAAAATTATACAACAGATTTTGATGCGGTTAATTTTGATAGATAGAGTAATTCAAGGGGAAGGTTTCTATGTATAAAACATGCACAATATAATAGAATAACACTGATAATTTTATACGTTTCTAAAGTGATGTAGTAGATGAACACATTTTTTTCGCTTATATTGTAAACACTGGATGTACTGTTATATTGTACACCTTAAAAATGTCTACAAAAAAGTCAAAAGGTAACCCACTATAACCATTTTTAGGCTTTACTTTTTACGAGAAATATTGGTTTATTTGCGAAGCTATTTTAAACAATACAGTATTAATTCTTATCGAATAAAGTACCTTAAATACATTTAACATTTAATATAGATCAATATGGCCGTTTACAGCATGTAATTTAAATGGATATTTTCGAAGATATTGCAGATTTAAAACGTAGCGACATAGCAGTTTGTATTGTTCAACGACAGAAAAACTATGAACGTTATAAGACATTTTGTAGTTTATGTGAAGTATGTAGTAGCGAAGCCGGGGCGGGTCGCTAATTATGTACATTTATTAATGTTAACAATTTATTTGCATTTATGAATCGGCAAAGTTAAAAGATCAAGTATAAATCATATAATGTTTTAATGTGATATGTTTTATATTTAGACTTTATTGTGATAGCGTTTGCCTTAATCTTGAGGCTTGTTCGTAAGACCATTTATGACGACGTTCGGATACAATACCCAAAACGCTCAAATTTAAAAAACATTTAAAATCATTTTTTAAAAGATGTAGATACTCGCTGGAAATTTAACTAATGTATTATATATAAACCCTTATTATAAATAAGATTTTTGTTTTAGATTTATTAATCGATTAGAATATAAATTAAATATATATGAATCTGATCATGTGTCAAAATTATCTTTAAATATGAGAGTGTGATACCTCCAACAATTACGTCGTTCGAACCCGGCATCTCACTATATAGTCATATAAATTACCCACTAGACTATCGGGTAAATGAAACAAAGAAATTAATTTGAATACCTATTTATACAAATAGTTTTCACTTGTGTTAAGTAATTAAAATTATGTTCATATATAACATATTTGTTTCCGCCCCTGGCTTTGCCCGCGTATGAAAGAGGTCAGTCTCGATACTTCAATTTTGTACCCCTGAATTACGTGTATACAATATTCCATCATAATCGGTTGAGTAGCTATCACGTGAAAGCGTAACAAACAATAATCCGTCACATTTATAATATTAGTTACGGTTTATTTATTATTTAATTACGAAACAATTGTTGAAAATATTAATATAGATATATTCAGCACACGTCTTTGCGTCGTACGATGCATATTCAAAGTGCTGACACACTTGAACAACAGACTATTGCATAGCTGAGATGACGCGCAAAAGTCGCTTTTGTCATAAACCCATAGCGACTACAAAAGCTCTGTCGATTTTGACAGATGGTCCTCAGACATCCGCACGAGATGAAGAATAATGGGATACAAAACACAGCCGACTACCGGGCATTACGTCTAATTCATTAATTTTACAAACATCACGTCAATTCAAAATATACTCTATCATTAAAGCAATTAAGCTCAATTTATATTTCCGAACGCATTAACTAAATTTGCGCAAGATATCACTGTGTGTGTGGAGGGGTTGTCATAGAAACTGTTACACCATGCGCGCGCACCGCACTCACACACACTCCCTCAAAATTCTCCCCTCACAGCGAGCGAGATAGCTTACGTACATTCAATAACATAACTCTTCTATTTTTAAAATATGTACTAAATAAGATACTATAATTAATTTTCCTCATATTTTTTTAATCGTTTCAACCGCAATTTATATCAACGCATTAGTCACAAGGAAATTATAATGTAAATGTTAAATAGCTCTATTGTTTTATTTAATGTATTTCGACTTCGACTGTACGCAACGCCGCTTACATAGACGGCAATACGTATACACGTCACTAACCTGTGTGTGGGTGTTTTATACCACAGATTCTGCGCGATGGATCCCAGTATTCTCGCAGCCATGGACAAAGAGGCACTGAAAAAGCAGATTGAAAACATGAAGTACCAGGCCTCCATGGAACGCTGGCCGCTATCGAAAAGCATTGCAGCGTGAGTAGAAACCATTCTTATTTTAAAAATCGAAGTCGCGTAGTGACGTCATTATCGTGAAGTGCTAAATAATTAGGACGTTTGGCCGGGAGTGGTTGGATGTGTGTGCACGCGAAATCGGCGCTTTTATTATAACATGTATGGTATATTATCGCGTGACGCGTGTAAGGCGTTCGTCTCTATTGGTATCGTTGTTTAAGGGGTCATTTTGAATGATTTGATGAGGTATTTTGTATGTTTACTATTTTATGGCATTATGTTGATTTAAGATCATTGTATCCTCTCTGTTCATATTTGACTAGACGTGTTCTATTTCTGCGTTATTTTATTATAAGTAATTGTCTTTAATTTTATTTTGTATATTACCTATTAAATAGTAACTCGGTGGTTATTATTATTTTTGTGTATTTTAGACCAGATTACTAGATATATTTTTCAATAATTTTCAAACGTATTGTTCGAAATTACTAGAACCGTAAATTGAAACGCAACGCATTTTTACAACGTTGTAAGAAAACTCTTTGTTATCGCTTACGTTAAAAAAAAAAAAAACACAATTTGTACGTACGTTCTATTTTCAAATCTTATTAAATCGTTAAAAGTGATATCGATTTGTGATAAACTAATCAACATCACTGCGAACTATTCTTACTGTGTTTATTATCGTTAAAAATACCATTGTGATTTACGATAAATATTCTCTTATATGAATGAATTCGTGGGAACATAGCAAATATAATTATAGCTCCTGTTACTCTACTAAATAGAACCAGTATATATTTTGTGGTGCAATGTGTATTTTTCAACAGTATCCCAATAAACGTATAAAACTGGCATTGTTGGTGAATTTAAAAATAATTGTACATTGTATATGTGCTAAAAGTAAATACATTCTGATAAGTAAGTAGTAGTGAGATACAGAAAAGATCTCATCTAGGTTATGTCTTATATTAAAAATTGTTAGCAATTGTGAAATTAAATTAAGCCTGTGTTTTTCTCTTTTATGAAGCGCTGGCAGTATTTGCTTTGACTATCGATTCAAATAAAAATAAAAAAAATTAATAATAGCAAAGTCAGTCATATAATTTTTTGGCCACAACTGCGATGATGATCATTTAAAACAATATGTTTATCTTTATATATCGACTAGCGACGCGCCCGTCTTCGCACGGGGAATTTATTAATTAAGAAATTGATATAATATAGATTATAAATATCAATATAGCTTTCTACCATTGAAATATTTACTAGAATTGTATCATTAGCTTCTGAGATTACATTCTACATACAAACAAACAAATATCCTCTTTATAAGATAAATATATATTGACGTAATTAGATATTTAAACGAAATATTTCTAAAGAATATTCGTTAAGAGATCGCGTATGTATAATTTGAATAATAATAATAATAGGTCTAATAAATATATCACTTTGAAGCATTATTCATCTTTTTGATCTTAAACGCTTTAGGCGTGTAAAACATACTTCAAAATTGCTCTCAGCTATCTTACAGGTAGTATAGTTAGATATTAGTGTAGTAGTATTAAACGATACAAAATTCACTTTTAAATGATTATTTTTACTGCTGATGAACTGACATGGCTCAGTGGTTAGAAAACGTGATATTGTACTGATAATTTCGGGTTCATACCCACGCTTGAAGTACTGATTTTTTAATAATAGAAAACATTTTTATTTGTTTGTGGGCTTTGCACAAGTCCGTCTGTGTAAGGTAACACTCAGTCATCATTGGTTTCGAAGGACATTGTCGTATTAAAGATGTAAGGAATGGTTAATATTTCTTACAGCGCCAATGTTGTGACCACTTACCATCATGGCGTACCATCATTTTACCGTCCCAATATTACATTAAAAATACTCTCCCATGTCCATGACATACGATCACTAGATGCGACACAATGAGTATATCTGTAACAAAACAAGTTCTGCCATTTAACTCTACTCTCCAAACCTCTTCTAGAGGATAGCAGATCTTAGCCCCAGGAGGTATATTTACAGGTTATTATATTATTAAGTAAGTGATATAAATCTGTCTCCGTTTGTTGTTATTTCACGGATCAATAGAGCAATAGATTGAAATGATTCAATAAGGTCTTATTTATAAGCGATTAGTTTTATTTTTGGTCACTGACTTTTAATATTGTTCAAGAAATTCACTCGTCGATTTATCTAACTACTGAGTAACTATTGAGTTACTCGAAACTCACCACGGAACACGATCGTGAAACAAAAATTGATATGCGTTGTTGACTCTAATAGTTAAAACATTTAAAGGATATAAGGATCAGGGTACACGGTAACACTGATTCTATGGCACATAGCATTTAATACGAGAATAACAATATTTTTAATGAATTGACTCTAATTTTCGAAATAAAGGCAATCAAATTATTCATTATTCATAAAATTTCAATTTTAAGTAGAAGGAGATTCTTTTTGAAGCACTTTTTTTCAAAATAAGAAAATGATTTTAAACAAAGCAAGTGGTCTAAATGTAACAAAGAATAATTAAACATAAAAAATAAAAATATATTAATAAGAGATAAGGAAACATTCGTTTCAGTCTTGCAGCAATAATTAAAAACAGAATAAAATTGAACATAAATAAATTAAATAGAGTTGTACATTAATTTCAATAACGGTTACATTTCAAACATATAGAGGTGAGCCAGTGTAACTACAGGCACAAGGGACATAACATCTTAGTTATCAAGGTGACGTTTTGACCATGTAATGCATTGTTATTACTTCATACAATGCAAATGTCTATGGGCGATATTGGCCATCAAAATACTACCTGATTACATAATAATGTTAACCCTTTATTTTGCCTGGTTGATGGTTGGTGATGGCGTATTGGCGAAGTAAGTGATGGTTAATATTTCTAATAGCGCCAATGTCTATGTGGCCCACTTGACAGTCAGCCTACCTATTACATAAAAAAAGAATATTGGCTATAGGAAGAAAGACTACCGAATTTCCTTATATGAAATTAATCACATAAGATTAGTATTGATTTATGATTATATGTTATGGTATTAATAATGATAACTATGTCAATATGATGAACCATTGTTTAAGTAACTATATATATTTTCAGTTACTAAGTAGTAACATATATTAACTCTTATTCACTACGCTTATTATGAGAACTATAATATCTAAATGAAAATGCTTGAAGCTCAACCGCACGTGTTGACTATTGTGATTGTATCATAGTAATTACTTACGGGAAGAATATCAATCCAGAGTGACATATACTGACAAAATAACTATCACTATAACTCTAATATCGAGATTTCCAACTACAAAACACTCATATGTGTTTGATTGAAAATAATATGTACTTATTTAGAAACCGAAGTTTTTGATATATTAAGTTAGTATCGCTAATCAATATATCTGTAGAATTCCTAGTGCTGGACCAAAGTGGAGTAATTCCCAGTATTATATACATACATAATACCCACCAGTATAATTTTATAGGTTATATTTTTAAATACATAGTAATACTGCTGGATCATGATCTATTGAAAGAGATTTTCATTACAATATTTAGGATATTGGTCAAGAAGGTGGTGATCTAAACGGTATTAGGTTGCAGGTACTGTTAACTTGAGACCCAAAAACATTATCGCTGTAAGAAAATTTAAGTATTCTTCACCTGTTCAATGCGCCAGCAACCTTGGGAACCAAGCTGTTATACTCACTCACTTCCTTCAAACCAGAATACAAATATAGAAAGTATTGCTGATGCTCGGCAAAATATAGGATGGATGGGTCGTACATACCCAGACAAGAACTTCTTCCAGTCAAGTCAAATTTGTCGTTTCATCCGAGTATGACATACATCCTTCTCGCTTAGGATTTCGCAATTCTACCTTATAAAAAATGTTCCTTGCCGCACTTAAAACTGTTTTGTGAATTCGTCTGCTTAAAATTTGATTTAATGTCTGTTTCATACAGTATACCAAATAAGAGACGTTTATGGTCACCACTCCGCTGTTTAGAGCAATCGCATGGAGTTATATAGCATAATGGCTACGAATATACCCACGAATGAATAGTTTATAGCCGAAGGTTATAAGCTTCTTCAATGACTGGGCTATCTAATGCATATCATTTCTGAAATCGAACTGATGTCTCATCTCCATCTTTGTTATATAAACTTGGATTCTTCTTTCATTATTTCAGGGTTTATGGGCTTAGGTATTGCTATAGTAGGGCTATTGTAGTAGGACTTACTTTCCTGATTTTGTAAAGAAATATTTTTATGAATTTACTTTGGAAGTTTTAGATTTTTTGTGGTTTAATCTTTTGCTGTAATTGAAACACAATAAACAACGAAACACTAATAATTCATTTGAATACAGATTGAGAAGTCATTACGGAATTCGTTCATTTGAGACAATTGAATATTTAAAATAAGCATTTAGATTGAACGATAAACTCGTTACTGAAATACGCAATAACAAATAATTAATATCACTCTACAATTATTTTCATAAAAAAAACATGTAACTTACTTTTTTATAAGTGAGGTTTTTTCATCGTGGATCGTCTCAATAGAATCTCATTACCGAAACAGTACCACGACAGCGCTTGACATTATTTTATTAATTAGTGGAATAAAAATGTTTGTGAAGCGAAATTTCAACGAACCGAAATTGAGGAAGAAATATAGCCATTGTTTAAAATTTCCTTATTTCGTTTAGTAGATTCGTATTCCTTACTAATGGTAGATCTACAAGGCGTAATTCAAAAGCGTCTTTATAAATTACTTGTTTTTAGTTTCGAAGTTAATTCAATTAAAATAAAAAAAATAAGGAATATCTGTAAGGTTACATGAAAATATCAGTTTTTGTATAATAGCCCATTACCACTGAATAAAGTCTGGTGAAACCGTAATTAAAATAATTATAATACAACACTATTCCCCTTAAATAATTATGTTCACTTAAATTTTACTTACATAGCTGGTGCTAGCTAAGCTACTTTACTTGGTGGTAGGGCTTTGTGCAAGCCCGTCTGGGTAGGTACCACCCACTCATCAGATATTCTACTGCCAAATAACAGTACACTGTATTGTTGTGTTCCGGTTAGAAAGGTGAGTGAGCCAGTGTAATCACAGGCACAAGGGACATAACATCTTAGTTCCCAAGGTTGGTGGCGCATAGGTAATGTAACGAATGGTTAATATTTTTTACAGCGCCTTTGTCTATGGGCGGTGGTGACCACTTACCACCAGGTGGCCCATATGCTCGTCCGCCAACCAATGCCATAAAAAAAAGCTACACAACAGGTTCAAATCAAAAATCAAAACGGCATTTCTTTGTAAATCCATTATGAAAATCATACATTATTCAAGCTCTATATCAATGATATTACGTCAATTCGATGTCAAATGTTGTATTAGACTTTTGTTCTCTTGTAGTTGGAATAGGCTTTACAAAAATTATTCCTCATGGGTATCCGAAATATATGAAATATACTATAAAGAGGGCGTCACATAAACGCATAATATTATCGTAGTATCATTGTGTTTCATACGAATTTCTTCAACAAAATAATCACAGAGAACAAATATAGACTAAAAATTTACTTTATTCAAACAAGATTATATATTATTTAGATATATAGCCACACACACACACACACACACTCCACATTTGATGTATATATTCATAGAAATCTGTAACGATAATTCTATTTTGCTACTCAGAATTATATCATTTATTGCAAACAAAAAAAAATCTAAAGGCACTAAGCCACTGTTATATTTGACTCCATTCCACAAAAAAGTCGCTGTATTCTTAAATTAAATTTTCAACGGAACCATTATTATTAATAAAATATATATTTTCTAGCTGTTTGAGGTAATACGGAAACATTTCGATGTCTCTCAATTATATCCTAAGATCTTACTATCTTGTATCCTGTAAATGTGAAGCATTATATAATGTATAATAACCTTGAAACAAAGGGTTTAACCTTAACATTCATCAACTATGAAGAAAGTTTGGCTATAAAACCTAAAAATTATTTCCAATATAACACTATTCACGTAAGACTTAAAAGAACGGCTTTACCTATTTTTTTCTGCATGTAAGTGAAGAGAAATAGAAATGAGCTAGACAGATGTCATTGAACTATCTCTTATCAACCCAACGACTATAATACGACTATTTTCTCAATCATTTTTAAGTTGTCATTGACAGTCGAAAAACTTATTCGGTGGTAGGGTTTTGCGCACGTGTAGGTATTAACCACTCATAAGATATTACACCAATGTCAATACGCTGTATTGTTGTGTTTCCGTTTGAAGGATGAATAAGCCAGTGTAACTATAAGTACAAGAGACAACATCTTAACTCCCAAGATTGGAAGATTGGCTTTGTAGGGAATAGTTAATATTTCCTATAAAATCGATTTCTATAGATGATGACCACTTACCATCAGATTGCCCATTTGCCCATATGTACCTGCTTATATTGTAAAAAAAATCCCACGACGAAATTACCATTGTTAGCAGTAACATTCTGTATGGCCCACATGGTGTAGATCATATCTATACTATGGACGTATGACAGGACATAATTTAAATGTAAACATAGTAAGTCTATGAATTTGATCGTCGAAACATACGTATGTACGTGTAACGAAACGGATAATGGCTCGATTAGCGATATAAAAGTTGCAGATTAAATCCTGAACCCTTGGGATTCGGACTGTTATCGTCCCTCTAGCACGACCTTTATGCTTAATTGAAGTTGTAAAAATAAGTATTAGCAATTTATCTCAAAGGGCTTTGCTTTATTCCATTAAACTGCAAATATATGTACTTTACTTTTACTTTATTGTACACCACACAGAGTAAATAAATAAATACAACGTAGATCCATAGAGCCTTAATAAAAGACGCGTACAATTTTGGCGACCTTATCGCTACACAGCGATCCCTTCCACACAACCAACGGTGAAGTTTAGGATAGCTCATAAAACTAATAAATAAATGTAAATATATAGAATACACAAATTATATATTAATAAATAAAAAATATTATCAATACATATAAAATACAAGTATATAATCTAATACAGATTATATACAATAAGAGCGAATTTATACAATATATCCTCAAACATAACAAGGAAAATAAAAAAAATACAAAAAAAAAAAAAACAAGTAACAGAAATACTTTAAACCCATTCTAGAATATGTACAAGTGACATATGAGTTCACTAAATTTCATATCAGAAGCATTGGTATCAATAGGAATATGGAATTCCTAGCACTGTGTACCAACATTAGAGCATGTGGGAAGCATTTTGAACACAACATATAACAAATCAAAACAATGCTATATTTAAAAAAAAATCGAGGAAAATAAATCTTCGTTGTATTATGAAATTATAATGTAAGTAATTATCCTATTATTATTTTCCTGTTTGAACGTTTGTTTATTATACAATTACTGATCTGTGACATTTAATATAATTACAAAATACTTACAGTTTTACGTTCGTTTGTTTATTTATTATAATTACTCGGTGGTTAGGTACCATCCACTCATCAGATATTCTACCGCCACAGCGTTACCCATTATCGTTGTTATCCGGTTTGAAGAATGAGTGAGTTCTTAGTTCCCAAGGTTGGTGACATTTTGGCGATGTAAGGAATTGTTAATATTTCATACAGCACAATTGTCTATAGGGGATGGTGGCCACTTTTCGTGAGCTCGTCTATTTGCTCATCCAACTACGATTATCATAAAATGTCATACAGGCCTTGTAATAATCATACAGGCCTTTAGTACCTTTAGTATTATTTTTAATCCTACATGGTGTAAAACAAAGTCGCTTCCCGCCATCGTACGTTTAGATATTTTAAAATACGAAACCGATTTCAATGTGGTTTTTTATCAATAAAGAGAGTGATTCAAGAGAAAGGTTTATAAATGTAAGGTATGTTCATATTATCGTTGAGAAAAGCCGTGATACCAACTTTCCTAGCCAGAAATATCAAGAATTTTCTTTGTATATTTGATCTTCAATCTAAACGCAAACATAAACCTTGACCGCGTGAAGTCGGGGTATGT
Organism: Vanessa atalanta; assembly: GCF_905147765.1. Taxonomy (NCBI): domain Eukaryota; kingdom Metazoa; phylum Arthropoda; class Insecta; order Lepidoptera; family Nymphalidae; genus Vanessa; species Vanessa atalanta. The sequence continues at coordinate 12,281,961 of NC_061878.1, forward strand.
AGCTAGTTTGTAATGCGATTAAAAAAACACTATGGCGCTTGTCAATAAAGTCTTAATATTCCTAAAACAATTTCATAATTTTCATTGCTGTTCCATTACCGGATGAAAATAAATTATAGTCTTTACATTTTTAGGTTTAAGTTGGATCAGTCGTATATATGTTCATTCTCAACCCTTTTTTTATCAACAAGACCCTTGTCATGGTTTACGACTTTAGGGTTAAAGAGCGAAGTTGAGGTCGCAGATATGTCATACACAGACGGACTAAATGCTTTTAGGTAGTTTAATATTTCGTTACATTCGTATGTTTCTACGAAATGTTTTAGCTAGAGGAAGCAGGAGATTTTGGATATTACAAGGATTATTATAACTTGACCTGATGCTACGAGTATTAATTTAATTTAATTGTGCTACTCAATTTAGCAACTCTCAGATAAGCGAATATTTTGTAATTTTGGACACACTTTATGATTTTAACGAAATCCAATGGTTTTTGCGTGTATTATTTTCGAATTACGAAAACACGAAAGGAAAATAACAGTATTTATAAGTATATTCAATAAATGATATTCTTTATTTAAGTAGGATCATAAAAGCACTTTTGAATCGTCATGTTACAGTTTTCAATTAAAAATAAAGCTCCCTCTGACTCGAAAAGTAGATTCTACCGAGAAGAACTGCAAGGAACTCATTAGTTACTCGTCACCACCATTTTAATTACAGAGTATGTCTTATTCTTGCTCATTGAAGTTATCCATACTATTGTCTTTGTTCATCATATTGTTTGATCTCATAAATCTATTGAAGAGAGTTTCGTGACCTAAATGACAATATTTTTGCCGTATGTGATCCAAAAATATGACAAGAGTAATGGTACTTTGGACTCAGTATTAGTTAAGTGTTCCTCGGTTAACCACTAAATCGTACTAGAGTAGCTTGGCTGAATTAGCTCAAATCTCCTACCCCAGAAGATAGTCTTAGCCAAGAAGTGGGACTTTTATAGAATAAGAATAGAACAATCTTTTATTTGTAAACAAACCACAACATAGTACTCCCCTGTGGTGGGTTTACAAATACAAGAAATAAACACAAAACAAAACAATAACTCAAATGATTTAATAAGAAATAATAATAAAAACACGTCATACTAAAAAAGCACCAAAATCATACAAAACAACGAGTAACTACATACACAGTACAGAGGTTTGATTTCTAAACGGAAGACCACTCAGCCCTAGTCAAGGTCATGACCCCGACACTGATTTCAATGGTCCGAGTGCGTAAAAACGTCCAGACTTCAGTGCCATTATGACTCACAAAGAATAATTAAATCAGAATAAATTAAATTAATTCTACAATACACAAGTATTATATATTTACACGAATACGTCAATCGTATTACTGGTACTGATAAAAAGTTCGGAACGATCATTTTTTGGCTGTTTATTGAAATTTTTTCTTTACCACAAGTTCGAGTACGATGTTCGAGACAGGAATTCTTCCCTTTGTCTAGAATGTTGGGATGGGCGGACAATTTAGTTAGAAGATAGGACGCAGCTGCCGATTCATACATAACTTTATACACACTACAGATTTCGCTTCGCATCGTAAAGTATTTCCTTCGGGACATATTACTTTGTTTAGCCTGGAGGAACTTCTAATGTTTTTCATTGTTTGTTTAATATTAACATAACTTTGCTATTATGAAGGCTATTTGATATAAATGATGTAGTTTGAGAATTTAATTTGAGAGATAGTTAATTTACATTAGGTTCAATGAAAACTATTGGTTTGTTCCTTAAATGATTTTTAGTAGATTTTTAGTGCTTCGGTCAGCACCTGAATTGTTGTTCCAGTGCGTTATGAGAAATAGAATAAATAATGCTCTTGTTACACATTTTCGCCCTATAATATCTACCTCAAATTAATCTCCTCTACATTTAGAAGAGTCACCATAACCGAAAACAATCTGCACACCATTATCAAGATAAGTCTAGTAATATATTATTCGTCGGAAACTCACACTGTCAGGGTAATAACACTGTTCTATTAACGAAAACAAATCTGTATTATTTCACTGCTCGGCAACAGCCTTTCCTCTTAATTCACTCCACTACAAGTTGGTGGATAAAATGTGACAGTTTTAATGAAAACCAACTATAATAAATATATGGTTGTTAATCTGATGTGATGATCGGTCAGACATATCAGAAAATCGTCTATATTGAGGCATGTATCATTTACACCGAAATGATTTATTTATTTGATTTAATAGATGTAAAATGGTGATAGATTGGAAAATCTTACCAAACGTGTATGCTTTGCGTTAAATATAAGTTGATTTTAGTCAAAGGCGATGTTATCATCAGAGGATGCTTGGTAATCGATAAACATACAAAGGATATTTGGGTTGATGGTCACAAAGGCGTAATTTCAACGCCACATACCATCTCAGAACTCAGAGCATAGCTTCCAAGATTACAAATATCTCTCAATTGATTTATCATTTACTTGTAATTAAAAGTGTTAAAGAAATTTAACTCATAAATGCTTACAATCATTATCAAACACTGTTTTACATAAGAATAGAATGAAAATAAATAAAACCATTATATTCGGTTAAAATATTCCTAACTTTAGAGTGTGTGCAAAATTATATAATTTCGTTATTATTAAGGGGCAGCCTCTTTTTAAGAATCCGATCCGACTCCGCTGTCCGTCCGTCCATTCGTCCGTCTGTCCGTCTGTCACCAGGATTTATTTCATGAACCGTGATAGTTAGACGCTTGAAATTTTCATTGACGAAGTATTTCTATTGCCGCATTAACAACTAATACAAAACAAACAGAATAAAATAAATATTTAAGGGGACTTCCATATAACAGACATGACTTTTTTTCCGATTTTATGGTACGAAATCCTTCGTGCGCGAATCCTACTCTACTTGGGGTTTTTTTTAATTAATGAATTTGACCGATAAATCTCACACTGCTAAACTAAAAGCTTCTCTTCTTTTGAGGAGAGGGCTTTAGGGAAAATTTCATTAAGCTGCTTCAACGCGGATTAGATACATATCTGGAATATTTTCACCTCTACATTTTCCCACATCACGTGATAAATTATGATCAAAAATACGGCTCAGTGCCTGTCCGGGTTTGAACCCATGATTATCAATTTAGATTCAAGTGTTCTGGCCATTGTTCTAATCTCGGCTTGTTATGGCATTAAGTGTAACGTAAGTGTTTTAGCCTACTTATTACTTAAAGGCCGGCTTCGCACCAGCAAGACCCCAGATTTGGAGATGTTCATACCATAAAAAAACCACTTATAAACGTTTTGGAATCTAAGAATCAGTAATATTGACCATAAATGATAATCAAAATCATTTATTAATGTATGTTTTTTTTTATGATGTCGGTAGGCGGACATGCAAATGGGCCACCTAAAGGTAAATGTTCACCACCGCCCATGGACAATGACGCTGTAAAAAATATTAACCATTCCTTACATCATCAATACGCCACCAACCTTGGGAACTAGGATGTTATGACCCTTGTGTCTGTAGTGATCCTGGTTCACTCAAACCGGAACACTACAATACTGAGTACTGCTGTTTGGCGAGAGAATATTTGATGAGTGGGTGGTATCTACCCAGACGGGCTTGCACAAAGCCCTACCACCAAGTTAAATCTGCGAATTACAAATCAGCTTTTAAATCGATATGAAGCTAATTATTTGTTTGTAAACTACATACAACTAATTATTATAGGATAATAAATAATAGTTATATTTATTTCGTATCAAAGTTTACACGATAAGTAAATGCCAGTTCCAGTTACTATGTATGTATAATAATCTCACTTCTTTCACTTTTGATCATATCGTCCTTTACGATCATTGAAACAATTTTATTGGTACTTCTAGCGTGTTTCTTAATCTTCTGGAAAGTTTGTTATATTATTACAAGCTGACTAATATATAAAAACAACTTGCCAAGATAACTAATACACACGGTGTACAGTAAGCTAGTCTTTATTACTGTATGTTTATTATACTTATAGTATATTCTTCGACGCCATCTTAGCATAAAAGAGGCCAAAATTCGTACATTTATCAAGGAACTTGAACCCTTATCTTGTATATAACAAGATACGTTTTTAATCATAGCCTTTCTCCTCTTTAAACCTTTTCGTGTCACGTTCCAAGACCAAGATGATCACCGATCCATAGTCTTTCGAATGTCAATTTAGAATATCCAATCACTTGAGTCTAGTGACAATTTTGGAGCAATGGTTACTGTTGCATTTACCGAGTTTGACGTCATGACAAATTACCGTAAAAATATAAATTTAAATAATAATACACAATTCTTTGGACTCGATGCTTTTATTTTAAATTAAAACAAAATACGATCCATGATCACTACTCTGAACTTCCATCAATTTGATAACAATGGAAAGAGTAAAATCACCGTCCATAAATTTGCCATTACTGGATGAAAAATCCTCTTAAAGAGATTGTTTGGAATTATTCCACTGGCTGGTGGCTTTCATCAAGCCTATTTGGGCAAGAGACGTAACATGTAAATCACCAAGTTTTGTGATGCACTGACGATGTTGGGAATGATTAAAAATTCTTACGGCGCCAATGTTTAGGGTCGTGACCGTTTACCCTAATGTAGACAATTCACTAATTCACTACCACGTTAAATAACAGGACTTCACTACCAAGTCACTGTAATTTAAATTGCATTACTTTATCCTAGAGATGCGGGTTTCCTCACCTCTGGCCTTACTTCACCGCTAAGCTCAAGACGAATTATAAACACAAATATGTTTTGTATGATGACTCAGTGGTTCTTGGTTGATTTGAACCAAAATAAAAATATACATTATTCAAGTAGGCTTTTACAAAGACTTTTGAATCGTAAGCAGAAGAACCGGCAAGAATCTCTGTAGTTACTCTTTTCCAATATTTGAATCTACAGTCTTCGTTTTCTATCACTTGACAGCTAAATGCCAAAGTCGAGTTAATAATAACAGTTTTTTATTAATCATCTCCACCTGACAATGTAAACAGATCAGCGTGGTTTTATGGTGTTTTTATTGAATTTTCGCAATCCAATTCCATTATTTACCCTAAATCAACTTCAGAATAAAGTTGAGTTACACAGGGCTCAATTTAATTTTCAATTTGAAGCCACATTTCCGTAAATTCGAGCCCCTTGGGGTGTCGTTACCACGATAAAAACAAGTTCACGGTTGGTTGAACGGGAGATATACGATATTATTGCTTTGATTAAAATAAATCTTTATATATTAAACGTGTGATCAATATTTTTATACTTATAACACGTCATATGCAACTGTTTGATTCTAAATCGCCTCCAGCCTGTTTCAAATAACGAAAACATGTTTATTATTATTTTACATGAAAACATGATATATACATGTATATACTATTATACTTCTGAAAATGAAATTTAAAAAATCCCGCTGAGTTTCTTTCGCCGGTTCTTCTCAGGTCCGAGGTGTTAATTTCCGAACCAGTGGTAGATATTTTTGAGTATCAATAAGCAAGTGTAATCACTTCCATATTGAATAAAGATTTTTGACTTTGACTTTGACTAAAGGCAACTATATAAATTTATATATAAAAAAGGAAAAGACAAAACATAAACATAAATTGATATGTTTCTAAAGAATTGCAATTATGATTATTACGGTCGAATTTCACCTTCAGTTGAACACTCTTTTATTAAAGCCACGGGATAAATTATCGAATTAATAGGATTAATTTAGCCTACAACCTGGTGTGCCTCAAACTTATTATATTGTTTCAAACGCCTCCTAAATTGAATTTCCTAGGAGTCCCTGAGATGTTTCAGTAACGAGTTTGTACAAGTTATCTACGAGTATGTGTGGAAATAATTACAATTTTTTTTTTTTTAATTTACATAGAATGAGTTTCTTGCCGGTTTTTCTAGATAGAATCTACATTCATTTAATATAGTTTTGTAAAATGACGATTCAAAAGTGCTTATGAAAGCTCACTTGAATAAAGTATATTTTAAGTTAATTTTGATTTATTATGTGTTGCACAAAAATATGAAGTTTTAGTATAACACAAAGTCGTTTTCTGCTTTTGTCTTTATCTCCGTAAACTTCTTCTAAACGAATAGAAACAACAATAAACGGGATTTATACAGTTTTGTCAAAAAAACACTTATTGTACACTTACATGTCTAACGCCTTAGGAGACACAAGAAAATGCTCTAGAAAAATATACAGAATAGGCCTACAGAAATTTCTGCAAAAACATCTACGAAGGTACATTCATAATAACTATTTTTATATGTTAAAGATTAGTAAAAAACTAAAGGTTATTTGCTAAGCCATTTTTATTCAGATAAATAAATAAGTCATAGCAATAAAAATTTGACGTTCTCAGTTAAAATTACAATATTACAAATTTTTATCTAGGTTTCACAAAAAAATTACGACTCAAATTAAATTATGTAACTTAACTTTATGACGTTCATATTTCTCATTTATATAAAATGATATACTTATACTTGAATGTATCTACTTTAATATTTTGTTTTATAAACGTTCGCTTCTCTCTTTCTTTATTGAATGAATTGCTCCCTTGAGAAGCCGGGGCGGATCGCTATTATTTTATACATGTATCTATATGTCACTGCTGGACCGATTTTGATGCGTGTGTGTTGCGGTCGGATCACGGTTATTCATTAAGGAGATTATAAAAAAACTTAGTTCACTGATACGAAATCGGGACGAACATTTAGAATCAAAATATAAGTCTTAATTGTAATTACATTACATTATATTAACAGCCTGTAAATATCCCACTGCTGGGTTAAGGCCTCCCCTCCCTTTGAGGAGAAGGTTTGGATCATATTCCACCACGCTGTTCCAATACGGGTTGGTGGAATACACATGTGGCAAAATTTTGTTGAAGTTAAACACATGCAGGTTTCCTCACGATGGTTTTCCTTCACCGCCGAGCACGAGATGAATTATAAATACAAATTAAGCACATGAAGTTTTGGTGCTTGTCTCGGTTTGAACCCGAAATTATCGGTTAAGATGCATTCGTTCTAACCACTGGGCCATCTCGGCTCTTTTTAAGTGATTTTAATAAATTTTAGATACATTTAAAGTTTAAGTATAAAAGCGTTTAAATTGAAGCAATAGTTTGATGGCGGCTCAGTAAGCGTTTGTTATTATAGACCCGTCTGTGTAGCAAATTATCGATGCTTGCACAGCTGGACTTAGATTAAACAAACAAATAACAGATGGCGACACAATACAGTCAGTATCTGGTCTTTATAAATAGTTTGATAATACTAGTTCTATCTCACGGCTCCTAATAGCTAAGAATTTTTAGGTTATTTATAAAAAATAATTTGAATTTAGAATCAGAATGTTAATTTGTATCCCCTTAGATTTGTTGTCCGTGCCTTTTGTAACTTATCTTTAATTTTAATTTTTGTGTTCTCTGTATATTTTTATAAGCAAGCATTATTTGTAGCATATCACTGTTTGATTATTGGCTCATTGATTATTATAATAAATCCTTCTTCTGAAATGTCTGTCGATTATTTAATATTAATCTATACCGAGAAATAAATTTATTGAAAGCTGATACAGTCTATCTATTGGAACATTATTAACCGGACAAATCTGGTTGCAGTCCGAGATTATAATATTTTCTAGTATTTCGTTAAACGTCAAACGTCGTCGCGTTAACGTCGTGGAAAATGCATGCGTCTGGTGAAAATATGTGTATTCACCGACCCGCATTGATGCAGTATGATAGGATTGTCTCCAAGAGGAGATAAAAGAGGAGATATTTGCCTACTTGTAGTAAATTTACAGGCTGTTGAAATAAAATTCGTTGATAAAACTTGCAGAAATTTAGTAGTAAGGCTTTGTGCAAACCCGTCTGGGTAAGTACCATCCACTTATAAGATATTCTATAGCCAAACAAAAATAATTTGTAATGTTGTGTTCCGGTTTGGAGGGTGAGTTAGGGATATAGCATCTTGACAAGGTTATTGGCGCATTGGCGATGTAAGGACTGGTTAATATTTCCGAAAGTGCCAATGTCCAAGAGCGTTGATAACAACTTAACATCAGGATGCTCAATTTCTTGTCTGCCTAATTATATAATGAAAAAAAAAACCAAATCCAAAGAACAAAAGCACTATTTCATACATTTAAAAAAAGCCTTTTTCTCTTTACTTTATAACAGTCTTGCGAAGAGTCATTTGTTTCCATAAAACATTCAATCTCCTTAAAAACCTGGAGTATTCACGAAAACATTTCTTAAAAGATATCGTTCCACCCTTTCATAAATTATTCACTGTACAAAAATGTCTTCGGATTGATGTACGTTGTACCCATTACCGAGCCATTTGGAAAATTGTTCTTGTTAATCCAATTTCGTCATAAAATACTTTGGAGTGTATTGAAATACATTCCAGATAACATGCAATTATGTAAGCCGATATGGCCCAGTAGTGTAACATGTGAATTTTAACCGAAGTAGGTTCGAATTCGGAAGGACCACTCAATTTTTCGGATTAAAAAATTTCATATGTGTATTCAAGATCCTTGAATCACATGTTCAAAGACTATTACATTAGGTAAGTGATTGTATAAGCGGATATAATGAAACTATCGTACTTATTTTTAAGAATGGCATTTAATTCGAATCTTCTACTGAATATTATTATAATTAAAAGTTATTAAATTACTAATGAATACATTTTAGTTGTTATAAATGATTAATAATAGAAATAATTGTTATTATTATACATAATTACTTTTTTTTCTTGAAATTAATTTTGGCAATGATCTTTCTCTATTAGGAAGAGAATATTACTTCACTATGTTAGTGCACTAACGCGGGTTGATGATAACTTGACGAATCAGATTCGATTTAGATTCTCATGTCACATGGACAGTGCCATTCGGCTCTTATTATGTTTATTTTGTTTATATTCTGAGAAATGTTTGTTACTCTTTCATGTCTCAACTACTCGGGGATATAAAAAGGACATAAGGCTTACATATAACTACTCCTCATATTACCCCACGTCCTTACATGCAAGTAACGCGGCGGGAGTAAATTAGTATATTTTTAAAATAAAACCGAATAATATGCATAAATCCTTCTTAATGATAATTTGCCAGCGTTATTTTTTATACAATTACGATTTCAATTTTAAATTTCGAATAAAAAAGTAAATGCAATAAATTAAAAAGGTACCAGTTTTCTGCATCATTTCTTTGAAATTTAATTCTAAATAAAATGCACTCATATAGAATGGTGTGCAACAAAACCATCTCGCGTGCATCCGAGCCATATCGCGTCCGTCACGAAAAGGGCTTGAGAAATTGGCGCTAATGATATTACATCAATTTCAACGATGGAAACTACTTTTTATATTCACGTTATGAGATTCTTAAATCGATTTTACTTACGACGGGGAAAAAGACGAACGAAAAAATTACTTGTCTTTGAATTTTTTCTGTACAATAGGAAGGCAAATCGAACAATGAATGAATTAATTAATATTCACTCAGTAAAAAGTTTATTGTGTTACATACATTAATGTAACAGGTTACGAACCTACTAAGTTACTACAAAGAACTAGTACTCATGTCAGGCCAAAATTCAGTAAGCGATTATGTTATACAAAGATACAGAATTCACAAAGTTTTTTTCACTTGTAATTGCTCTCAATGGAAAGGCACCCTTTCCAAATCAGTGATAATTTTTACTTTGACTACGAATAAGTTAGTGTAATGCTACGAAATCGTTTTTAAATTTGGAACAGAATGGGCATTTTATTAAAATAAACAAACTCATTTTAAAATCGAGAAAAATATTTAAGGCGGACGTTTACATAACATTCAAAATTTAGGTGATGCCATAAATATCTTCAGCCGCCGAACTTTGCGTGGATCTTTGATGCCATTATAAAACTTATAGGACGTGATTTATTACGCAATAGAATCGATTGCTTTATTCACACGTGTAATCGCCGACATGCATTAGCACGTGGCGTATTTAGAAAATAATGGAAATATATACCACATTTACTACTTAGTATAACCATGAAGGTTAATAACTTGGTGTTAACATTCGTGCAAGCTACTTTTCGTAGGTACCGGCCACTCGCCACTTAATCTACGGCTTAACAGATCTAAGTAGTGTAGTTGTGTTTTGATTCGAACAGTAAGTGAACCAGTGACCTCAGGTTCAAGGAACATAAATTATAAGAACCGAAGAATGGTGGCGCATTGCCGATATAAGGAATGATTAATATTTATTGTAGCACGAATTTCTGTGTCCGACTTTTGACTACTTATCATCAGATTTTTAATTTGTCAGTATTATTTACTTGTAGCTTGAAATAATACTTAAAAAAAACATAAGAGATCTCAACTTGAATTCCAAATGATTATTACAAAATAACATTTTATTTTGTTTCAGGATGAGAGAATACGTAGAGGAAAACGAGAAGAATGATCCTCTCATACATGCCCCTGACAAGAAAAACAACCCTTGGGCTGAAAAAGGAAAATGCATCATCATGTAATCGTGTAATCTAAGTAAAAAATAAAAATATCACCAAAAAATTCTAAAAGACATACGTTTTGGCACGAGTAATTAGCTGGTCTGGTCCAACCATCGACTTATTGCTGGTAATGGGAAATATTATTAAACAAGAGAAATTGAAGGTTTCCGATTGATATCGAGTAAATGCAACTGCCAGACAATATGAAGAATCAAAAATAGTACCATAGTAACAAGTCCACCGGACGTACGAAGTACGCCGCGCCAAAACTGTAGAATCGTAATCCGACGTTTTCAGTACACGGTTTTTGTTCCCCAATTAAATCTAGTCCTCGTAACGCTAATATTGTAAAGAGTGTACATTTAGACTGTGCGCGAAGCAAGTATGTACTTATGAATGTTTTGTTAAAAGATTTAAAAAAAATGGTTGTAAATACGTTAAATTTTGTATTTCTAGTAAAGTAACGTTCGGTCGAATCTATCGGTAGAGGATAAAAATGAAAAGTAAATGTTGGACGAGTAAAAATTGTAAATTTAAACTTAAAAACGTATGTTCATACCGACGTATTTTACTTTCGTGTTAAATGTGATTATAATTTAATTATAAGAGCAATTCTCTTATAAATGGTCAAAATGAAAGCGAACGATTTGCGGAATCCTAGTACTTCCACGCAAAGCAAAGCAACTTCCTCTTAGAAATTTGCGTGGATCCGCTTTGGATTCTGATTTTAACCGACCGAAGTATGCTGAACTTTCTCCTGCTTCGGTTAGTTTTATAACTAACAAATTATCCGATTCCTTAAATAAGAACAAAAACTTTGACATCGCGATTTAGTTGATAAAATACGATACTTAAATGTGAAGATTCATTGAGCTCGTGAATCTTGATATTTAAATTATTATGTAATATTTAATAAAGATAATTAAAAATATAGGGTAATATCGCACATCACAACTTAACATATATTTGCTGGATCACAGAAATAAGGCTAAACTATCAGATATTATAATTAGGTATTGGCAATAAAGGAATCGTAGACGATGAATTAAAACGAAATATTAAACGTAGCGCATTGAAAAATTAATATTAAGGTAACTATCATGGATTAAAAGCAACATAATCTCGTTCGAAAACTAACGATAAGTTGATTTAGGATAATTTTTTATAAAATCAGGTACGTTCCGCGGTGCCATTATCTTGTAATGCTTCTATAAAATAAATCTTAGCGTCTTATCTTCTACGCTCCTCATTATATCTTATTATATAAGTTAATTACTTATAAATTCCTTCTTTAAAAACTCCTTTAGTATTATAGATGTTTTATTTACATATGTATTTATATAATTCATTATCCCTTCCCTGACATTTAAAATTTAGATAAATAAATCTATTGACTACAATTTTAAATCTAGCACTTGGATAGCTTAGTAATAATTCAAAATTTAAAATGAATTAAACTTTACCTTTCATGAAAATTACTCACTAACGCGTCTATCGTAGTTACCAAAATAAACTTCTTCTAAATTATATCTAAGATTATTGGATTTGAAACGCTATTAAGAATCTTTGTGATTAAAACTCTCATCTTCGTCGTTTCGGAGATATTGCAATTAATCATGAAGTATTTTAGCAAAATTAATCTCATGTAGTGCTATTAATCTATCATTCCATTAAAAAAAGGATTGCATCTAATCCTAATTTTGATTAAATAGAAAATTTAAACTAAAGCACTGTAGTTATTTATAGATTAAAATTTAAACTAAAACTTATTAAAAAAAATTCCCTTCCTCCTTACCATATCTAGACATGAACTATGATAAATCATTCTGGCTGTGAGTACTTCCCATTTATTTAGATGCTTCTCATTGTCGTTTATCCGAAAAAATGTTGCTAATACCGACAATAAAATTTAAATCACGTATTAACTTCTTGACTTCCATAACCAGTGCATAGAAGCTCATTTCGATTTCATAATATCCTTCCTAATGTTCACTATCAACGTCTATCGCTTCATCTCTTTTCAACTTATCTGAACCATATCTTTCATCTCTCTTTTCATTTATAAGTTTCATTAAAACTGTCCTCTCTTAGTCAAGAATAGTTTTTAAAATAGGAAATTAGAGCGTAATTCGTAGTTTTAGTGATAAATTAAAAGGAAAAATCAATCAAAAAGTTGTTTGTTAACTTATACGATAAAATTTGCAATTCAGAGAATTAGCCGTAGTTATAATAAAGTAAAAATGTAACGAGTTTATTTAAAATGTTCTAGATGATAAATATAAGGAATCCCATATGATATTACGCGACGACAAAGTTTTTTGTTCGAACGTATTCTGAATGAAATCCTCTTCGTTCGGACCATTTATAAGATGATTGCTTATATATTATTTGTTGAGTGTATCGTTTTTAATCTATAAATCATTTTATTTACTAAGTTTTTTTTGTTAACCTTGATTGTAAACCAAAGATTTTTTTTAATTAATATCAGACGAGTCACATGTCACTCGTCTAACTTTTGAATGGGTATTAAATACACAGTTACATTTGTTTCAGATTGTATCTTCAACAAGGACTTTCTATTTAATATTCATGTTTAATTTAAGCTAATAATTAACTTAATTGGTACTTTTTAACGGATTAATCAAAAATTTAATAACTAGATAAGATGGTATTGGAAATGATTTTTTTAGAATCAATAGGTTAAGCTATTATATGTTATTATATTAATATGTAATCAGTAATCACTGAAATAAATCAAAATCTGTAATGATCGTGTTTGCTTGTACAATACCACATTCGAAATGCTTATAATAAAATTGTAGCAATTCAGAGGTCAATTCAACCAAGTTTTTTTTCATTAGATTATATTTATTAGTAAACATAGTAAATTCTTGGCTAAAGATATTTCATGGTAACATGAAAAGAGTTGTACTTTGTATTCCCTGTGCATCATATTCAGCAATGGAAAAACGTAGGACATTATAATTATATTTACATTGGAAGCCTGTTGGTCATCTTCGAACAATAAAAAAAAACCTACAGACATGGATATTTCAGTCAGTTTGAAACGCTAATCGGATTTTCTGGCAAAAAAAAACAAACGGAATTATTTAGAACCCTATAAATATCCCTCCCTAAATACATCCAACCTATCTGATAATGTTAATTATAAATATTTTAAAGATACAAACAGTAGCAAATGTTGGTAAAAAATAATTAAAAATCTGAGCCCTTTCAATTTTAGAAGTTAAAAGGCTAGTAATGATAAGAGATGTATCTTCTTGTACAGAAAATAACAGGATTTATGCACCTAGCACCATTAATATTCAACTAACGTATTTAGTGATTTATAAAGTTAACCTTTAAATTAGGGTTTAGAATGTTATGATAAAACACAACGCAAGACGCAAAATATCGTTGTACAAATAGAAGTATTGATAAGCCAATGAGTTATACTCAAAATTGAATATAGTTTGATGCAGTAACTGATCTACAGCCGTCTCAACAACTCTTCGCATCCAATTATATTCAGCACTCATGTGAAGTGCATATACATCTGGTCATCCAAATATTTCACCTAACAACTATTTAATACGCTTCAAGTTTTATTGATTTCAAATATTTTTAGTGTCAAGTGTTTACACTTATCAAATATAAGTTTATTATTTAGTTTTATAAGAAACAGAACTTTCTTAATTAGTACTAGAAAATTAGTAAGCGATTACAGACACTAGAAAAAAGGAAGAGATTCCCTTAATTTGAACCATAGAGTTGTTTGTACATATTATGCAAGCTGTCGTTAAATTTATCAAATAAAACAAAGATACCAATCAGATTTTTTTTTCTAAAAACAGTAGCTTCAGCATTATGAATATCATTATGATAACGTACTATGACCCACCAGAAATGGGACTCCTCTTCTATTTTTGAAGGAGATGCTAGCTGAGCTGGAGCTGCGTCCACCACTTCACTTCAATGAGGTTTAATGGACAGTAATTACAATTATACTAATACCAAATACATTAGATACACAATATTCGTTACAAAATATTAGTTATTCGATTAATAATAATACTCTATTTAAAACAATCACTTAAACTGGTAGATCAGTTTCAAAATTTTCGTTGACTTAAAAGTAAACGGTCTTAATACTAAAAGATGATCAACTATTCATAAACATTGCTTATTTTGAAAATGTTTAATAAGCTGGACATTAAACATCTTGCTTATTGCAATCTATAAATTCTTCATCTCGTTCAAGAATTATCATTAGTCTCCTTATATAACGTCCAAGACATCGCTTTTTTAAGATAAATTCCCATGTTTCAATTACTATAATTAGGCTATTGTTACTTTGAAATAATCCGTTAAAGAATATAGACGAAATCTAAATAAAACCTTTAGTTTAATAACAAAAATCCTGCCTACTTTACGTTTATCCTGTTGCCCTATTTCGGTGTTATTACAGTATATTACTATTTTCAGTGGCTCGTGAATCATTCGACGAATCCCTTAAGCCGGTATTCCACCGCTCGCCCACCGGTAAGAGCCGGTTTTAGCTGGTTTGAGCCGCTTTTAACCGGCTTTCTCGGCACGTGTCTGCCTTGATTCGGTTTTATGATATTCATAGCCAAAGTGACTTTTATTTGGTAGGATTTAGCGTTTGTTTCATGTATTATACTTCTTAGTCCTTATTAATCTTATTATTATAAATGTTAGAAGCGATTAACTAGCATGTGGATTTTAAGCCAATTCCATACAACCGAATTAACTGAATGAATTTCGTAAATAAGTCTTTTTTTATTGGTAGGGTATTTTCCATGCCTGGGTAGCCTTTTCTAATACTTAGTACTTATTATTAGGTTAGTGACGCATTGGTAATGAGCAATGGTGACCACTTACCATCAGGTGGCCCATGTGCTAGTCCGCCAACCAATGTCATAAAAAAAAAAAAGCAATCTCATTAAAATAAATGTACATAGTAAGAATATTAACGAAAAAGTTAATGTCAAGCAAATAAAAGAAATTTATCCAAAGATAATTTTAAAGATATTTTTTGTATGTGTTAACTGTTATACTCTGCAGAATAAATTTTGCAAGTATGTCTGGGTAGGTACCAACCACTCATCGGATATCTTACCTCCAAACATGAATACTGATTGATGTGATTTTTCGGTTTGAAGGGTGAGTAGGGCAGTGAATTTACAGGTACATGGGACATAATAACTTAGTTCCCAGGATTGATGGCGAATTAGTGATGTTAAGAATGTCTCATATTTCTTGCAACACTAATCAGAACATCAACAGACAACAAATATTGATGGTTCATGGAAATTATAGTAAATAATAGCTAGAGTGTGGTACCAAAAATTAACACGAACGAGTCTTAATTACGCACATACACACACACACACGCACACTCACACACACGCACTCACACACGAGCCCCCTAGCTTCAACCTACAGCAATACATTACTATTAGATATTATTGCTCTACAGTTTTTTTCAGGCGATGCCGAGGCAAAAATCTTACTCAATCGATACTGTTCTCGAATTGGAAGTAACTGTTCATTTCCCTACTGATTTTTTAAATTCTTCAAACCCCCTCTGGACTCCCTTCTCACAAAATGGTGTTGAAATGACCTTGTCCTGTTATTTTATTAAGACACCTGAATCCACCAAAACTTTGCAATAGCACGCGTTTGCTGGTAAGATCACTAAAAACTTTCATAATAGAGTGCACAATTCTCGCCGGATGTGGTACCGGAGAAGATGTATTGATTCCCCGAATTCCTCTGATACCATCTGATTTATCGTTCCAATTTAAACGCCTACAATTTCCGGTAAAGATATATTTTGCAATGACCATTAATAAATCGCAGAGTCAAACTTTCAACGTTGCAGGTTTAGATTTGAGGGTTGAGTGTTTTTCACATGGCCAATGATAGGTCGCTCTTTCAAGAGTAGCATTTAAAAAAAAATTATACTGTCTAATGAGAAAAAAATTTAGCTAGTTAAAGATAAAAAAGCGGGGACTTAGTATTGATTTATTTATTTATTGATTTCCTACTGACTCCGTGGTCGAGTAGCGTGTACACCGGTTTTCACAGGTACGCCACTCCGAAGTCCCGGGTTCGATTCCCGGCTGAGTCGATGTAGAAAAAGTTCATTAGTTTTCTATGTTGTCTTGGGTCTGGGTGTATGTGGTACCGTCGTTACTTCAGATTTTCCATTACACAAGTACTTTAGCTACTGACATTGGGATCAGAGTAATGTATGTGATGTGGTACAATATTTATTTATTATTTCTAGGCAAGATATATAAAAAATGATTGTACTTTGATGTCATACTCTAAGTAAAAAGGTGGAAAAGAGTAACTACTGAGTTCCATTCCGGTTCTTTTTGGTAGAATCTACTTTCCGAACCAGTGGTACAAATTTAATTCAACACTGTGACATGACGATTCAAAAGTGCTTTTATTGGCAAAGATGAACGACATTTATAAAAAAAAAAAAATTAAAAAAAGGAATTGTTACGAATTCAACAATCTTTAAAAAGTAGTATATTTGTATACGTCTTGTAATAGGTAATAGATAGAGTAATAAAAAAATAAACAAGAAAATAACTTCATAGCGATAACAATACAGAACTGACAAGAATTAAATACAAAAATTATTGATAACCTATTTTCTTTTTATAGTATATGTTGGCGAACGAGCATATAGACCACCTGATGGTAAGTGATCACCAGTTGTAGACAATGGCACTATAATAAATATTACCCACTCCTTGCATCGCCAATGCGTCACCAACCTTAGGAACTAAGATGTTAAGTCCCGTGTGCCTGTAGTTACACTGGCTCACTCACTGTTCAAACTGGAACACAACAATACTGTTTACTGCTGTCTGGCAGTAGAATATATGATGAGTGAGTGGTACCTATCCAGTAGGGCTTGCTCAAAGCTCTACCACCAAGTAAATACTACCAACGAATGCCTATATGAATTTCGGTCCCCGCGATGATCTTTACTCAGCATAATATAACGTTGTGCTAGACCACAGTTGCACTATTTTTATGTGAAGCCAGTGGACGATCGCATGGAGGGCGCCTTAACCATATATTTTTGGATCGAAGTTTACGTATCACTTAAGGAAAATATCTCAGCCAGACGACGTGTTCCCTCCTTTTTTTTTTCTCTCTATCTCTTTTTATTTTTTAACTCACACACGATTAATATTTTACTATCCCCAAACGTTGTTAATTAATATAATTCTGTGACCCACGACAACTGTTGTTTTTATTATTTTAAAAGAGATAGGCCGGTATAGTATGACACAACTCAGATGTAGGATCGGCAAAGTTCTTAAAACCGATCACAATTGAATTAAGTGACTTCAAAATCATCAATCTTTATTTATTTCTTATGCGAAAATGATCTTTACGCATATTTTATAAAAACAAATACATTCGGCAAATTTATAGATAGATTTATAGTTTTTCCTTTAATTTGTCGATGCTACATTTAAATTATAAATGGCCATCACGGTCCATAGACAGGCACTTTTATTTAAATATATTTCACAAAAATAATATAACGAACAACCAACTAATACAAAACCATCCCCACAAAGTTAATGGGTCAACAAGTTTGGGAAAGTTATTTGTACTTGTGCCTTTTCCTTTTTAAATATGTACTTTTGAGCCGAAATATTCGTATCAATTTTTAAATAATAATTATTTTCATATTCAAAAATTGAAATACAACTCTTAGAACTTTCCTCGAAATAATATAAATTTGGTTTAAAACACTTTGATATATCGGCTTGGTTTCCGACATAACAGTCTAGCTGGCATGATCCCAAAGCCATGTTCTCGACGTCAATACAACGTTTAGACTCGTCGTTTCTGATAACAAAAAGCGACTACATTTTGAAACAATAATTTTGTATTCAATACATAAATCTTTTATGTAAATACTATATAGGTATCTGTTTGTGATTAAAAACCCCTTGACGTCAGTTCAGTGTTATTTCATGGAGAAGATATCCATGTTTTTGTAACTCGCCGCGAGAAAGCGCAATTGTATATAAACCAGGGCTACAATGGATATGGAATTTCAGATTTGCATATAGATATGGATATAAAAATAACAATTTACCGGTTTTAGATACAGTTACGGATAAAAAAATATTTCGGTTTATTCGATTGTTTCTGAAAGTTACGGATATTAGATTATTTAAAAATTAAAATGAATTTGACTTTACTTAGTTGACTTTTATTTTTATTACATATAAAACTAAAAAAAAAAAAACTTTACAATACAATTAATTATTCTCTTCAAGTGTAACATTATGCAAAAATAAAATTATAATAAACATTTTTTTATCATTTTCGGTTTCGGATATATATATTTAGTCCAAATATCCGATAGTTTCAATTATGGTTACGGAGCTCCATAACATTCCTTTTATAAACTTATATTCCGTTCAGCCAAGTCTGTCTGTCTCAAGTATCAAGCTTAATTAGCCATTCCTTCAGCTTCAATGTCATATTAAATGTAGGCTATTTTATCTAGTTGCCTACAACATATACAAGCAAGACTGCTTGGTTTTGATGGTAAAATGATAAAAATGAAAATCAAAATACGCTTTATTTAATTAAGTTCGTAAAAGTAGTTTTAATCGTAATTGTATAATTCTAATGTAAACCTCCTTATTTGAAATATTATATATTATAATCCGATATTCTGGGTAGAAATGGCTTAATGAATTTTAACAGAATGTCATGGGTTCAAAATCTGGCAATTTTTATTTATAATTCATTTTGAGTTGAGAGCCAACTTTCAGACATAGATCTGCTACCAGAATGAACTCGAGTTTGAACCCAGGACCTAGGATTCTACAGTCTCTAGCCAACCAACGAGGCAGTCAGTTTACACCTCATTACCTCACGGAAACGGGTAGCTAGAATTCTATATTAAATTATATAAAAAAAACGTAATAAATTAATTTGAATACATATAATTGGAAATAATAATAAAGCGTTCTTAACATAGGCCTAATTTTAGTTTCAAATTCAAACCTCTCGCGTTGTAAATCTCGTAGCGCTAGCCGGGTGCCGACAGGGGGTAATTATTTTAGGCGAGGGTTGGAACAGGCAAGCAAATTTGTGCTGGACCCAAATTAATGAGGCGAGAATGTGTAACTCATCATTTGTTTAACTAAGATAGTGTGATTTATACTGATTATATTCAAAATTACTTTTTGAAAGTTGAATGGAGCTGTCATGGTAGGGAATAAGCTCCACTGATTTTTTTTAATTTGTATTTCAACTCATCTGAAATAAATAAAAAAACATCAATTATAAAAATACACATACAGATGAAACTGTTTGCGCAGATCTGACATACGCTTTATATTCTCCGTATTACAATTGATTTCAATTCCGCTGTACTAAACTACAGCTAAGGAAGCCACAGCTCACACGTGACACATTGGGCTAAGACTTCCTCATCTATAGAAGTTTTTCCACCACACCACTCCAATATAAATAGGTGATATTTATTTATTTTATTTAAATACTTTATTGACCACCACAAAGTTAATGAACAAAAGGCGAACTTAATGCCTTTCGTTCTTTACCAGTCAACCTTTAGGTCAAAAAACTATAAAGGCGATAATTAATAATTAACAATACATAAAGGTATACATACTCATATATAAAACAATGGAAAAACAATACATACACATATGGTATCTACAAAATCGATTTGTACTCATAGTAAAACATGAATAATAAATAATATATATATATATATAATAAAGAGCCGAGATGGCCCAGTGGCTAGAACGCGTGCATCTTAACCGATGATTTCGGGTTCAAATCCAGGCAGGCACCACTGAATTTTTATGTGCTTAATTTGTGTTTATAATTCGAAAAAACGAAATTCTGCCACGTGTGTATTCCGCCGACCCGCATTGGAGCAGCGTGGTGGAATATGCTGCAAACCTTCTCCTCAAAGGGAGAGGAGGCTTTTAGCCCAGCAGTGGGAAAATTTACCGGATGCTAATGCTAATGCTAAAAAAATTAATATATAATAGTTTCTTAAAGATTCCATGAAAACTGGGGGCTTACTGACAAAATGTGCTCACGTAAACGAGTCTTGCTCACTTTTTTTTTTAATTTTCATCGTTTCCATTAAAACGTATTCCACATTAGATTTTACTAGAAAAAGATTATCTAAAATGTGTGTCTTTGTTTTCAAACAATAGATTCGTTGATGTTGCAGTAATATTATACGAATGAGACAATCTGTTTTATGGAAGATAATAAAAAATGTGCTATATAAACAATCTATAATATATTTGATATTATTTACTTTATATTAAGGTCAATTAATATGGATATTTTAATTGCACATAAATATAAGTACTTACATATGAAATACAATTATATGTTTATCAATCTTGTATAAATTTATTAGAAATTAAATGATTATACTGAAACTTCGAATTATTCAAAAAAAATATCATATTAGAAAATTCCTAACTTCAACATTTTTATTGTTAGATAATTAAAAAAAAATATTTTCATTACATTACATAATATAATAAAATGTTTAAAATACCAGTTATTTCATATTATTTATTGAATGCATATCAATAAGAATATATTTTTTAAATTAAGTGTACAAATTTTTATAAATACAATAGAATAATAAATATTTTTAGGTTTACAGATAAAAGAAAAAAAGTAATTTCACGATTTGTCCTATTTCGCTAAATGCCAGCTGCATCCAATGCACTACGCCATGACGTTTTAACCTACATACGAAAAGAAAAGATTCGTGACACGCCGTTTGAGAAGGAGCACGTCAAACTGGATGATTTGACATGGGAACAAAAAGCTTTGGAAAGTACACCCAGACACCAGGCCTGTCAGGAGGCATTCTCGAGATAGCGGGAAATTAGCTTTTGTAAAGAAATCCTTTAAGATAGAATCATATTTCAACAAAATATATTTCGTCGACGGTTTTTTAATTAAAAAATGGCTGTTATTTTTTAAAACTTAGTTGGCGGATGGGCAAATGGGCCACCTAATGGTAAGTGGTCATCAAAGCATATTGATATAAGCGCTGTAAGAAATATTAAAAAAATCCTTACATTTTTCATAAAAAGAGAAAAAAATATCAAAATTGTTTAAAACATATCAGCAAGTTATTTTGGTCTTTTGTTAATTCCAAAAATGTTTCTGTCGATATTCTAAATGGCATGTTTTTAATAGTATCCAATCATCTGACAGTAACGATTCAAAACACACTAGTATCGACAGATCATTGACAGTGGATCGCAGTTATAACTCTCTGGCAGTCTCTATTGGTACGATTGATCTTTCTATGAAACCGTTAGGTTAGGTTTAATACTTGAAAGATTTACATATAGGTAAAGGAAGTGGTCCAGAAGGCATTCCTCCCATTTTCTTAAGTCTTGCTGTAGTCATTTAGTACTTTTATTTATCTTATTAAATTTATCTCTTCGTGTAGGAACAATTGAAAAAGTATGGAAACAATCATTTGTAGTGGCAATTTATTAGACCGGAGGCATAAGGAAAATTATCGACCTATATCTAAACTAAGCCCTATTTGTAAATTATTTGAAAAAAATATTTACTCTCAATATTCATTCTAAGTACGCTGATCACCGACCAGCAACACGGATTAATCAATGATCATCAAAAGATCACCTGAAACAAATCTTTCTTAGTTTACCAATCAACTTGCAACACTGAGGGACAATGGTGATCAGGCGGAAGTTGTATACACTAACTATTGAAAAGCCTTCGATAAGATCTCTCATTTTCGGTTGGCCAAAAAACTGGTTGCCATTAGTATTCACGGTGACTTGCCTCGTTGGCTTGAATCTTGTTCAAGGGATCGTAGTCAAGCTGTTTCTATCAAAGGTTTTTGTTCATTATTTGTGCCCGTTACCTCTGGTGTTCCTCAAGGATTTCATCTCAGTTCTGTATTATTTAATTGTTATCGTTGAAATTATTCGATATGTTCATAATTGTAACATAATATTACTTTATACGAATTACAAACATAAAAGTAATTGAATCGACTCAAGATTGCGTATTACTTCAAATTGATCTCAATAACTTAGATAATTACTGTAATAATCACCTTTTACGCTTAAATATATAAAAAAATAATATTTACAAGGAAACTGAGGCCTAAATTATTTGACGACAAATTGAATACCGTTTCGAGTTACTTAAATCAGAAACTTAAGTTTTCACTTACACTCTAAGTTTTTGCTAGCCATATTAATTATATAACAGCTAAAACTTATCAAATGGTAGGATTTATTCTAATATTGACTAAGGAATTTAAAAATAGCTTCACCCTTATCCTATTTTTAAATGCATATCTTAAGTTTATCTTGAAAGATTGCTCTACAATTTGGAATCCTTATTACAAAACGTATATAAATAAAATCGAAAAAATACAGCCTAAGTTTTTGAAACATTTATGCGATTTAAAGGTAGTTTTTTCAATAATTCTGAAAATAAATATATATCTCGGGTGTCATCCCGTTAAACGTGCGTATGGGATCAATTGTTTTCAATAAAATTGATATTTTTTACTTGTTTTAAATAGTTTGTTTACCAATAAATAAATCAGCAGAGCAAACGAAGTCGGAAACATTGGGATCGAAGTTGTTATACACACTTACACTCACCCTTCAAACCATAACACGACAATAAATGTTACTGTTTGGCGATAGAATGTGTTAAGTGGTACTTAACGAGACGGCCTTGCATATAGCCTAGAAACTATATTTAAAGTATATTTTACAAAACAATATGAATACTTTAAAGAAAATAGAGGTACAACACTATTAATGGTTAATTTTGCTTTAAATCGAGAAAATTATTTTCTTTCTTGGGCGTACTAAGTTTTGTGACATTATGCCAAAATTTTAGCAGTTCCTCGAGCGAAGAATGATAACAGCTTAGTTTGTTAAAAAGGCATAAAAGTAACCGACTTCAAGTTCTAAAATTCTTTCTTGATATAAAGAAAACTTGAGACACACGTCAACTGACCTAGTCTTATATTTAAGAAATATCTGGAATATAACTTCCTTCGGTAATAATTAAATCGAAAACAAACATGGTACCGTTATCAGATATTGTACGTAACATTTTCTTTTTTTCTATCATATCTTTGTTGAATATATCACCTGCATCTATTTATCCAACCAAATAAATATTTTACATAGCGAAGGTACTCGTATTTCCAAATATCTTCAGTTCACGTTTAATGAGGTCACGTGCCTGACCGTCGTCATCTTGGGAAGTACTCTGGTCACGAGTTCCGTTCACAACAACCACAGCCTCAAGCACACGTGCGTTCATTGATGACTTCGAGTTAAGTTTGTTAATTTGTAGCTTATTATAAAAATACCAATTTACCCTAATATTTTAAATTGTCATAAGCGCAATGGTGTACGGGGCGAATAGCGATGTAAAAAGCTACAGGTTCAATTCTGAGATCTAAGGCTATTGTCATCCCATACTCTTATCTTTAAGCTTAATTGTAGAGGTATATTCGTAACGTCTTAAAATAGGGCGTTGCTACCATTATTATGCGAAAATGTGTGTATTTATTTGTGTATCGCGCTGTCGCGTCACAACAATTAACCTTTGGCCCTGGGTACAGAAAATGAAATAGGATACCTAACACCCCCCACTTTCTCATTGAAACTAAGTCATGAACTGATTTTATTTTTAAATAGTCGTCGGGCAAATTATCTTCCTGATTGACATTGACGCCGTTAAAAATATTTACCATTCCTTACAAAATCCCGACCAGTTTGCCCTCAAAGCCAAGTAAAACAATTTTGTTGAAAATAATAGTGATATTATTTCTATAATATTAGAACTTATATGTAGCATGTTTTACGTTATATTCCGCATACTATTGATATAGTCGCAGTGATGATCGTTATTTCCAAGCACTACTTCTGAAAAGCCCAAAAAATTAAAACGTAAACGTCACTTTTTCGCCCACATTTAAAAAAGACGTTGCATTTCTCGATCTCGAAATATCAGCTATTAATAATAATTATGAGTGTCATATCTCAACTCAAGCGACCTCACTAACTTAATTTAAAATACTAATTTGTTTCATTAAAATATTACAGCTATATCATATTTTTATATAGATGGATTTTAAAGTTCGAAAAAGATGAATGTACACCTATTTCTGGTCACGGTGTTATTCATCTAAATATATATTATCTTAGATGTCCTAAAATCTACAAAAGCGCGATTTTTAAGACATTTTCTGCCTCGCACAACCATTCTGTGGAACCAGCTTTCGCCAGCGGTTTTACCGAACCGATACGACTTGGGAACCTTCAAGAAAGAGCGTACTTATTTCTAAAAGGCCGGCAATGCACCTGCAAGCCCCCTGGTGTTGCAGATGGGTAGGGCGGTGGTAGTCACTTTCCATCAGGTGAGCCTACTGCTCGTTTACCACCGTAATATATATACACATAAAAAACAATATTACTAAGCATAAATCAACGCCAATCAACAACTAAAAATTAAAAATAGTGAATCTAAATTAGACCCAAGCCTTCTCCCAAAAGAAAGGCATTAGCTCAACAGTGGGATATTCAGGCTGTTATTGTACGAAAATAGTAAATTTATTAATCCTGCTTGAAGTTCAACGAATACAAACTCCACGCTTTTTATCGTTACTACTGTCGCAAGTAATAATAAAAATTGCAGCCCACTTTATATCCAGTTCAAATAACTTCTGTTTACAAATTAAATACTTCTAAGATAATAAAGATATAACAAAATGTACCCAAGACATCGTTTAATTACAAATAGTAAGGTAATATCCACTTGAGGCTATTTATAACGATGCACAATACGGATTCCCATTTCATTTGCGTCCTATCTTGTCACTTGACAATTCACTAACATCTACATAGTCGTATATATATTATTATCACTCCATTGGTAACAAAGACGATACATTTTTGGTAACATCACATTTAAGAAGGAAAATCGAGGTTAACTTTGTATGAATTTAATATCCTGTATAACCTTTTCCATGCACCGCGCTGCTCCAATGCCGTTGATACACATATGGCAAAATTTTATTGAAATATTAGACACACTCGGGTTGTTTCCCTGCACCGAACACGAGATGAATTATAAACACAAATTAAGTATACGAAAATTCACTCGTCCTTGTCTGGATTTGAACCCGCAGTCATCAGTAAGATACACACGATACCACTGGGCCATCTCATCTCTAATGATATTATAACTATATTATTTTCAATATAGATTGGAAGACTGACAAAGGAAGACGTGATGGTAAATGGTTACCATCAACCTAGGGATCTACGATGTTATGTCCCTTGTGCCTCTATTTAAACTGGCTTATTCATCTTTAAAACCGGTACACAACAAAACTAAGTGTTAATTTTTGGCGGTTGAATATCTAATGAGCCGAGATGGCCCAGTCGCTAGAACGCGTGCATCTTAATCGATGATTTCGGGTTCAAACCCAAGCACGCACCACTGAAATTTCATGTGCTTAATTTGTGTTTATAATTCATCTCGTGCTCGGCGGTCAAGGAAAACATCGTGAGGAAACCTGCATGTGTCTAATTTCAACGAAATTCTGCCACATGTGTATTCCGCCCACCCGCATTGGAGCAGCGTGGTGGAATATGCTCCAAACCTTCTCCTCAAAGGGAGAGGAGGCCTTTATCCCAGCAGTGGGACTTTTACGGGCTGCTAATGAATATCTAATGAAAATATTTTGTTTGAAATATTCATAAATTTGCAGAAAATCGGTAAAACGTAAAGGCTAAGCACATAAATATACTGATTTTCACATCTATTTCATAAGTTTGGATTTCACTCGACTTTAATTCGTATCGGAATTATAATTTAATATCGCTGGCTCAAGATTTGACATTTCGTCGACTAACCCAGCTCTTCAATCATTTTACTTATACAACGATAAATATGGGAACTCGAAAGGGTCACTCGGTGTTCGAGCAAAAAACTCAACCCTTTTTTATAAGCCCTGACTCCATTACACACAAAAGCCCCGGACGAAATTGCTTTTTACACGAATTACGCAATCAATACATGTCAAAATCCATGGATTTACATCTTCGTCAATTTGACCTAGTTATGTGGTCGCCTATTGCTGCTAATAAAAAAATATATACATACGAAAGATAGGATATAAAGCCCACTTGGATGATACATTTAATCATCACATCAAAAAATCAAAGAAATGTCAAAAAGGCTTCGATGTCAAAATTTGTTGAAAAGGTTGACATGTTGTAAATGTTGTCATTAGGAGTACAAACATTAACTAATAATGTTTTATTTTCTTGATTACTAGCTGAACCTGCTGCTATATTCGCGCGAAATTTATAAATTTACTCTATAGCACACAAACCGTCAACCCACTTTTACTCGCCTAGGACTCAATCTATCTCGACAACAAACTCAATCAATATCAATATATTTATTTATTTATTTTTTTTTTTTTGGTTGGCAGACCGGCATATGGTCCAACTGATGTTAAGTGATCACCACCATCTGGGTAGGTACCATTCACTCATCAGATATTCTGTCGCTAAATAGCAATACTTATTGTTATTTTCCGATTTAAAGGGTGGGTGAGCCAGTGTAACTCCAGACACAAGGGGAATAAAGTCTTAGTTCCCAAGGCTGGTGGCGCATTGGCGATGTAAGGAATGGTTAATATTTCTTACAGCGCCAATGTCAACAGGCGGTGGCACTTATCAGGTGGCCCATTAGCCGGTTCCTCTTCCTATTACATAAAAAAAATAGATATAGACAAAAAAGGTAATTCGAAAAAGATAAAGATTAAAAAGTCAGTTGAAAAAGAAAGAGGTATAATTAAAATATAGCTTAGTCTTAAGGTTAGATATAGTGTCTAACTTTAATTATATGACAATATATTATTATATTCCAGTTTGTGTTTGTAGGTGAGCCAGTATAACTTCAGGCACAGGGGCATAATATCTTAGCTTTGAATTGACGCTTTGGTGATGTAAGTTCGTAGGTGGAAAAAAAATACATATAAATATCTGATAGGAAAATCCTTATTGATTACCCATTACTATACTATACTATAAAGATTTCCAAGATATCTTTTATTTTATCTATAAATAAGTTCAATCACTTTGATTAATAATTTTTCCAAGCACTTGAAACAAACAATCCCCTTATGATTCACTGTAAAATATTAGAATGAGTGTTTAAAGTATATGACGTAGTAGTTGATAATAAGTGTTATATAAAGATTTGCTGTTATGTTACGCTTAACTTTAATAAAATATCCTACAAAGTTATAAATGATCACATTGCCTTAAATTGTTTTGAAGGATAATTTCATCAAAAGACTACTACTTCGAAATTTTAAAAATTAAACGTAATTCAATCATCGCCCTTGTTAACATTTGTGGGTTTTATGAAATGATAAACAGTCAAATATTAATACACTCAATTTATAATATTCTGACAGCGTAACGTTGTGCCAGGAGTTATTTAAAACGAATGCGCTCCTTTGGCGCGTCCCATCAATTTTATACAAAAAAAAAATCGGTTGTCAGTCGACGAACTAAGAAAATTTAAATTGTCTTAGATTTTCGCGATTGTTACACATTGAAATAAAACTAGTTTTATTTCAAAATTTAAATTATTGTTTACAACTTAATTCAATAAAGTGATGATTAACGAAATTATTAATAATGAATTCTAGACATAATGAGGTATAGGTAATTAAATCACCACTTGTTAACACACTGTACTAATTGAATATTCTTACTAAGAAGTTTTTCAACCAACTGAAAAAAGTACTATTCAACTATTTGCTCTCAACTTAGATAGAAATACAAAAATAGAGTGGTCAGACTAGATATAATCAAATGCGTAAATCACGTGAGTGTTATTCATAGCACATTGTAAATGTATGATAAGGGAAATGAGACTATAACTGAAAATTCCAGACGTGACTACTTACCTTTAAGAGCGAACCACTTCCGTCATTCGTCTGCCTTTAAAGGACGTGATGAAATACAAAATTATCAACATAAACCTATCTTATATGCATTGATATATTATATAAATAATGTAATTAATTTGGCTTTATTCTTTGTTTGAGTGCATGATTCGTTCTCGTACTATAGAGGCGGTTATCTTGAGATGCGTGTTGCTTAAATTGAACGAAAACATTCCATCCTCAGACTAAATGAGAACAGAAAAATTGTGAATATAATAAACGGTATCAATTCATTCATTCATTCAATCGGAATCAATTGGACATTCGATATTCTAAATTCGAACGTAAGTTCAGCTAAAAAAATTAGACTTGATATTCATAGAACAAACTAATGTACTATTTAAAAAAAAAAAATCCTTAAATTAATTTTCGGTTTTTAGTCGGGGGCCAAAACTACAATTCTACTAATTTATATCGGTTACCAAACGATTCGGATTATAATCCGATCCAACAACCGAAACGCTACTAGATCGTTGCGTTAATATACATTACCGTCTTTACCATAAGGGTTTTAAGTTTTATTATTGTTTGTCTAGAATTAAGAGTGTCATGTTTTTTCATTATCAGTTAATTTTTTAATTTTGTTTTTAATAGTTTGTATTAATTGTAACTTAGTAAATTTATCCATATCGCTGTAAGACTGTGTAATTCGCAACTTCATTATTAAACAGACAGTATCATTTCAACAAACGTGATTCAATACTCTCTTCCCTACAAGAATCCACAGTTATTTTTAAGTTTGCCCGTTAAAAATATAAATCTCATGTCAAAATATTGATAAATATTACATACAACATAACAAGATAATATAAAAGCTAAAAAAGCTTGGACAGAGTATTTGATGATTTCTCAATAAGGATATATGGATATAAATTTTATTGTACTCTAGTGTCGTAATTTTCGCACACACTACGCACTATAGAATATATTTTATCCTTGAAGTTAATTAGTATCCGCTAAGGAGGCCTTCATAATTTGTAACTAATAAATAAAAAATAATTTAATAATAACGTTAAGAGTGTGAGTCTACGTGTGAAACTGAATATATAAAAACGTTACACTCCTATATATATATATATATATATATATATATATCTTTATACTCAAACATATATAGTATAACTTTTTATTTTAATTTTAAATTTCTGCAGACATGTTGTCGGTACCATTGGTTTGTTTTTTTATCTTTCTGACTAAATCGTTTGAGCTGTGATTGTTTTTATTTTCAGATAGATATTAAGTATTCTGTAGTACAGCGTGTAGACTGTAGTCGCAGGACAAGTTTTAACCGATTCACAGCTATTAGCATTTCAAAATGGAGTAGTGTCTGCAGTGCGCTGTTTTCTAGTGTATCAAATAAATATGATAAACTGGTAAGTTTCTATTGTCCGCGTTTAAACAGCTATTTGAAATATTTCATAATCATGATAGATTTTAGCTTCAACACGTTCATGCTATTTGGTAACATACCATGTTATCGTTTGTAGCCTTATTTTATATATAGAGACGCACCTGATATATGAGAAATAAATATATATTAGCGCCGTAAGATATTAGAGCCATTTCCTACATCGCGAATGCTTCACCAAACTAAGACATTAAGAAATTAATGTTTGAATGGTTAATAACAAAAAGATGCGACGAGATCCAACTACTCGTTCGTAGGAATTTAATATTTTTTTGTATATATAAAGCAACACACACATGCACAAAAATGATTCATACACGCACACACACACACATAGACACACATAAACCTACATCACACATTATTTAATTTAATTTTTTCTCTTTATCTTTTTTTATTTTAATTAAAAGTTTGTTTTTTATTTATTTGCTTATATAACACTTGATGTTATATAAGAGTGGGTCCCTCTGACACGAGTACGTATTATGCGCACTAGAGAGACCTTAAATTATTCTACCGCCAAATAACAGTACACTGTATTGTTGTGTTCCGGTGAGAAGGGTGAGTGAGCCAGTGTAATCACAGGCACAAGGGACATAACATCTTAGTTCCCAAGGTTGGTGGCACATAGGTGATGTAAGGAATGGTTAATATTTCTTACAGCGCCTTTGTCTATGGGCGGTGGTGACCACTAACCATCAGGTGGCCCATATGCTCGTCCGCCAAACAATGCCATAGAAAAAAAATGCTATGTATACTGTGGTAAAAAAAGACATTATGCCCCTCTCACCTGTAGTTACTAAATATTGTTTAATACTAATTATTGTTGTTTAGCGTAGAATATATTATGATCATTGGGTGGTACCTATCCAGACGGGCTTGCACATAGTCCTTTCGCCAAGATAAAGCGCTGCCACCAATTCAAAGCCCTACCGCCAAGCCAAAACCTTTTGGAATACTCGCTACGTTACGTTCATAGGCATTTGCTGTCGGACACACAAATTCGTTGATTTTATAGTAAACAACAGTTCTCAGTTTTTTATCCGATGTTTTTTATCTTCAACAATTATCAATCAAATTAAATCAATTTTATTCAAGTAAACTTCACAATGAAGCGTTTTTGAATCGTCGATATTTAAATACTACCACCGGAAGGCCGCCACCAGCGAGAAGAAACGGCAAGATTTACAATGCTGTTTTTTATAATAACTAGTGTCCTGTGATGGAACCCGAGCCTAAATCCTGGCGTTTTTTTTTTTCTAAAAACTATTATTTTAACGAATAATAAGATTTATTCATTAATTTAGTCTTAATAAACTTTTTAAATTTAGTAAATTGATTATATTTTCCGCTATCTTATTATATATGCGTATACCATTGTCCAACAATCTTATCTGTACCGTACGCAAACGGAAAGTAGGGGTTACAAGTTTATTCTTATTGCTTGTATTAATACGTACGTACGTACATCAGCTTTTATGGAGTATTTTTGTCTATTCTTTTGTATATTCATTATATTATCATAAATAATCACCATCACATAACAGTCATAATTTACACAAAATCTTAATAAAATATTCGTTCTCATTAAGCAATCCATTTTTCAAAACCATATAAAAATATGTTTGGTAGTCTTAGTTTTTCCGTCTATATCGGTATGAGATTCAACGTTCAAACAAACTGAGAGATCGTTTTATCAACTACAATCTTTCCATTATTGATTAAAGTATTCTTAACAAACGTTATGAATGTTTTCATTGGCTTCAATATACATAAATATTTTTCAGATTAAACAAGTTAAACTTGCTCGGCAATGTGGTAACAGCCTCGCTCTTACAAAACAAGTGCTATATGAATTTCAAAACGTATGATAAAATGCACTTCACCTTGCATGACAAATAAATGACGTTCGCGTCAATAAAGTGGAGAGCATAATATACAACAACGCCTGACTGGATCGATTATATAAAATTAAAAGTTATTATCCCACTGCTCCCTTTTTTTCTTCTTCTCCTGATCTTAGTCCTGGGACATGCTGTGTAAACAAATGGGTGATCCATAGAGAGCCAGCGATCGCACGAGACGGCTACTTCCTTTTCGATGTAAAGGCTAACCTAACCTAACCGGACCAAACTATTTAAGAATATATATTTTGTAATAATAACTATTTAAGAAAGATTTTCCAGAAAATTTCAAATATATATCCCGTCTTCAAGTATCGAGAATCCTTAAAGATTTTTCCTATAACCTTGGAACCAAGGAATCATTAAGGTATAAATTTAAAGAAATTAAGATATTAACTGTTGCTTCTCAATATATATTCTATAATGTTTTGTATGTACGGAAAAATATTAATGTTTTTATGAGAAAATGTGATTCTCATAACATTGGTACAAGGAACAAACACAATCTTGTTACTCCTGTTACTTGACTGCATAGAGTCAGTAACTCTTTTGTGGGGCAATGTATACGGTTCTACAACAGGATCCCAGAAAGCGTTCAAAATGCTTCTGTTGCCAAATTTAAAAAATTGTTAAGGAACGCTTGTGTGCTAAAGGTTACTATACAATTAGTGAGTTTATGTTTGATAGCACACCTTGGAAATGTAACGATCGCCTCCTGGCTGTTTCTATTCATACACAATTATGTATGTAATTAATTTGACAAAAAAAAAAGAGACCCGCTGAGTTTCTTTCGCCGGTTCTTTTCAGGTCAGGGTATTTTCTTTTCCGAACCGGTGGTAGTGTTTAATTTGACTATCAATAAGTAAGTGTAATGATTCCATATTTAATAAAGAAATAAGATTTTTGAGTTTTTTGAGTTTTTACAGTGCCGTCCAAATAAATTACATACATATGTATAATTTAATACAAATTCAATAGTATGCACCAAGCTTAGAAGAGATAAGGATAGGAAACAAGTAGGATAGTACTTAACGTACGACAAATCATTTAATGCATTATTCTGGTTAGAGTTTTCAATCGTACGAGACATTATCAGAGTGATGATGTATCGCCTGGTCAGTCTCCTGTGCCTGGTCTCCGTAGCCACGGGACAACTTCAACTTCCAGGACCTTGTAACTGGACAAACATAAATTATCAACGTAGTATAAACCCTGATGAGGTGAATATACATTTTTTTTTTAATTCGAATGCACGTTTATTAATTTTGAAATATTAAAGATAACACGTGATATTCAATCACGATTTTAATATCATTTGAAACGAATTATTGTCATACATTATAATAAGACAACGGAAAATATATTCAATTTGCCATTTAACAAAATTAAAAATTTATTAAGAATAAATTAATCACCAAATCATATCATTAATTAAAATAATACTTTTTGGAAGAAAATTTCTGGTTTTAGACTCGGGCTCCGTCACAGGACTGATTGAACCTTAACTGTGGATAACGGCATTGAAATCTTAATTAAGCCTAATAAATATGTTTATTTGAAAAGATCAACTATGCGAACTTTTGGCCGTTCCTTCTCACTGGAGGCTGCTTTCCGAAACATTGGTAGTGTGTAAATATTGACGATTCAAAATCACATCATTGTGAAATTTACTCGAATAAAATACATTTAACCAACCATTTAAACAATAAAGTAAATTGAAACGGCCAGTTAAGAAATTTCGTGGATTCTTTAAACGATGCTTAATAATTAATAAATATATGAAAATGAAAAAAAAAATACTTTTTTTTTTCATTTCATAAGAGAAAACTCTAAACTCGCCGCAGAATTGATCATTTGATGACTAAATCTCTTGTGAAATGTTGACAAGCGACTTAAAGTGAAACGACATTTTCATACGTGTAGGATACACGTAGTAAATTATATAATTACTATAGTCAAAGCCGCTTATCATATTCTGACATTTCACGCTAGTTTTGCGGTGACTTTCGAGTTTCTTCTTACAGAATATCTCTACTTAAGGTAATATGTCACCATAGCACATTTTTTAACATTCACTAAAGTATTTACAGAATAAAATTATTTTATATTGAAATACTATAAAATAAGAAAAGGGACTTCAAATTTCGTCATCAAATTACAAATTTAATGTTCGTAATCGGTTTATAAACGACGACCTCCGTGGTCGAGTTGTGTTTACACCGGTTTTCATGGGTACACCACTCCGAAGTCCCGGGTTCGATTCCCCGCCGAGTCGATGTAGAAAAAGTTCATTAGTTTCTATGTTGCCTTGGGTCTGTTTGTGGTACCGTCGTTACTTCTGTATTTTGTTTTTCCATAACACAAGTGCTTTAGCTACTTACATTGGGGTCAGAGTAATGTATGTGATGTTGTCCAATATTTATTTATTATTTATAAATGATGATGAGAACTAACTAAATAAAAAAAAATACAACCTACTTAAACCTCAATTTTTTATTGGTTTATTGTTAAACGTTTTATAGAGAAAATTTAAAACATTACAATTGAGCCCACAGAAGTTTAACACCAAAAAATATCTCTATACAAATAAAACCAAAAATACAGTAATTTTTTTTGTACCGAATGTGCAATTTTGCCAATGTCATTTTCGAATCTCAATATTTTAGTTGGTGGGGAAGTGGAATGAAATTGAACGGGTTGCTAACTCCTACGAAAACGGGACTTGTTCGTCATGGACACTAACAGCCGTCAAGCAAAATAATGTGATTGTCGGCATGAATATCTTAATTCAAGACGTCTTTAACAAAAAACTCTATTCGCTTAATGGAAATTTGACAATTACTCCAACATTTACAATAATTGCCACCTTTACAGGTGAGTTATACATATATTTTTTTATTTTTTAATAAATCATTAATTGTCAAATAACAATCTGTAAACTTTCATTAAAATCATCGTACTCTACTACAGGATCATCTTCTTTGCAATTTATCCTTCACAGCTGAGGAAAATAATTATAATCATATTAGTCCAGAACTTAGCTTTGATTTGAAACCGTGGTCATTGGTTAACATAGTTTACTTTAAAATTTAGCTTAACATACAATATGTTCTACCCGCTTTATTTCTTCGATGGTCAAGTAAAATAAAAGCCACATCTCAAGCTCGTTTCGGTTCAAGCCCCGGATCATGCCCTTATTGATTTATTGTTTTTTTTTTTCTATAAATTATCAATATTTAAATTGGTATTGATTGCACTTCCGAGCCTCGTAAAGCAGTTGGACCTGCGGTGTGCATCAAACACGGGAACTTCGACGATAATGGTTGAATATTAAAACATCGGATAAGAGTGAATGAATAAAGGAGGACTCACTCTGTAACTATTATATATAATAAGTCCCGCACAATTGGAACATCCCCACTCATCATCTAATCATTCATCTCAACTATTTTAAAAATATCTTAAACTATTTCAGACGGACTTGTAGTACCATTCGTTATTATGGAAACTAATTACAAAGACTACGCAGTAATCTACAGTTGTATAGATCAAGGTCAACACGGTATAGGTATGTTTTAGTTTAAAAACAAATGAACCAGATAATTCAACTAGAAAAACTATAAGCTAGTCTTGTCGAGCTGATCTGCAAGACTTAAGACTCAATACTGAGTAGCTCACCTCAGCACACGATCGTGAAATGTCAACAATTGATATGCGACACTGATAATATTCATTTGTGGCATTTAAAGGACATTTGTATTATAACATTCGTAGAGGTCATTTGTGCAGCATGTGTGCGTAGCATTGTAGCAGCGTAGCGGAGTAAGCTGCTAAAGAAAGATGCCTTAGTCAAGCAGTGGGAAATTTAAAGAACCTTGCCAATGCGACACCAAACTTGGGAACTAAGATGCCTACACATTTACACTGGCCCAGTTATCCTTCAAACCGGAACACAAGAATATTGTTGTTTGGACCTAGAACAAGTGACAAGTAGACCTTCCATGCGAATGCCACTAATTGTCTTTAAAGTGACATTACCTTGTAAAATTACAGTTTAAATTATGTTTTTGATCCTGATACGAGCCAAGATAGCCCAGTGGTGAGAACGCGTGCCTCTTAACCGATGATTTCGGGTTTAAACCCAGGCAAGCACCACTGAATTTAATGTGCTTAATTTGTGTTTATAATTCATCTCCTGCTCGGCGGTGAAGGAAAACATCGTGAGGAAACCTGCATGTGTCTAATTTCAACAAAATTCTACCCCATGTGTATTCCACCAACCCGCATTGGAGCAGCGAGGTGGAATTTGCTCCAAACCTTCTCCTCAAAGGCAGAGGAGGCCTTAACCCAGCAGTGGGAAATATATAGGCTGCTAATGACCCTGATCTGATTTTACAGTTTTTTTTTCTTTGTTTAAGAGCGCACGCATATCAATTGATTTATTTTTTTATTTAATAATTTTATATTTCTTATTTGTAACTATTTCATTTTTTTATACAGTTCTAGCTTGGAAACTAAGTCGAACTACACAACTATCAAACGCGACTAAAGTGGCTTTTCAAGAACACGATGGCTTAGCCAAAGGTAATTGGACAGCAATATCCCACACTGAAGATGCCTGCAAAATAACGAACAACGCAATCAAAACATATATAAATCCAATAATATTAGTGATCGTTGGTTTGGTTATAGGCAAAGATAGTTTTTAAGACTCATTTAATAATTTTATTTATGTAAGGTAAACTAATATCGTACAGTAGAAGTAAATTTATTCAAGTATGAGTACAATACGATCGACTAATTGGCAACATTTGCAATTTATTAATTTCCTTCAAGTTACAATGTTTCATTCAGAACTAGTTAAAACTGGTTATGACTAAAAGTCAAAAGTTTTAACTAACTTGGTTCAGTAATATTTTTTTCCTGTAAATCTCACTCACTCACTTTATATAGTGTGTCAGCACGAGAACCATAATTAGATGTAGAACCCATTCCTCAAATATTTATTTATTTTATTTATTTATATTATATATAGTAATATTATACCGGAAATAGTTTAACCATTACAAATATTGTAGAAGCTAACCCTCTGTTCCATTTTTGAATAGGTAAATTTTTTTTATATCCAATTTTAAGCTCTGATAATATAAAATTAATCCAAGAAACCTTTTTGACGATTCTTAGATCGAATCGTTTTTCATAGACGACTTGACATCATTTTTAATTAACACAATGTATAATATTAATTTTCGTAACATATTTATCGACAGTTTAACGAAATAAAATTTTTTATTTAACAAATTTATCAGAAAAATTAATACAAACTCATTTATTTAATCTAATTAATAAAATTTAGAGCCCAAACGGGTGGATTTAAGGGGAAGACTTTTTGCACAGGAATTTCTTATGTAACGTAGCTGCGTAATTTGTCAAAAAACTTCTCCTTAATTGTTAAATGGTGGATGAATTGTTGTATGGAAGCTCAACCTTATTCTATTTTTGAAATATATAAATCGGTATTGTGCCTTCGATTTATGCCTAGGAGATAACTTGTATATCGTCTTTGAAATCCCTAAAGAAAATTATTCAATGTTTTTTTTTTTTTTATTAACACGGAGATCTGTTTTTGGTTTCTGTTTATAAGTAAAAGATCAATTTGACACTGTTTTTTTATTTAATAAAAAGAAAATAAAGTTTATTTTTATAAATATAAAATCTCTTTGATTTAACTTCCTTGAAAAACAAGACGTTTTATTTTAATAATATCAGAAAAATTATGTCAACAATTCTTTTTGTATCTTATTTTACATGTTGTGATACTGGCTGTATATAAAAACATGCATACATAATAAATTGAATAAATAAAAAACAACACTAATAAAAAATTACAATGATTGATTAACGTATAAACATAGCAAAAGACGTAGATGCAATTAATACAATTAGCAATTAAATAATAAATAGGCTTAAAAAGACGGAGAGAAATAACAAAATATATAACGAAATTAAAACCAGTAAAATAATAATTATTAATAAAATTAATCAGTGTTACCATAAGCTAAAATATATTTAATATAACAATTAAATTTGACAAAAACCTAAGAACATCTTGTATACTGAGTACAACTACCATTTGGAAATATTTTTTTAGTGAATTTAATTTTGGTTGCTGGAACATACATAGGATATATTCGCCTCGTGACTGACTGATTGAACACTAATTGTGAATAACAGCCTTGTAAATCTGTTTATTTGAAAAGAACAATTACGAGTACCTTGCCGTTTCTTCTCACTGGAGGCTGCTTTTCAAGACGGTGGTAGTGTTTAAATATTGATTCAAAAATGCTTCATAGTTTCCAATTTTTATTATAAACAAAAAGGTTGAGGAATGTTTTTGCTATGAATGAAAAGAAGTTATTTTTTTAATATCATGTATTTTTTTCCTAGAGTGATCTGTAACAGACAGAGGATGCCTAGACTGTGTTAAGTCCGAAATTACTTGTAGAAAATCAAGACAAAAACTTCACATTTTGTTTTACTTAGGTAGGGCATTTCAAGTCCGTATGGGTAGATATCAACCGCTCATCAGTTGTTCTACCGCCAAACAGAAATACGTAGTCTTATGTTCCGATGCGAAGGGCGAATGAAACAGTTTAACTACAGGCTCAATGGACATAACGTCTTAGCTCCCAAGGTTTTTGGCGCATTGGTGTTGTGTAAGGATTGGTTATTATTTCTCACAGCGTAAATTTCTATGAGCGGTGACCACTTACCATCAGGTGACCCATTTGCCCGTCCGCCTATCTATTACGTAAAAAAACAATAATAAATACATTCCAATGTTTCTATAAACTATTATTGTATAAAACTCGTGGTATCTGTTACGACTGACTCATGACAAATATAAGTTCATTACAAACACTCGAAGTTATTTTATGATAGCTTATCAGTCCTTAGGTTTTACAACTAATTGCGTTTTTAAACCATTTTTTTCCTAGATAATTTTAATGCAGACCGTGACCTAAATTTATCA
Organism: Vanessa atalanta; assembly: GCF_905147765.1. Lineage (NCBI taxonomy): Eukaryota > Metazoa > Arthropoda > Insecta > Lepidoptera > Nymphalidae > Vanessa > Vanessa atalanta. Next base: position 12,321,054 of record NC_061878.1, read on the forward strand.
GAATTACAATTTCACTATTATTCAAAAGACTTTTTTTTTTTTTTTAATTTTATTTCATTTTAAACTGCATGTAAATCATCTAGACTTTTTGGAAAAATTATGAAACATTCTTTGAATGAAATCAAATAGTATAGATACTTTAGTTCAATTAGAATTTGAGTTCTACGATAGCTAATTAAATAATAAATAATTTACTTTGATTTTGTTTACGTTTTTTATTTATTTTATACAGTCACAGCATCGCTCTCTAACCGACGAGGAACTATTTTGTGCACTCTAAAATTAATTCTTTATTAAATTGTAACAATCAAGAAACTTCTTTATTTTTCTGCACATCTACGGACCGTAACCATAACATACGATTTTTTATGTGCAGCTATCGTCCCATAATCACCGGGACAAGAATCGGCTTACGCTATTAATATATAATATAACTAAATAATCGTACTCGGCATTTAAAATGTGGCACTAATGTGTAAAATTTAAAATTAAATTAAACTCATAAATAAATAAAGAGTTTCGTTAATAAAATAAATATATATTTATTATTATTATTATATTATATTTAGCAACGGGTTATTTATTATATTATGAAGAACTTAAGTTGAATGACCGGTCTTTTTATTTCAATAAATCAAAACATTAATTTCTGCAAAATTGAATTCGAAGTTGACATGGCGCCAATTTTTTTTTCTATTAATAATGATAAACTGTCATATGTGAATCCACCAACCCGCATCGGACCATCTTCTCAAAATGCCTTAGCCCAGCAGTGGGAAATTTACCGGCTGTTAATGTTAATGTTATGGACAATCTCAAGGCCAGTCACCAAAACCGATGGGACGGCAAATCCGATCGGAAAGAGTTCAGGCGCAGAATCAACTTTGCGTGCTGTCTGAGGCATGAAAGTACACACTTCCTTCCAAACTCCGGCTACTAAGAATCTAATATATCAACAGTAACATAATATAAATAAACTAATTAACTATTACATAATTTAACAAAGATAAAAAACACAACATTATATCAAAAGATCTCGCCTCGAATACCAACAAACTAACAACCAAAGTTAAACTGCTGTTGCGAGGGATGCTAATTACTTGTTTTTGTTGACTTTTGTTTATAACTATGCAAGGTTGTAGATTATACTTAATTTAAATTACTTTGTGAAATTTTAAGCTACGATTTAAGTTCGGGGTGATAAGGGTAGGATAAAACTGTAACTAATGTGTATTTTAATAATGACTTTTAACTATTACAGTTCCCTTTCACATTGGTTTAGTGGTTACAAGCCGCAGGGCCTAGGGCATTCTCAGTACCTCGGGAATCCCCCCTAGGAATTGAGACCCCCATCGGCGGGCCGACTGTCTGCGTCACGGATGCGATCCTGTGGCGTCCGCCGAAGAGACGGAGATAGATACCGGTACCGGTACCGCTAGTTTTTAGAGGGTATTCTGGTGTACCGCGGCACACTCGGCGCCCATGGCACCGGCAAGCCCCACATATCTCCCCCACATCCACGTGGGGGAAACGCGTATCACGTTTTTCCAACGAGATAAAAAAAAGTAATTACGAGCCTGAAGTCCTGTTCAAACTCCCACATCGAGCCTGTGAGAAAGAATTCGCAATAATACTTGTTGACTTTCAGGAAGAAAATTTACAATATTCTTCCTGAAAGTTTATATCACAATTTTGTATTTCAATGTTGGAAAAAAGTAACTTCTGACCTTCTTGCGGGTTCTTCTCAGTAGAAGCTTTACTTTTAAAAAAGCTTTACAATTGTATAAAGTGATGCTCAAGAGTGCCAGTAAAGGCCTACTTGAATCAAGTATATTTTAATTTGATTTGATTAAGTACCCGTTTAATTGTGGGAACAACATTACATTAACAAGCTGTAAATATCCCACAACTGGGCTAAGGCCTCCTCTCCCTTTACGGACAAGGTTTGGATAATATTCCACCACGTTGCTCCGATGCGGGTTGGTGGATACACATGTGGTAATACAATTTCGTAGAAATTAGACACATGCAGGTTTCCTCGCGATGTTTTCCTTCACCGCCGAGCACGAGATGAATCATAAACATAAATTAAACACATGAAAATTCAGTGGTGCTTGTCCGCGATGATGATGAAGATTCACGCGTTCTAACCACTTGGCCATCCCGGCTCTAACTCTAACGAAAATGTGAGAAGTTAATTGATACGTGTCATGTATAAAAAGTATAACCTATGTGTCATGTTTTTTTTTTATGATAAATCAAATCAATCAAAATATACTTTATTCAAGTAGGCTTTTACAAGCACTTTTGAATCGTCATTTAACAAACTATTTAAAGTAAAGCTACCACCGGTTCCGAATGTATGCAAGAAACTCAGTAGCTACTCAACATCTAAAAATACAGTCATGTTAGTTAAAAAAAAATTATATATGTATGTTATGTCTCCTGCCTGGAAGTCAACAAGGATTAACTCCACGCTTTTTTATCATCAATATAATCAAATCTTGTATCGAATAATGTACCAGTGTATATTTTACAAATGACTTGAATCTATGAAACGGCAATGTTAAAAATGTCTGTGGAATTTTATTATAGAAGCGAATACCTTTTTACTGAATAAAGGGGCAGTCGTATGGGCAAATGGGCCACCTGATCAAATCTAGAGAACTAAGTAATTATTTATCGTTTGTCTGCAGTTATACCAACTTACTCACCCTTCAAACCGAAAAACAGAAATAGATATTACTGTTTGGCGGTAGACTATCTGATGAGCGAGCACCTACTCGAAGAATTAATTTCGCATTTATAATATTAATATGGATGTTTAACCAAATGCTTGGATTTTGTTTTTGTACGTACGGAAAATATTAATGTTTTTATGAGAAAATGTGATTCTCATAACATTGGTACAAGGAACGAACACAATCTTGTTACTCCTGTTACTCGACTGCATAGAGTCAGTAACTCTTTTGTGGAGCAATGTATACGCTCTACAACAGGATCCCAGAAAGCGTTCAAAATGCTTCTGTTGCGAAATTTAAAAAATTTGTTAAGGAACGCTTGTGTGCGAAAGGTTACTATACAATTAGTGAGTTTATGTTTGATAGCACACCTTGGGAATGAAACGATCGCCTCCTGGCTGTTTCTACTCATATACAATTATGTATATAATTAATTTGACGTAAAAAAAAGACCCGCTGAGTTTCTTTCGCCGGTTCTTCTCAGGTCAGGGTGTTTCCTTTTCCGAACCGGTGGTAGTGTTTAATTTGACCATGAATAAGAAAGTGTAATACTTCTATATTGAATAAAGGAATTTGAGTTTGAGTTTGAAGTAATGAATAATTTATTGAATTGATTATTTGCCAATTATTGTTAGTGTAAAATACAATATTATTAATGTTGATAATGCACACGGTAATCGCGTAAAAGAAGTTCAATGTTTTCAATAAACGAATAAGAGTAATATAAAGGATGATGAGGATGATGAGGACCTTAGGAATAAAACTAAATTCGACGACCTCCGTGGTCGAACAGTGTGTATTCGATTTAGAAAAAGTTCATTAGTTTTCTATGTTGTCTTGGGTCTGGGTGTATGTGGTACCGTCGTTACTTCTGATATTCCATAACACAAGTGCTTTAGCTACTTACATTGGGATCAGAGTAATGTATGCGATGTTGTCCAATATTTATATTTATTTATATTTATATTACCCAGGATCACTAAGCACAATTAATTATATAAGAAAATATAAATATGTATTAATTGTCAATTAAGGAAGTAAATCTACTTTAAGTTATAATGAACTTTAAACCAATATAAATATTTTAAGCCGGCATAATCGAAACTACGAAGTTAGTATTAAGCGTTGGAAAAGGCTAGGTATTGTCTCGCCCCTTCTTCTCTGGTTTGAGGTGTTTACGAATTAGTATTACAATTTGACAATCGTGAATGCAATGAATCTAAGTAAAGCCTTCAACGACATAAAAGTCTTGTGAGATTATACAGTGACAGGATTCCTAGTACATATATATGAATCCAATTTCTTTAGAGTTACAGCAAGAAAATTTGGCGAGCGGCCATACGATTCGTTCCCTCGAGATTGGAATAAATTAACTTTGTTGAAACCAACACTCTGATCTGAACCATTCAATCCCAAGGAAATGGAGACAAACAGGCCTGTAATAATATCTAACATTTACAATTTTGAAAAAAATGATATTTTTTAAGTTATAGAATTCAAAATATCAGTATGAACATTAAGAATAAAACCATTAGATGTTCTCGGGGGCTTTTAATTAAATACAGCCTTGTTAATTAATTTCCTTTCTTAATATTTTATTTGAACACAATAAAAAAATTAAAACGCCCAATAATATAAGACATAATCTACGGCCAACCAGGCCAGGTTTAGAACGCGACTATCTTAACCGATAATTGAGGCTAAACCCAGACAAGCACCACTGAATTTACATGTGCTCAATTCGTACTTAGAATTAGCTGTGCCCGCAACTTCGTGCGTGTTTTAATTTAACTAAAAAGTTATTGTTGTAACCTAAGTTTTTTTTTTTTATGGTATTGGTTGGCGGACGAACATATGGGCCACCTGATGGTAAGTGGTCACCACCGCCCATAGGCAAAGGCACTGTAAGAAATATTAACCATTCCTTACATCACCTATGCGCCACCAACCTTGGGAACTAAGATGTTAAGTCCCTTGTGCCTGTGATTACACTGGCTCACTCACCCTTCTAACCGGAATACAACAATACAGTATACTGTTATTTGGCGGTAGAATATCTGATGAGTGGGTGGTACCTACCCAGACGGGCTTGCACAAAACCCTACCACCAAGAAGTTACTCCTTATTACATCACCAACTACCAGTGAAAGTCCCATCAAAATCCAGCCGTTCCAGAGATTAGCTGGAACAAACAGACAAACAGACAAAAATTTTAAAACTTGTTATTTTGGTATATGTATAGTATAAAGCGGTTATTTTAATATTACAAACAGACACTCCAATTTTATTACATGTATAGATTCAGAATAAAACATCGACGCATATACTCCCACTAACCCACATTAAAGTAGCGTTTGCAAATAAACTACAAAACTTCTCATGAAAGAAAGGGACACGTAGATGTTACTTTACTCTTTTGCTTTTACGGTTACAGTTTATAGATGGTTTTTTCTACTTTATTATGCTCCATAAACAAATGAACTAATTTTTTTAACTTAACTATTTTTTATATAAATCTTATAAACTGATTTTGATAAATTCATTATGTGCACGCATCGAGTTACATTTCAAATAACATTGTAGTGCAGTCCGCAAGAACAAACTCACGAGGGATTTCATAAAAAATAGAAAGAAAAAGTCATAAGCAAAATCGACTTATGATAATTATTATTTTTTTCTTAAAGTATACTTATAAACAAAATGTGCTGGAGACGTCATCGCATTAAGAGTCATCCCTAATAATATATGGTGTTCTAAGACCGATTACAAAAAAGCTATTAAATACATTAATTATATTAGTCACAGGACTCTTTTTTCTCTCTTTACTTAATCTACAGCACCTTTTACAGTTTCGGAGATATTATCACATAACTATCGGGTCGATAACTTACGAATTAAATAGGTCAAACGTTTCTGAACAACCATGCAAAACTGAACCATTCATTCACAAAGTATTTGCGTAAGGTAATGTCGACTGAAGTTAGAGAGGAGTAGGGTAGAGAAGGGTACTCGCTCCCCGCTCGAGCGGTTGAGCGGGTACGTCCTGCGCTGCACGATGATTCCTGGTTTTTTTTAAGGCTAAGTGCATACATGACATAAAAAGCACCTTTGCCAGTGTATGTATATTCCGCAATCCCAATTTTTATGTACAGGGTCGATTCCTTTGAAGACTCAATTAAAATTTATTTCTCGCAACAATATATTTTTTTTATTTATGTATTTACCAATGTTACAGTCAATATGTTGTTTTATTTACGTTTTTTTATTATGAAACAGATGGCAATCTAGGAGTCACGTGACGGGAAGTGATTGCCACCATATTGCAGATGTCCATATCTGCAATATCAGGGGGGTCGCAAGTGCGTTGCCGGCCTTTAACTAATGTAAAGGTTATTTTCTTGAAGGTTCCCAAGTCGTAAGTCGTCCTTTGAGCTGGACTGAGCTGAGATGGCCCAGTGGTTAGAACGCAAGCATCTTAACCGATATTTTTTGCGTTCATTATGAGTTCAAACCTAAGCAAGCACCATTGGGGCCACATATGCTATATTTGTAATTATAATTCAACTCATGCTCGGCTGAAAGAAAACGCATTGTGGGATACCTGCAAGAATTTCCAACGAACCCACATTGGGGCAGCGTGGAATAAGTCTAACCCTTTTCCTCGAAGGAAAAGGAGCCCAGAGGTAAGACATTTACAGGCTTTACTTTACTTTATTATTCGGGCACCTGAAAAATGTTTTCTTTTTTTCAAACACATTATCATACATTACACAATAATCTATACGGAAAGATAAATTTAAAAGGGGACTAAGCTAACACAGTCTTCGGATTTTTTCTCCTTGAAACAATTCAGCGGTATTGTAAAAGTATCCCGGGTCTAAAGCCCGGGATTCGGGCTGAATAATGTTCCCGGTTCGGCACGAAATGGACTTTAGATGCGTTTATCTTCTCGTTTTTCATAGCGTTTCTAAAACATTTTAGAAATCTTAATAATACGGAGCGGAATCTTCAGATCTGCTAACATTTCTTTGATAAAAGTGCTTAATATTATATTTATTATTTAATTAATGAAATTCTAGTATGTTATTTAATTATATAATAGGTCATAAAAATCAGTGCAATAACAAGAAACTGTTTACGGGAACTTGGAACTTGGAATCATGGTACTAGAATCAGAACTTGAAGATGTTCACGTACAGATGATATCATCTGTATGTGATCCAATAATATCTGTATGTGTTTATATAGATCTATCTATATACCTAATTAAATTTGAACATTTCTTCGACTATTCTATGGAAATGAACTACTTTCCCTATTATAGTGTCAGATTCTATAAATAGTAACTACAAAATATATTTTGTTATAGCCGAAACCTGGAACTGTTCAAAATCTGGCCACAGCAAAAGAGCCTCAGAGGCTGCTTTGCAGTGTCATGTGTCAAGTCGGCGTCGGATCTGTTATGTTGTAGTCTATCGTTGAGCTGTAAGGACTCATCTGAACTTTAAAGATTAGGTTAATAGCACTGAGAGTAATATACTGTTCCTGACACACGTAATCTGAGCAATATCGTTACGGTTCTTCATAAGTCTACTCCATTATCAACACTTCAGAACTTCAAACATCGACTTCAATGTAGTAGAATCTCTTTCTATCATTTTACAGCCTTCTTTGGATAGTGGTCCGTGTAATAAAAATATATTATTAGATAAGTATCAGAAAAAAAGAAGTTGAAATAATTATTTGTTAAATTAATTATTTGTACTCTTATTTTATTGATTATCCCGACCGAAAAGAGAGCCGAGATGGCCCAGTGGTTAGAACGCGTGCATCTTAACCGATGATTTCGGGTTCAAACCCAGGCAAGCACCACTGAATTATCATGTGCTTAATTTGTGTTTATAATTCATCTCGTGCTCGGCGGTGAAGGAAAACATCGTGAGGAAACCTGCATGTGTCTAATTTCAACGAAATTCTGCCACATGTGTATTCCGCCAACCCGCATTGGAGCAGCGTGGTGGAATATGCTCCAAACCTTCTCCTCAAAGGGAGAGAAGGCCTTTAGCCCAGCAGTGGGAAATTTACAGGCTGCTAATGTAAATGTAAGAAATTTCATTCTAGTATTTCACATTATATAGATTTTTTTTAAATCTTTTTCGAGCAACAACGCACAAATGATATTCCCTTTAAATTATTGTGTACAAGAAAAGTGTTTAGAATATATTTTATCGAAAATACTCAATCTTTGCTAGAATCTTTTTTTTGAAAAGCACCACTTTTTTTGAGCACTATCCTTAGATGGTTCGTTCTATCAGAGGAATTTTAATAGAACAATAAAGTTTAAAATTATATTGTGAACTAAATATTTAAATATTATAATTTCATGGACTGTAAAGTCGAGGTTACTTAACCTTTCCAACATTCATATAGTCCAAAAATTATCAACGTCGTCACGATCTTTATTAAAAAACTTTCATTTGTCAAAGTGAAAAGTCGAAAAACTTTTTGCGTAATTAAAGGCGAACAAACAAAACTCAGTACTCGACTAAAATTTCTATGAGTTTTCTTTCAAATCTTAATAAAGTTTCGTATTGGAAGACATATTTTAATTAAATATTTAATTAAAAAGTTGGATATTTAGAAAAAAAATCGGTAAATCATTTTTCTGGGGGTTTTATTAAGTGTTTTTATCTTTATTATTATTAATTAATTTCTTGGTGGTAGGTGCATGCCCGTCTGAGTAGGTACTACCCACTCATCAGATATTATTCCGCAAAACAAAAGTACTCAGTATTGATGTATTCCGGTTTGAACAAGCCAGTGTAACTACAGGCACAAGGGTCTAGTGGGAAGTCTAACAAACGAGACATCAAAGTGAATAGGCAACTTGTCGGACTAATAAAGTTTTTCTTTCGAAGAATTCTCAGTAACAGCCCCGAGTCTTGAAAAGAGAAATATTTACACTCCCGTGCCTCCAAAGAAAGCACGTAAAATCCATTGGTCCTACGCCTGAACTCTTTCCAGTCGTGACGGATTTGCCATCCCATTGGATTATGAAAGTTGACCAGGGTTTGCGCACACATTTGTGCATTATAATATGTTCTCATGTCACTTGAGGTTGTCCGCCGTGATCGAAGCTATCAGGACGACATCATCAATTACCAACAAGTAACAACCTAGACAATCATAAGTCAGATGTGAAAGTTCTACTAATCATCAAATCATCGAGTTGTATTGTTTAATTCAAAGCGTGATTTACCGCCTGGACCACACTAGGACAGCAAATAGTTCTCAATAAACCTAGTTAATCCTAAAATATTCGCCTATTCATTTCATGCTCAATAACGCCATCTGTGCCTATACAGATCAGGAACATTGCCAAAATTGAAATTGTTTCGCCATAATTCCTAAGATACGTCCTATGTTATCTGTCACATGCGATTTATTACTTTGACTTACTGTTATAACGTCTTAAATGTCAAATATTTGGTGATAAATTGTACAGCCACTAAATAATGCCTTCAATACACGTAAGTTTTTGGCTTATAGTATCTTGGTCTCCTATAATTATGTGGTAGTGATTATTTTTAAAGGGACGGAAGTGTTTATCTCTTTGATTTGATTTGACCAATGAGCGCGCGGTGCTGTTATGGTGGCTGGGGCTCCTTTTTTACGTGAAATCTGCTGCATATATGTTTTAACAAATACCAGGCAATTCGACACCACCGAAATAAGTTCCAGCAGAAATCATAACCACATATGATTTATATAATATCAAAACCAATATCTTTATTTACAGAAGAGTTCTACTCTCTTATTGATTGTCAAAAATCTCTCACTATTTGGAAATAAACACCTCGGTTCTGAGAAGAGCCCTTCAAGAACTCAGCGGAATTTCTTGTTTTTTCAAATTTATTAATCATGGGTTTGCTTCAATAACAATACTCATTCTTTTAACACGCACAAACTTTCCTTAAAAATTTGAGAGATCATCATCATTCAATTAATTATTATCAATATTTAGGACATATTGATATTATTAGGACCTATATTGTGTATTTATTTTATATATAGTGTAATACTTTTTTGTATACAACTGTTATGTACAAGCCATACATATCTCATAACGTCGTAAATAAACATCTTGGCTAAAATGATTTAGAGGAGCCTCGTCCTTCGTGAGGGTCTTGCTGACTTCACGACTTTACGCGCACCTTTCATAATAATATATACCATATTTCTTATCGGGGCTATAAATTTTGACCCAACTTATGCGATCCACTGACGAAGGTTTTTCCTATTGAAATTTTACGACAAAATAAAAATTCACTTAAATTTCATTGTAAAAGAATTATGTATTTATTATTTAAATTGTTGCTATGAATATGCCACACATGTTTTAGCCGCAATATACAAATACAATTCACAAATATAAACAATTAAAACTAAAATACACCCATTGGTCCATACTTTTCTGATCATATGAAACTAGCGTAAACTATTTAATAATAGCACTCCTCAAATTTAGCAGCATATAATCTATCGGAATTACATAGATCTACGACGTGATAATTCAAATGTGGTCACAATCAATTTCCTTGATTTGATTACAGTAACAGCCTATAAATTTCCCACTGCTGGGCTAAGGCATCCTCTCACTTTGAGGAGAAAGTTTGGAGCATATTTCACCACGCTGCTCTAATGCGACATAGATATAGACATGCGGATTTTCTCACGATGTTTCCTTCACCGCCAAGCACGTGATGAATTTTAAACACAAATTAAGTACATGAAAATTGTGCTTGTCTGGGTTTGAACCCGTAATCATCGGTTGAGATGCTCGCGTTCTAACCATTGGACCATCTCGGTTCAGATTTGATTACATTCTAATTTAATTAAGGTGGTCGCAAATACCAATGGCTGTGAAGACATTAGTCAAGCCAAGCCAGACTGACTTGTACGGGCAGTCCAAATGGGTGTTGTGAATTTTGAGAGTTTTCTATAATTTTATGCTGAATTGTTCGATATATTTAAGTTTAAGATATCAAGACAATATCGATGTTCCATGAGTTTTTATCGTTTGATATTAATAGCAACCGTTCCAGTATGTACCAATCCTTAAGAATATGGCACACATGCGCGAGGTCGAGGATTGTCTGACAGATGCACGCTTCGCTCGCACGAATATTCGTTGTCAGCCATTTTGTTTACTAAATTAGAATCAATTTTTACAGTCAGAGCGCATTCATTCAAATTCGTGTTCAAAAATTTAATTAGCGATAAATGTAGAACTCAAATCGAATAATATTAAGAAAATAGTTTTGGAATTGTTTTGTCAATCATAGAATGCATTTTGTCAATTTGAGCGAAGTGGAAGCAAATGACTAGGAAGGCAGACCCCACCATCAGATGGGAATAATAAATGCACAGGAGAGAGAGAGTGAGAGAATGCATTTGTCCAAAGCCAACGCTATTTAATTGTTACAAGAGACCAGTCAACAACACAAGTTTTGAAAAACAGTTCACTTTAATATTAAAACGCTGTGTAACGTGACGTCACAATTTTAATTTAAAACGTAATCTCAAACTGTACGCTAAACGTAATATATTGCAAGTAAAAGGTGATATTTGAATAATTCACGCTGAGAAATATTACAAAAAGGGCTGACTTAAAAGTCCTGTAGCACGCATCCGCGTCGGAATGTCTTCAAATGGTTGATGAAATAAAATGATTAAAATTTTTCGTTATATCAAGTATTTTGTTAAATGTTTGTGAAAAATAAATTAAGGTACCTAATATTTTTGTGACGACATTTTATATATTATTCTTATTTAGAAAACTTGTTAACGTACAATTATTTTTTCTCTTATTATTAATTTCTGAGGGGTCGTCGTCTGTCGCATTTAAAATATATATTTACGAATATAAAAACTTACGTAAAATAATGCCAAGAAGAAGAAGAAGAAGAAGGTGTGTTTGTTTAAAAAGTGCGGAGTTTTTTGACGAAATAAACCATTACATAATATGTATCTATGTTTAAGCTGGGTACGAGCTGGGTTTAAGCTGGGTAAAGCCGTTAACATTTTTTCGTCACCTATTTATTTTTTCTTTTAAAACATTCCTACATAATATATAGGGCGCCGGGTGTCCCAAGGCTGTTCGACTATTGGTTGTCTTTAATTATAATTTCGATGTCCCGATTCGTTAAGCTTCACATAAATGTATGGCAGATACAAACGTCGATATTCTATAATATTTTTTGTCTATATTGTTTAAAACATTTTAAAATAGTTTCAAAACATGAGTTATTCGATCGCTAATAACGATTGCAAGTATCTTTTTGAAATAACCCATTGGATGATCTGCCAAAATTCATTCAATTAAATACGGAACGCGATTTCGAACATTCGTGCTAACTGTAGGGGGTCCATTACATCAATTTTAATACGGACACATAATATTTAAAACATTTGTACTATATTTTTTCAAATTTGTACATGTGTGAGAACAGATTACGCACCATAGTATCACATGTCATATCATATCGTCGCAAGGCGAGTAATATATCTAGATGGAAATTGGGCGTAACGCTAATAAGTCTCTTTTAATTGAAGCATTCCTTTTTTTAAACCTTTCTCGAGAATTTATTTTGCTGATTTGTACGCACTTTATTTGTTTTAAAACCAACATCACAATCATTTAATATCGCTTGTTAGTATGTGTTGAAACTTACATACAACTTGCAACTTCATTTAAAACGAATTCAATATATATAATATCACCAGTCGACTAAACTAAAATAACTTTTATTGTTATAAATTTTATTACTCTTACTCGTGTATTAAACAAAAGCTTGTTAACAAAATATTTCTATTATAATGAGACAAACACAGATTAACTTCATAAAAAAACTTGTATAGAAATTCGTGTTTTTAGCTATGACAATATATTTAATATCACAAATATACTGAATTTTTTTTTTATGTGCAATAAATAATGGAATATTCCTATGCCTTTAAAACAAATGGTCACCCTATTTCAATGTCGCAACAATGTATACAGCAATGAAAAGGTATTTTGAAAACTATTCAGGAGCGATTCAATCGTCGTTCAGATGTCAGTGAATTCGAGTATACGGTTAGCAAAAACATTTCCTAGCTCAGATAACAATCATTTTGTTTAATTATTCTCATACTATATTAATAATAAAATACATTACTTGTTTGTTTTGCTTTTTCTTACACATCAATGAAATCGAATTCTGAAGAAATTCAAGTAACTTACTTAAGTTACTTGAATTTCTTCTTCTATATTGATAACTTTATCAATATAACTTTTGTCCTGATTTCATTTATTTTAAAATTATTTATCAAATCCGACTTACGGTCTACGTATATTACATTGATGACATTATAAGCCCTCATACGAATCTAGCAAAGATATTAGCAGTTTTGTAGTAAAAAAATAGACTCCTATTAAAAATCTATATCATAGAAATCACCAATGGTTTTGTACTCAGTACTCACATTGATACTCATATTATAATTAAAGATGTTCCGACTAGTCAGCGACTAGTCGATAAATCCGACTATCCGGCCGCATTCGTAGTCGGCGACTAGTCAGACTATTCGACAAAGAGTACCGACTAACTGGCTTCTTTTTTTGTCACTTTATTTGTCACTGGATACACTTGACTATTAGTGAATCATTATCCATCGGTCAAAAGCTAAAACATCGCCATTGTATTTTTGACATGATTAAATGTTTATTCTCTTAAGCTTTACATTCGAGACATCTCTAATATCCACACTTAAAATTATTTACTTTTAAAACACAGTGCCATATTAGGCATATTGAATCCCAATTTTCAATATATCTACTATCCAATGATTGACTTTATTTATTTTCTTAGGGCTGATTGTTCAATCATCGAATAACTGAACGAATAACCAACTAACGAATTAAAATGACAAATAAAATTTTCGGATTTTTCAATGGCCAAGTAACAAGCTAGTAGTTATCTGAGTTATCCAACTTAACTGTTAACTTGTATGAGCAAGAAACAAGCGTATGGTATAATGTGTGTGAGAAGAGGAAAGAAAATGCTTTGACATTCATTTATTTGACGTTTAAAAGACCAATAGTATATTTTCCGTGAGGCATCTATTCATTATTTTCTTTTATTCTTTTCTCGTTAATATTATTGTGTGAATATTTTATGGTTTAGCTTTTTTGTCTTCTATCAGTGATTTAATATAATTTTAATAATAATACAATAATAGAAAAATATGTTGTCACTAATAATGTTAAAGATTGCCTGATCGTCAATAGTATCAAAAATGTCCATAATTTCTAATACTACTTTTGAAAAAGAAAAAATACCCTCAACCTAAACACCAATGGATCTAATTATATCTATTGAATATATGGCTAATCTGGCCGTCAAATAAGCAGATATATTTATTCCTCAGTTAGTGGCGTTACTGACTAAATAGACGATTGAAAAATACAATATTTTGTTCTATCTGTCAAATAAGTGCTAAGTCAATTAATTTAATGTATTTTTCTGTTTAATAGTGTGATCACTACTGCTCGAAGACGTTGGTACCGTCAGAAATATTAATAATTCCTCGTATCACCCATGCACCACCACGCTGTAATCCAAGATGTAATTTCCCTTGTGCTTGTAGTTACGCTGGTTCTATTAGTTCAAACAACTCTACTTAGTATTAGTGTTTGGCGACAGAATATATGACGAGTGGGTGGTACCCACAGGCAGGCCAGTACATAGCTCCACCACCAAGCAAAATCAAATCAGTTTTATATTAATAAATATTTAATTTTATTTACATAATTTTATTAATAATAATAATCAATGAATCTTAATTTATGGAACTACTGTAATTTATTAATTTATGATTATTAAATAAAATAATATTTTAATATTATTGTAAAGAGCAAGCTATTACGTAAGATCGTAATTTTAGTTTTTATTCAAATTCCAAAAATAAAAGTTACTTTTTAATCTATTTATAATGTATATATATAAAAGTGTAATATCACTCGCTGATTAATCACGAAATCTTAAAAATATCACACTTACAAACTTGAAATTTGGCAGGGAGATTCCTTATATGGTGTAGACATCCCCTGAAGATTTTAAAAAACTCCACTTCTAACGGGGTAAAACGGGGGCTGGAAGTTAGTGTTTTATAAATTTCGCGCGGGTAAATCCACAGGTTGAACTAGTAAATATATAAAGTTACTTTTCTCTTTTTCTCTACTCTTTTTTGTATATGGTCTTATAACATAATTTATATGGTATTATTTTATTATCGATCAAATAATTATCAATTCATAAGGCTTTATAAAGCTTCCGCCAAAAAAAATGCTAGGTCTAAGTTAAATTACCATTTGCCAAATTAATAAAACTTGTTTAAATATTAATAATTCGCTAGTTTTATTAATGTACATTGTATATATGACAAATTATATTAATTGCGAAAATAGTTACGCTTATATTAAAATTTAAACTAAGTTCATATGAAACATTGAAGCATCAGATACTTTAAATTGACTTTACATCATAATTATATATGAACATTTGTTATTAATATACATACATATAAGCGTGTGTTACAAAGTGTATTATTTTAAATAATTTATAAATAAATAATACTAACCCAGTAGGCAGGGGATTCGTAAAGGGCAAAGCGTGAACAGCTGCACCTTAACCTCCTTACTCTCATAGGAATTTTCCCAGAGCGTTGGAATGTAAAAATACCAAATTCCAACAAGACTGCTAATGAGAATTCATTTACCTTTTGATTTGAATTTTGATCAATTAGAATTCGAATGCGGAACCATATCTAAAGCCTTGCAAATAAAACTAGCGAGGTTCCTCGTATAAAATAAATCCCAAACACATTAAGCCCTTCAATTGCTATCATTATATACTTCAAAGAGCAAGATGTCAAAGCTGACATCATAATGATAACCCAATTGAATTGAATTGAAGTGGATTACGATTAATAATAAATTTCAAACGTTTTTAGATTACTTTTAAGTGAATCACCGATTTCATTTAAAAAAAAAAGACTATTTTCCGTCTAAAGGCGATGGGCTATAATTTTTAAAGCATTTTATTGGAGCTCAATAATAAAATCAAAATCAAAATATACTTTATTCAAGTAGGTTTTACAAGCACTTTTGAATCGTCATTTAACAAACTATATTAAGTAAAGCTACCACCGGTTCGAAATGTAGATTCTGCGTAGAATAACCGGCGAGAGACTCAGTAATTACTCTTTTTTAACATATAAAAATTATAAGCACTTACTAACCACGCAATAAATCTGATGCTTTCAAGAATTTGATGTCTTTTTTGTATAAAACATTGGACATATTACACTGATCTCGTGTATGGCAATTTACTAGAAATACAGCAAATGCTAACAGAAGCGACATAAAATTCTTGGCCATACCGTGCTCGTGTTTCGGCGAAGCTCTCCCTAGAGGCAAGACTGATATCGTGACGTCTGCTCAAGGCCATCCCACGTGACGAACCCAAATTACTCATTCACGCCACATCTTTCAATCTCTGGGCGATTTGACTGCAAATACGTTCTTCCAGGAATTTTCGTTTTGATTTCTACATTTGCGAAGTGATGCATATAAAGCTTATTTAAAGGTTATAAATATAAAATTTATACTGTATTTATAAATGTCCCCAGACTACATTATGTAATTCGAGCTACTGATCTTTTAAAAATATTTTCTCACTAAAAAGTGCTCGGAAAAGTCTACTTGAACAAATAATACTTAAATTTTATCTTTTACCTTTTTCGCCAAATTCATAGTAAAATTCATTTAGTTGAGCTACAACTACTTGAGAACAAAATAATATTAAGTTAATTGTCGCCCGTGGCATGACTTGCATTTTAGAAGTTGGTTGTCAGGTTAACACCTGAAAATATGAAGGTAAGTAGATATATATATATATATATATAAAGACGATGACCTTGAGTTTCTATCTCGGTTCATACTAAATTTCACCAAAGTGTAACAAACAAATAGACAGACAGACGGAGCTACTATCATTCATTAGCATTCATAATATTAGTATAAACGTCTTTATCAAATTATAAAGATAAATCATTAGTAGCTTCGGTCTCTACATTCATCAGACAATTATTTGTCGTATCGAATATAATAATAATATAATTTTAAACATTTTGGCTTTTTAATTCGTTATCCTCCCACTTCCAGTCTCCTCCTTATTCTTCCTGTCATTGACCTTTGACTTTCAATAGAATCATCTCGTTAATAAAAATACATCTTAGAATACATAAAAGTAACTGTTGAAAACAAGATATTTATAATGATAATCAAATATCGATGAGTAGATCGTCTACTTAAGAACGGTTCTTAATAATTAATAGCTCCTTAGTCCAGTTATAAAAGCCAGCTGGTAATTCGAAAGTCATACAACGAAAGTAAACGTCATAGAATTAAGAATAATGATAGTTTGGAATTATATGCGATGGTGTATCATTATGGCATCGCTTTGGTTTAACTTACCCATTATATTGGGTTTGGACGACAATTCGATGAATCTTTCCGTGGATTACTTCGTCAGTATTAAAACGAAGTATGTCTGCTTATTGACATGTGGAAAAAGTAATTGTGAGTTTGATATTACACTTTTATTAGTTTTAGATAACGAAACTATATCATATAACAGTATTCATCATCATGTACATAAGAATTGTTTTCTCTGGTGGTTTAAATAAAATATAAAGTCTCTCTTTTTTAATATCGGTAACCAAACGAGCAAATGGGCCACCCGATGGTAAGTGGCCACCACCGTCCATAGACGCTGTAATAAATATTAACCATTCTTTACATAGCCAACCTTCTGAGCTCAGATGTTTTGTCTCTTATGCCTGCAGTTACACTGGCTTACTATCCTTTCAAATCGGGACATAAAAATAATATGTATTTCTGTTTGGCTCAGACACAGAAAGGTTTACACGAAGCCCTAAAACCAAGTGATTCGAATAAAAAAACATTTTATTTCTAAAATTTTGACTAATTACGCTTTGACAATTAATTCAAAAATGCTAACCTTCTACAAATTGGAAAAACACTATCCTCATTTATAATATACTTAGGTGTATTTCATTTATCACTATATATAGATATATTGACGACCTCCTTGGTCGAGTACTGTGTACACCGGTTTTCATGGGTACGCCACTCCGAGGTCCCGGGTTCGATTCCCGGCCGAGTCGATGTAGAAAAAATTCATTAGTTTTCTATGTTGTCTTGGGTCTGGGTGTTTGTGGTACCGTCGTTACTTCTGATTTCCATAACACAAGTGCTTTAGCTACTTACATTGGGCTCAGAGTAATGTATGCGATGTTGTCCAATATTTATTATATATATATAATTGTTTCAAATTTTAGTTGAAACATTATCTTTTTTATGTAAATATATAAATCATTTTACTTATTAATAATACACTGAAAATTTGATTATTCAAACCTTCAACAATAGTATTATTATTCACCTCCTTCTCGTCGGTAAAATAGTCCGATTTCTATGAAACCAATTCGCTCGAAAATACTTAAGTAATTATTAAACTGAATATTTTGACGCGACTTACTTGCTCGCAAAGAACGAAAACATTAAAATCACTGGAATGCAAATAATCGTAAATAATTTGTAAGTTATATTAAAAATATGAATACTAAATACTAACATTGTATCGAACAGGGAACCAAAAGTTTGCCAAGATAATTTCGACTCATAACATTGCCGTATCAACTGTGTATCTTAGCAATAGACACACATTGGATTTAAATCTGATCAAACTATGCCTAAAACAAACTGTACTACCTATTGGAGTATTAATAAACCCACAATGTCCAGCATTCGAAGACGTCATGTATTATGTAAGTATAAATAATAAATCTATAAAATATAAATATTTAAGAATGTAATTTTTACATACTTGAAAAATTTTAGGCATCAAAAAATTTACTATTCGATAGAAATCACAAATGGCTGATTAATGAAGAAAACAAAGTTTCATGTGATGATTTAAAATTAGTTTTTAATGAAAAATATGTACATTTTGACGATTTTAATACAACAAAAGTAGCAGACAATGTGGATGATATTGAAATTCCTATCATTGATGTACTTAATAATCTTAACTTGAGCGTTGACGCTGATATCACGGTTTCTATTACAAAAGGTATGATGTATTTTAATAAATAAATAGATCCATATAATACAAGAGCTGATAACATAAATGATTTTAGTTGACTCACAATTACAAAT
Organism: Vanessa atalanta; assembly: GCF_905147765.1. Lineage (NCBI taxonomy): Eukaryota > Metazoa > Arthropoda > Insecta > Lepidoptera > Nymphalidae > Vanessa > Vanessa atalanta. The sequence continues at coordinate 12,340,143 of NC_061878.1, forward strand.
CCACAGAAACCCAATAACAAAAGATTAATGATTTTTTTAAAGACTTTGGAATTAAACCTTTTTTAAAACAACTTAATGCCTAAAATAACGTCAGACAATATCTAATACAATATATTTTAGACTAATCTATATTACTTTCATTCTGATATAGACTCTTGGAGATACGATCTATACGAGTTTTTTAATTTTGGCAAGTGTCGTGGAGGAAGATATGTTATTCAAAATATAGGTAATTGGGACATAAACAAAGGTACGTAAACAGAAGGAAATAAGAAAAAATATTTCCTGTTAATACTGCACTACAAATTATTTGCATTAAATTTTACCATGCTGGATAAAAAATAATTTAATTCTTGTAATAAAATCTATCTAACTTATTGTCAGAAAAGATTAACTAATGAGTTTCAACGAATATACGATAATGATTAATTAAGTCATCAGACAATACATACAATCGAAAATCAAAACGTTATCAAAATACTTGACTGTTATTCTCCACTTGATTGATAAGATATTTTTACCTTACGTGACTAATTCACAAGACATTTGTCAAATGTTATTTCAATACTACACGCGTTCTTGTCAAATGTTTTTTATATAATTCTACTCTACAACTAGTAAGGTATTTAATTATGGTTTCATTGCACAAAATTGTAACTGATAGACACTATTATTTGATTTAAAACTCTCTCAATTAAATAAAAGTAATATTTACAAAATAAAATAACAGTATTTTTGTACGACTGTTATATGCAGTCGTAGTCTTCTCTAGATTTTTTTTTATGAAATAGCTATTCACGTGAGTAAAACAATGACCCATCTGATTGATGATTGTATGTGGGCAACGTCGACCACCATTGCCACTGTACGAAATATCAACTATTCTTAAAATTACCAATGCGCATCTATGGAACTAAGATGTTATGTCCCTGGTATCTGTAGTTGCTCGCTCACTCATCTTTCAAACCGGTCCTTAGTAACACACAGTATTTTTGTCTGGCGTATTACTGTTATGAGTATTGCTTTTAGAATATGTGATTTGAGGGTGGTACCCACCCAGACGCGTTTGCACAAACCATCAAGAAAAATGTATGTAACATGTGAAATCAATAAATATCTGCTATACAATAATTCGACACGAATTCTACTAATGATCGTAGAAACAAGTGCTGTACTGGCTTTATAAATTAACTTCGTTTGCGAAGATGCCATCATAATATAAATATTATCATATGACCTTTTTGAAATTATAAGCAATTATGGTATAAATATCCGATTTATTGTGAAGTTAATAAATTTTTCAGGTATAAACCTTACAAAGACGTTTAAGTACTATCGAAGGTGGAATTTCCAAAAATTGGCCCTCAAAATGATCATATCTGTGAGTAAGAAATATCAATTAAAATTTAAATGTTTAAGTATGTGTGTGTTTAGGGTTCTGTACCTCTAAAAGAACTGTACCCTTATTTCGTTGTCTGTTTGCTCGTTTGTATGTCTATCTGTTTGACCGTCCGTCAAGATAATTTTATCGGGAACGCGTAAAATAATAATGTTGAAATTAATACCCAAACCTAAAGTCTGCGCTCAATTAGAGCCTAAGCATAAAAAAATGCTATACGTGGCAAACGGGCAGGAGGCTCACTTGATGGAAAGTGACTTCCACCCCCCATTGACATCTACAGCAACTGGAGCATTGCAGATGCGTTGCCGGCCTTTAAAATAAGATATGAAATATTTAAATGAGTTTACGCAATAAAAATATATGGACGCTTATGTTGCATTTCCCATACATTCGCAAAGGGAATCAAAACTTATAGAGACTTGACTTGACATAGAATCATGAAATTTAGCAAGTAGCGATATCTTGTAACACAAATACGGAATAAAACTCCGAACACCGTAAATTTATTGCTTCATTAGTCTCTGTTTGTCTATCTCTTTGGTGGTTCAGAATCCTCGGTGCGTGAGTCCGACTCCCACTGACCCGGTTTTTTGAGTGGGAACCAGCCACACGAACTAGCCAAAATCTTACCGATAAAAATATATTTTCTCCCAAATGGGATTGAGAGTAAATTGAAATTATATATCTAATATCTATAATTACTATGTATATTTTAAATGGTATTTTCTTTGATTTGTTTTTTTGCTAGATGACTCCTGTACCAAGGGTATTTCATCCGGAGATGTTAATAGGCAGGATCCCAGATCCTGGAGTCGCTATCATAAGCCAAACAGGTGCCCAGCTTCTACACGAGATAGCAGGAATTCACAATTTTGGGTACTGTCTTCTATTTCAGACATTATAAATAATATTTTTAATTTTTCCTTCTTAATAAACATAATGATCGCGTTTTCAACTTGAAGGTAAAGGATACTGGATTGTTAAAAAATAAAAAAACAAAGTTTAAGTTAGTTTGAGTAACAATCGAAAATCGACTAACGATAACGCAACGAAAACGAATCGATGAGGAATCGATAAACGACAAAGATATTATTGGAATAAAGCAATGGCTTTTTGATTAAAAATAAAATTAACAAATTGCATATTTCAGATACACTTACACCGTAGTCGATCGTTGGGTTGGCGACTACAATCGGAACCATTCATATGTAAGTTTAGTATTAAGGAAGCAAAATATAATGCTATTAAGATATTATATAACATGGTATGGTGTTGTTACTATACCACAGTTCTAGTCCAACTTAGGTTACGTATTTTTCATAAAGTATGTTTTTAATACTTAAACCTAAAAAATCGTTTGTCCTGACTGACAATCACCTTACAATCAAAACCACTGAGTATAGAAAGCTAATCATTCGCTAAGTAGGGAAAATGGAAGGTTAAGTTTCATATGAATTGTACACGAACGAAATCAGCGTTAGCCAGCTAGTCACTTAAATAAACATTGTTCTCTGGCAGACGGCAACCAACGGTCTATACTTCCGCGAACACGATATAACACCGGTTCTGCGATTTCTGCCAACACATTTTTCAAGATATGACGTAGTATTCCCAACTGTCACATTTATTGAGTAAGTAATTTTGATATAACATTTTTAACAAATTAGTTGGTCGTTATAATGGGCCATCTGATAAGTGGTTACCGGTAGGTGATCACCGTAGACATACACATTAGCGCAATAAGATATATTATTAACTATTCTTTAAATCATCTTAGTTTCCAAGGTCGGTTTGGTTAACCAACCTTGGAAACTAAGATGTTACGTCTCTTTGTCTTACACTAGCTTACTTATACTTCAAACTGTACAATAACACTTCGATTGTTGTTTAGCGGTAGAACATGTGATGAGTGAGTGGTACCTACCCAGACATCCTTGAACAATACCCCACCAATCTTATAATCATGTTACAATAAATATAATATATTTTATTCATGACTTATAATACCGCCCCATTGTTCATAATCAAACAAAAGAACTTCGATCATTGTAATGTACTCGTCTACTAAATATAGTCACAGTTAATAGAATAAAGTTAGTGAACCAGTTGAATTAAAATCACCAAGTATATGAGATCTGAGGTTACGTTGATTCAATGATAACGGTGCTGACCACGTACCATCATGCGACTTCAATTTATTACTATTAATGGTTATGAAACAATGAATAACTTGTTTAAAATACATAATTATAACAATTTACAGAACAAGATACTACTATAGAATTCCTTCTTACGGTATTGGAAAGTTCGAGAATCAATTCTTAAGACCACTGTCTACCGCCACCTGGTGGTGCGTGGTAGCCGTAGGAGCACTCTGTGGTATTGTCTTGATGCTATCAGCGATCGTGGAAAAACGTCCGATAACCGTTGATTTTGCGTTATTCTCAGTCTTAGCATTGATTTGCCAGCAATGTAAGTATATTTATCAAAATATTATTAAAAAATAAAAAAGAATGGTGTCGTGGGACACCTACTTTGAACAAAATTGCTTTTGCTTTTTGTATTAAATAACGTTCTATACAATAAATCAACAAACTTTGAGAATAATTAAATGAAATTCCGGGTATAAAATTGTTATATAAAAATCCCCGCGACTTAAATCAATAACAATAATAATAGATAATAATGAAAATAATATAATATAGAAGAAGGATAGAGAGAAGTAAAGAGAGAAAGATCGCCAGTTCTTTTTACTATACAAAAACACATAAAAGAACATAAAATTCATTCAAATATAATAGTTATGATGATGGAGGGGGGGGGGGGAGATTTTACTGTGGCACGGAGAGTTCACCTTACACTCTCTGTGCCATCTCGTTTAAAACCTAAAAGGACACAACCCGACAAGACTGAAACGACCTGGGGCGGTATGCATGATCCGCTCTACAGGATTGTCACAATTCACACACACACACTATTATATATTATATTTTGGTTGATGTTATTAGCCATTACTTGTAATTATTCACCTTCGTGCATTAGCATTATTGAAAATTGTATTCTTTTAAATTAATCCTGTGAATTATTTTCAGTTTTTGAAGAATTTGAGGACATAAAACGCATATCTTCAGGTATTTATTTTTACATTGATAGCCGATAAAATGGATTAAGAAAAAATGTTAAAATATATCTTAAAGTTTATATTATGTAGGCGAACTTTTACTTCCATTGCGTTTACCTGTATATAGTACACAAGAAGTATACATAACTAACTTCAAGAATTTGACCGTAGCTAAGCTTGAAACGAAATCCAAAACAAATCAATCATTACCTAAAACATTGCATATTGATAAAAAATTTTCTCAGCCAGGAAGTTAACAATATTAGTAACTGGATTGTCCTGCCTTCTCATCTACAATTATTACACAAGCAGCGTCGTGAGCTGGCTCCTCAATGGACCTCCACCCTCCATTAACTCTTTGTGGGAACTCCTCGATAGCCCCCTTCAACCAGTTTTTCAAGATACAGGATACTCATATTCTTGGTTACAGGTACTTTATTAATGCCCCTTAAAATTTGTCGCAGTAACTACAAAAATATTTTTAAAAGAGCCTTAGACATTCTCTAGGCTCTACAAGCACTATTTAATCGTTACTATGTAAGTCTATCTATCTATATCTATATAAACTATCCTTTCAGCAGTGTCAGCTGATTCGAATGTAAAATTAACACAGGTGTTGAGTGTAGATTTTTCATCCGCTATCGATAGAAAACTAAAAAAATATCCTTTGGTGACTGAGAACTTTTAACTAGACGGTCTTTTGACTACTGTATTCATTTATTTTTTATTATATGCCCGATCTAAAATAGGTCGGTTTCCAGTGACCCTATGTTTTTTTTTGGTATTGGAACGCACCTATGTTGTATAATGGCAACCGGTACTCTAAGTTACAATTATTTAACTTATCAATAGACAATTATGTCGTTTGAATATATTAAAGCATTAAGGCTTCAAATTTACTTTAAATTATTATTTATACAATCAAATGAGCGTATCGACTTAAGTACTTTGTTTTACTTAACTCTGGTGAGGCTGGCCAGTAAGCACAACACTTCCATGGTGTGATACCCTCCGCGCATCGCCTCTTCCATTACTTTTCACCCAATCGTAATAATAAGCGCATTTAATAGAACCTTCAGCTTCTGCTAAAACTTCGGCCCATTTCAGCCGAAGCCGAAGGTTCGGTTAAACATATATGTTTGTTAACTAGATATGTATCCTATACATTTGGTCAACAGAAGACTATTTACAAATAGTGTTTAATTTATGTAATGATCAGACAAAATTGCCGAAAGTGATAAAGATTGTTACTTAAATTGAAACGAAAATATATATCTCATCTGAACGAATGATAATGTTCTTACATCTCTCTCTATTCTGGAACGTTCTCAACGAATGATCTAGATATTTTTTCACAGTGCGGATATTGAGCTTTTGATAAAGACTTTAATTTCAGTTGCCGGATTATTATTATAACAAAAAGAACGCAAAAGCCGAAGAAGTGCTGAAGAAAAGAATATTAAATATGAAGAGGAAAGGAAACAGTATCATTATACCCGTGAACGAAGGCATTGATTTGGTCAGAAAAGGAGGTAATTATGAAATACCAATAAATTGTTACTATTAGAAATTGTTATTGACTAAGACATATTAATGTTTCTCTACATCGCATTGCACCTCAAAACCTTAAAAAATAAAAATGTATGTTTTAAATTTTTATTATAAATTGACTGAAAATAGTACGGTCTTTTTTTAGGTTATGTCTACCATACCGATGTGAACAGTGCTAATAGCAGGATATCTCAAACTTTTACACAAAGGGAGCTGTGTGATTTGGATTCATTGAATTCAATGGAGAAAAATCTATTATACCCGTGTGTACAGAAGCGTAGTCCGTATAGAGAATTTTTTATTTGGAGGTAAACTTTTATTTTATCGCTTAAACAGAACCTTGCTTATAAACGTATAAAAACGGGATCAGGTATTTATTTACGATTTGGTACTTTATTTCCTCTTGATCGCCTCGTAAGCTAAGTGACTAAATTATAAAACTGAAATTCAGTCTTATAATTCTAAGTTCTAACCCTAGGTCGAGTGAACAAATAGTTAAAAAGGTTCTTCGATCGATAAGTTCTTAGTTGGAACTGGAATTCTTGGATGTTTTCAGTTTCACTTTTTGTTAAGCAAGCAATAACACGCGAACATATTATGGAAGCAAATATTAACATAATCAGAAGTAGGACGTGACAACGAATCTACGTATTTGTTCAAATTATTTAGCCAAATTTTATATTATTTTTCATTAATTGCTTCAGATTTAGTTTCAATAATAAGATTCGACGGTTATTTTAAACGTGGACAACTAAAAAATTTAAAGCTCATGTCAAAAAAATATACATATAATTATATTAATGATAAAAAGCGTGGACTTAGTATTAATTGATTTCTAGGCATCATTTAGTATTGTAGGTATATAAGTTTAAGTCTAATTTGAAAATTGAAATACTCTACAATTAAAATGGTGGAAAAGAGTAACGATTCTTGCAGAACCAGTGGTAACTTTACTTTGAATGCAACATTGTAACATGACGATTTCAAGTGTTTTTATGTACCTACTTGAATAGGGAATATCTTTACATTTGATTTAAATTGATTTTTTTATAGTCTATCTCGTCTCATGGAAAGGGGTATAATACGATGTATACAACAACGGACATGGTCTCATGGCGTGAAATGTGAAGGGAGTTCTCCGAGAGCTTTAGCTTTGGGAGGTGCTGCTCCAGCGTTTATACTCCTAGCAGCTGGATATATTTTGGGGACAGTGATCATGTTATTTGAAAGGTAATGTAGCTCGTAAAAATATTAAAGACCTTGGATCGTGTAGCATCCTAAACAATCATTGATCTTTTAAAAATGTTGATAGTTAAAACAGTTGTCAGCACCACAGTATATATTGGCTCTGCCAGATATATCAACGCATCCTCACAACATCAATCTGCTGTTGATACCATTTACCGTTGACTTTATACCATTCATTTATTTATTTAAATTTTATTGAGTATAAGCAAGGAAAGATTTCTTTAAAAGCCAACTCGGAACACAACGCCGAACACGTTCATGAAATGTAAAAAAAAATATGGGACATTTATATTTATTTTTACTTGATGGTACTGGTGATAGGTACAGGTCGGTAGAGCCGATGTAACTACCAACACAAGGTACATAACCTCTTAGTTCCCATGGTTGGTGACGCATTCGTGATATGAGGATTGATTAGTATTTCTTACAGTACTGAAGTCTATTGGCAGTATTGACCACTTACCATCAGATGGCCCATTTGCCAGTCCACTGTTCGCCCTTCTACATTTCACGAGTGAAATACGGAGTCACTTCATGTAGAATAGCATTACTATATTCCTATCAAATTCATACTAGTTGTCATTCGCAGATTCGCTCACTTAAAGGATGAGTCGTCCAATGTTAGTTATAAAAAATGTTGCCTATCTAATGTTACAAAGAGGTTACGTTCTTGGGGATCAACCTTCCTTAATACCGAATTTCATCAAATTCTGTTCAGCGAATTGTCCATAAAAGCGTAACAGACAGACAGAGTTACTTTCGCATTTATAATATTAGTATAGATAAATAGTCCTTGTTGCTAAGATGTTTCATAATAAGTTACATGAATATTGAACACTTTATTTTTCAGGCTCAAATGGAAACACGAGAAGTCGAGACTTAAACGTTTTTAACTAAGTACGAGCACTTAAAACGAACTTATCAATATTTTTTCTTACACTCTCAATTTCTCAATCGCTTTTTAAAAACACTTTAGAGAGTGTATCTATTGCTTATAACTAAAATTTAACTTTGAAAATAAATTATAAATTACCTAGCCGATACATTTTCATATTTAATTACTCCCTTATATATTTTTATATTAAATTTAAACAACGCGTGATAACTAGTCCGTCTAGACTTGACTAACTGTTTTGATATCTTATAAATGATACAAATAACATTAACTCCGAAACTCAATCGCAAATATAAGAGTATTGTTGCGGTCTAAGGGATTCACCACGCTGATAGATCTTCGATCGATGCCATTGGTTGACGTCGATATATTGGTATAAGTGGAAACTGAGACTGGTCGAACAAACTAGAATGATGTTTGATTAACATGAGCCGGACGACCCATATAAAAATAAATAAAAAGATCAGTATTTTTTTTAAATGTATAGTTTATTTGACGACCTCCATGGTCGAGTAGTGTGTACACCGGTTTTCATGGACACGCCACTCTGAGGTCGCGGGTTCGATTCCCGGCCGAGTCGATGTAGAAAAAGTTCATTAGTTTTCTATGTTGTCTAGGGTCTGTGTGTTTGTGGTATCATCGTTACTTCTGATATTCCATAACACTAGTGCTTTAGCTACTTACATTGGGATCAGAGTAATGTATGTATGCATTCCCTCTTCAACGCGTCCATTCGTCATACTACATTATACCCTTTTAACGATTTGTGGAACTATTAAAATTTTAGATAATCATTGAGTTCTTTTGTTTAATATTACATTATATCTAACAGTCGTTGCCTTTTATTATAAATAATCAAATCCAATATATTTCAAGCAAACTTAAATTTCAACTCTACCACGCTTTCGGAAAGCAGCCTCCAGAAGCAGAGAAGAAACGGCAAGAAACTCGCATAGATGCTCTTTATAAATAAACCTAATCAAGATATTACAAGTTAACTATTTTTTTACTCCTATCTGAGGCATGAAGTTACCATCCATCATCTTATATCTGTATCCACTCTTCCAATATCACAGAAAGTAACAATATTCTCTGAGGAATCAAGAAATATCTAGACGTTAGTGTTACGTTTTTTTTTTCTATTTTTTGGTCCCCTTACGGTAAGCAAGGCTATGAAAAATTCATATTTGTTTAAAAGTTCTTACCGTCTTCAGACCCTTTACTGTCGTCGGTTTGTGGACCACAGGTGCTGATTTCCCTTGAGAATGTGTGGGTTATGCTAAGCAATACCAGTATCGGTCAGAAATATCGTTCACGTTACGCTAAATTGAGCCTTATTATTATGACGTAGCAAAATCGAATAAAAGTATTTTCGAACTTTTCCTGAAAACACGTCACCATATTTATAATTTTATTCAGTAATATAAATTGTTTATTAATACAACAAGCTTATAGCATTGATATATAGAATAATGTAAATTATGTAAATAAGTTTTGTGTAAAGGTTATTTATTTTATATACTTACCCTAGAAACTATCAATCCGCTCTGAAAATTATTTACAGGTCACTTATTGGGTTAATTAAAGTTATACCTTACATTATTTAAGATGTACAAGACTTTGTAGTTATGGCAACGACCACTTAATATTAGCCTTGATTTTGTCACGAATGTGTGGCAAAATAACGGTAGTATTTTGATGGCCAATATCACCCATAGACATTTGCTTTGTATGAAATATTAACAATGCCTTACATGGTCAAAACGTCACCTTGGGAACTACGATGATAGGTCCCTTGTGCCTGTAGTTACACTCGGTCGCTCAACCTTCAAACCGGAAGTATAGTATTTAACATCTAGTTATACGTCAAAGTATTAAAATACTAGATGAAAACCCGACTTCGCTCGGTAAAATAAATACTACTTAACAAATATAAATATAATAACAACCGTACCCCGGCACAAAATTATTATTTGGTACAAACTTTCTGGATTCACACGTAAACGTCAAACATGGCCGCCCGTTGAATTGTAATGTCATTGAATTTCATGGATTTCATATCGACATATCGTTATAAAAATTTGGGGATATATGTCATTGAATCAAAAATGATTACATTTTAAAGATCTATAATTGTAAGTAAGTTTCGATCGGGCCTATCCTACGATAGGTCTACACCTACACGAAATTATTAATATAGATAATTCTGTAGGACATGATGTTGACTTTTAATTGGTATCCTTCAAAATATATTAGGAAATAAGTTGTAAAAAATAAGATTTTATTTGTAATACGAATTCTAGTAATGCCCTTTTTTAAAAAGTTACTATTAATTCTACGTTTGATACATAGGATCCAATTGAGCGTAAAGCTTTTGTAGGAGTGGGAACAATAGCCTAAAGGGTCAGGATCGAACTTGCGTCTTTTTACATCACTATGCAACTGTAAACCATTGCGCTGTTGACGCTAAAGTTCGTTTCTTGGAAGTATTCCTATTCATAATCTACATTCCGGACCGAGATGGCAGATTCATTCTGACAGATTTCTAAAGCGACCATTGAAAAGTGCTTCAAAACGCCTACTTTAATTAATTATTTTATTACGTTAAATTGAGATAATTAAAAATAATGGTACTAATTAATTAACAGAAAGCAATATGAATTAAATATGAATATATGAATTAAAAACTAGTTGCTATATGAATCTTGACCGCATGGAATGGTGGCAAGAATGCTAGCAGCATTTCCCCGTTGAATCGCAATCCCTGTCCTCTGGGCTAAAAACGAACCACCAACTGTCACCAGTGGAGGCAATAAGGCGAGGTGTTATACTTTTGATGAAGCTTTTCGCACCACTACTCCAAGGGACAAGTGTTTCGACAGCAAATGGGACAAAAAAGTAATTTGATATTATTATAATAATAAAAAATATAATAATTTAATATTGCCTTAGAAATAAAAAAATGATAAGTGGTCATATGTATTGACTCTGTAAGAAATATCAATCATCCCTTACGTTGAGGCTAACTAAGAGGCTATATAGTCTATTCCAATTAGAAAGAGACAAAAGCCAAATCAACAACTTTTGACTTCGAATTGATACGACATCATTGGACGAGAGCTTGCATATTACTATGAAATTTACCATGGACTTTCGAAAAAATTGCGAAATTTTGAACTCTGGTGAAGCTGTTATCGGTACTTTGTATGTAATATTTGAGTGAATTTAAGTAGTTTAGTGAAATAGTATTGTATAATAAAGACGTATTAGCAAATCGCAAGAAATACGTTATTCTAAAAATATTTAATCATAATTCCTTCGTCGATCGGAATATGAACACCTAGTCAGTTTACCGTTTTGGAAACAAACAGTTACACAAAATCATACTACACAACAAATTACACAAATATATTAAGTTTGCACGGACGTATTTTACATATATAGAAATGCTTATCAATTAAATATGAAAACAAATAGAAAACAAAAATAATACTGACGACGTTAAGAATTTCATTGGAATAAATTATATTAATATCTTAAAGTTGGAGTTGAAATTTAAAAAATATAAATTAAATACCTGCTTTAAATCGATGGTTAGTTCTGTAGCAAACAAGAATAGAAAAATGTGTGCATTATAACTTCCTTATTACAATTTACTTGGTGGTAGGGCTTTGTGCAAGCTCGTCTGGGTAGGTACCACCCACTCATCAGACATTCTACCGCCAAACAGCAATACTCAGTATTGTTGTGTTACGGTTTGACGGGTGAGTGAGCCAGTGTAAATACGGGCGCAACGGACATACCATCTTAGTTCCCAAGGTTGGTGGCGCATTGGTGATGTAAAGAATGGTTAATATTTCTTACAGCGTCATTGTCTATGGGTGGTGGTGACCACTTACCATCAGGTGGCCCAATTGCACGTCCACCTACCAATACCATAAAAAATAATTATTATAAAACAGCGATAAATATAAGCAAAAATGATATTACTTCAAACTGTTGGTAAACAAAAGGAGATATGTTTGCGTATAATTAAGGAGGGAAACCTAAAATTTATTTTGCCAAGCAAGAATTGAACATCGAATGAGTTATTTATTACATCGGTTAGCATTAAAAATTCACAAACACGTTCATACCAAACAATTCGAGTTGATTTGTATGATCAGCAGTTTAATGTTCTCATTCCATTATTATATACAAACAATTATACCAACCGGGACAATATAAATGAATATTAAAACGACCAATCACGTTTAATATCATATTACAAACAGAATTCCGTATAATATCAAATGACATAAATTAAAAAAGCAAATCACTTGAAATTATTTATTAAAATATGAACATTTTTAAACTCTATAATAAAACATTAATAAACTACTTATTATTAAAATGGTATTATTGATATTTAAATTCCGCGTTGGTACCACTAAGTTTATAAATGCCTTAAGCCTGTGAAAATTCCAAGACTGTGCTACGGCCTACCCTCCCTTGAGGAGTGATAAGAACAGTGTATTTACAACAAATTTAATAATTCAATTGATGGTTTCGATATGATATATATAGGAAGGTGTATGTAAGTGATTTTGTTTACTTTTCAAAAAACAATTCAAACAACACACTTATGTCAATCAATATATATATTATAATCTATCATTCATCAAATATTGAAAAATATACACAAGTACTCATTAGTTAACAAAGTTATAATTATATTCTAGAAAATGACAAAAACATTAAGGACTATTCAATTCTATCTCTTATGTCAACTAAATATGGCTGCCTCGCCGCGTGTGTCATATATTTTCTTATGCCACGTCGTCTGTCCGGTGACGTCACTTCCCAAGCCACGTCACTCAGTCTGCGTTCAACACGGCCTCTCCTGACATGAGAACGTCCTCGTTCTCTTTTGTTGAATGTGTCTGTACTTCTCTGCTAGGCCCCGCTTCTGACGAGGTATTAGGTTGAACATCTTCAGTTCCAGCAACTTGGTCTCGAATGGCCTCATCATTTGATGAGTCTGCACCTACCAAAAAAAACATAAAACATCTTAGAAGATAAATTACGCTATGAAGCTATTAACAAGTGAGATAGAGGCACAACGTGAAGCATATCTCATAGTTTGTGACATAAGGGAGGAAGCACGACGTGAGGCTATCCCAAATGTACGAGATAGAGGCACGACGTGAAGCATATCTCACAAACTAAACATAAGGGAGGAAGCACGACGTGAGGCTATCCCAAATGTACGAGATAGAGGCACGACGTGAAGCATATCTCAAAAACCAAACATAAGGGAGGAAGCACGACGTGAGGCTATCCCAAATGTACGAGATAGAGGCACGACGTGAAGCATATCTCAAAAACCAAACATAAGGGAGGAAGCACGACGTGAGGCTATCCCAAATGTACGAGATAGAGGCACGACGTGAAGCATATCTCAAAAACCAAACATAAGGGAGGAAGCACGACGTGAGGCTATCCCAAATGTACGAGATAGAGGCACGACGTGAAGCATATCTCAAAAACCAAACATAAGGGAGGAAGCACGACGTGAGGCTATCCCAAATGTACGAGATAGAGGCACGACGTGAAGCATATCTCAAAAACCAAACATAAGGGAGGAAGCACGACGTGAGGCTATCCCAAATGTACGAGATAGAGGCACGACGTGAAGCATATCTCAGGTACATAAGACAGAGGCACGACGTGAAGCATGTCTTTTACTTACTCTCACATTATGCAGCATAGGCTTCAGCAGTTGACTCGCCTCGTCAAGGTACCATGGATCCACAGATCCCTCTGTATGCTCGGCTGTTCCTGACATAACTTATTGTACACACTTCTTGTTGATTGAAAGAACGCTTTCATAAAGTTATGGAAAATCGGACATCAGTTAAATTTTTCAACACTTACATTTAGTAGTAAACCTGTCTTTAATCATGTTACTCAAAATATCATAGAAAAGGACTTTACCAGATTCGACGGGGTGACGGAGTTTGTTAAAAATTATCCACTGTTTAACAATAAGAGGAGGTAAAAGTTGCTCGCGAAAATCAATGCACATACGATGCGTGCCGTCTTTTTTCGTGGCTAAATGGATTCTCTTGCAATCTTTATGTTGAGGAAGTCGCTGACACTTACCTCTACCTAAGAAAGGCGATACGTTCGAATATTTACTGATTGACATAATACCTTTTTTCTGTTGAAGTTCCCGTTATAAAATATCCTGAAAACTTACGAATAACTTCGTGTAAATGTTGTAAATTATCATCAATAACTTTGGTTTTTAAGGGTATATTTCTATGAGACTCAATCATAAACACATCAGTCACCTCATTGGAAAGATGTTTTAAATATTGACGATTACACGTACGAACGTATGTAGCTTCTTCATGGCTAAGTACATCAGTGCCTATAATTACAGAACTGTTTATAAGTTCTGATGAAACTACGAATAATTCTACCTCTAATGTAATTTCATCAAATTCAATCGGTAAAGTGACATATTGAGTGGTTTCTATTTCTTGTCCTCCTATACCTCTTAAAAAACGAAAACATGGTTTCCGAACACAATCAAAATGTTTCAGTAAAGACAATGAAATTAGAGAAATAGTAGAACTGCTATCAATTAAAATGTCTACAGGTACACCACATATAGCTGCTACTACCACATCATTATCGCGTGTATCTTTTTTTTCCATACAGAAGTTAACATTGTCCCTATTTCGTGTTTCTGACTTCAATTTACCAAATCATAAGGCATCAATTTTGCGTTAGTTACGGCAGCGCGTAATTGTGGATCTGTGATACCACAAATAATTATTGCAAACATAAATTCATCACTTTATCCCCGAACGATTCAGAGATAAAGTAATGAACGACGTGCATAATCCGCATCGGTGGGATAATTATTTGAATCCGTATTCATGACATCAAATAAAATATTTGCAGCGTCGGGTTTTTTGGGACATAATGACTTAAATTCTCTCTTAAACTTACTCCAACTACGATCTGTTGTAACCCACTCATTAAGCCATAATCTAGCGTCACCTTTAAGACAATTCCCTATACGAGGGAGGCATTCATTATCACTCCATTTGTTAATAGCTATCACGCGATCTGCCTCACCTCACCAATATCATGAACACATCATACATACATCAATATCATGAACAAGATTGAGTCCTCGAGGAAGACCTAGCGCCTGCCCCTTTCACATCCTTTGTCACCTTGTTGGCGATTGTTGCACTTTATTACCTTCTAATTTATTTAGACGTTCAAGAATCAAATCCATCTGACGTCTAACATTACTAGAGGACTTGTCACGATGCCGGCCATGTCGACTTCGTCCTCTTTCTCGGCTACGTCTTTCATGCTTTTAGTCTGATATTTTTAAAAAATACTAACAACGTTAGTATAACCATATAACATAAAATCTGAAATCAAAAAAATCAAAGTAATCATCACGCCTTTAAAGATAAAAAATTTAAAAACGTTAAATTCAAAAAAATATATGGACGCTCATATTCATGCGTGAGAAATATAAGAAAATGTCAGAAGGCGAGTCAGATACGGCATAAACCCAATCCCACTTCTGATATAATCTATCATTCATCAAATATTGAAAAATATACACAAGTACTCATTAGTTAACAAAGTTATAATTATATTCTAGAAAATGACAAAAACATTAAGGACTATTCAATTCTATCTCTTATGTCAACTAAATATGGCTGCCTCGCCGCGTGTGTCATATATTTTCTTATGCCACGTCGTCTGTCCGGTGACGTCACTTCCCAAGCCACGTCACTCAGTCTGCGTTCAACAATATATATTTTTAATAATTGTTTTTATATCGATGGAGCTGACATATAGGCTGCCTATAAAGGCCCCTTAATAATACTAGATTTATTTTTTATATATTGCAGCAGAATTTTAAACAATTAGAACTTCGATAATATAAATAAATTCTATAAAATATTCAAATATTATTAAATTCGTCAAGCGTTCTACCCATACTTAACTTTCAAACTTGTTCAAAGTCAATACACGTTGTGCACGCGTCATTGATCATACATAAAGGCTTAGCAGGAAATTTCTTTGATGTCCATACAAGCGTTCAATCTTCGAGATTCACAGCGTACGATAGTTTTTATCGTATAATGTAAATATCGTCAATTCTTTCTAATGAGTGTTGAATATGAAGATAAAATTATCCCGGTAGTTAGGCCTTTAGCAGATTCATTTGGTACTACCAAAGCCTCTCAGCAGCTATTCTACTAACAGGGGCACTTTTCATTATAGTATTTAGGGTTTATGGTGAGCCAAGGTAAAACGACAAAATCGATGTAAATCGCCATCATAGCCAATGATCAATACCTTGGGAGCTAAGATGTTACATCCCGTGTGCATGTAGTTACACTTGCTCACTCACCCTTCAAAGCGGAAGACAGAAGTTCTAAGCATTGCTGGTTGGCGGAAGATTATAATATAAGTGGGTGGTACTTAGCCAGGTGGGTTTTGACAAAACCCAACTGTCAAGTTACCTAACTCTCACGCTGAGAATTTTTCCACAGGATCAACCTACAACCCGACTCAGGATTTTAACCCAAATCCTTTTAATCTCGCACCTACACAACCGACTCAGTTAATCCTTTTACTTTTCTTAATACTCTATTAGGAATGATGGTCTTGCTTTATCTCAATAAAGTGTGATTTTCATTGGCGACGTATCTTCAAACGTATAAATCGTCACGAGACAGATTGAACAAATATTTATGGGGTGATGTTGACGCGTCGTTTAAGTTATAAGAGAAAAACTTATCAGTAAATATAAATAGTAAATTTAATTATTAGATATCTTTGACTCAAATTGAATTTTGAACTTAAATTTCATTGGCGACGATAATATTGTTGCGACCGCGCTAATTTCTTTGCTAAATAGATATTTTATAAAAACGAATAAATAGTATAAATGTGTCCTATCGACGGATTGGGAAAGATAGATATTACCCAAATATACAACGTGTGGTTCGAGAAAGTTCAATGACCGTTAGACACACAAACTATAATAGTAATTATTTAGTATAACGTAAAATCGTGTTTTGTTTGTTCTAATTAGTGGATTATTAAAAGTGCATTACTTACCTATACTTCGAACTCTCAGATGGTTGTACATTTTTGAAGTGATAACTTCTTGAAGGAGGTTAAACCGCTGTGTCGGCGCCAGTCTGTCTGGCTTCCTTTTCTCTTACGCATACGGCAGTTGTAGGCAGGCAATATTCATACTAATAAAATACATACACAATATTCAATATACATATTCAAGAATTGTAACTAAGAATGAAACATATTTTAAAATCAATAAAAGATTATAGTAATAAATAACCTATCCTTACATTATCATATTAATATAAATAAAATTTAAATAATAACCTAGAACTAAACTGTTGTTAAAAAAGGTATCATTTTTTTCGGACATCCCGAGATGTACAGGTATTTATTATTGTTATGTGCTAAAACATAAGATGTGATTCAATAATTTTCTCGATAGAACTAAGAAAGATATAAAATAGCGCGTTACGCGATGCGGTGGTCAGTTTTATTTCAGAAGCGACAGTGAATACATTTCAGCGGAACGAGTGAAAAGGAATATACCCGCGACTCGAACAAAGACTTTACCTGTGACGATTTAGTGAATTAATTATTGTTTATTTATTATCTTTTGGTATTTTGTGTACCGTGTGTAATGTACACATGTAAAATCGATCTACCAATTGAATTAAATAAATATTAAATTTAAATATCAGCTCGCTGTGCACACACACCGTCTTCACCGCGCGCCCATTTTATGTATCCTCTTTTCCCGCGCTTTTGCGACATGTGTCATTCGAGATGACAGATGCATAAATACACAGATAATATATATTTATATAAAATATAAATCTAATACTAATGAATATGATATTATAGATCTGTGTACACTACACCGTGCAATTGAATTACTTATCTTCACCGATGACATTTAATAACCCTCGTAACAATATATTATTATATTCGAGTTTTAATAACCAAGACAGGTTCAACTTCTCGGAATATCAGGAAAAATAATATGAAATAGCTCTGCAAAAACCCCCTCATCTCTAAGATCTATATTGAATTTAATATATGAACGTATGCTAATTTAAAATCACTTTTGGTAACACAACTTTTTTACCCGAATTTTACTTCCAGAGGAAATGTAATTTCATATCATGTGTTTATTAAATACAATTGTAAATTAATAACCTTCAATAGTGCAATATTTATTTTGATATAATTTAACACAACATTCGCAATGATCTCACTATTTATCTTTAACAGGTTTTCACAAACAAATCGCTAACGATGCTCACAAATGACAATTAGGTCAGAGTTAATGTCAGCTTCGAGCATGAGATAATTACCTTTGAGACAATTCTTACATAAAATAAATATTGAAGAAAATAATTAGTATATTTTAATTGTAAAAAGTGTACATACCTAGTATTTTCTTACACGATACAATTATTTTATACATATATTACACGACACATTAATACATAGTACGAAGAGAGGAATTTTACTAAAAAAAAAACAAAACACAAACAACCAATTATAACATTATTTATTTCCTATGTACCCGCTTTTTTTTAATTTATATTTTCATTTTATTTTCGTATAGTTTTGAGTCTATTAGTGTTGACAACGAATATCGATGCAAGGATAAGTCCAAATACAAAATAAAAATAAATAAATAATTAAGGAAGCGCATATGCCCATGGAGTGTTAAAAAAGGATTTGTATGACTGTACGTCTAGTGTTAATATTGTCTCGTAAGTTTGTAAATTTTTCTACAATATAATTAATATTATTGTGAATTTAAATACTTGCGTTGTAAACATGCTTGTAAGATTGTGATGATTTTGTACATTACATCGGCAAAATTTATGCTCGTATATGTTAATTATTTATTTATCTTATCACTATTTTAAAAATGCTAGCACGACACTACTTGAAATATATTAATAAATAAAGTATTTATCATAATAAATTATTTAAGCTTTCTCTGCACAGGGCCGCTATGAGTATGAACGGCCCTGTGCAGAGTACCTAAATTAAAAGAAAACATAAAAAAGTTACATATTGAAAGCAGAAATTTGATTGCATATTTTATTATTTAAAGTACAGTTTGAACGGACCCTTAATATACGTGTTAAAGTTATCATCGCGTATCATAGAGTACATTTGTTTATACTGAGCTAAGATATTAAGAACATAAATAAAGATCTATTCACTGATAAAGGCGCGCTCCATCTGCATTAAACGACTATAGAAATGCATTAGTGTGAGTGAAAGAGGCTCGTGTGAAATGTCTGAGTGTGCGTGAGACGACTTAGAGTAAATAAAGTAAATAGAGTAAAAAAAATCACAAATTAGATTATAGTTATGTATTGTATTAAAACATCAAAAATTTAACGTGGGGCGTTTAAAAATGAATAAATCTATATCTGATGGTAAGGTATTGTGGTAGCCCATCTGAGTTAGTGCCACCCGCTTATCGCTTATCACTGTTTATTCCACCATCAAACGGAATTACTTAGTGTTTTTGTGTTCCATTTTGTAAGATCTTTTTTTATGAAATCGGAAGACCGACGTAACTTCTAAGTTTTCAAGGTTTGTGACGCAAAGGTAATGTGTGATGGTTAATATTTGTTACAGTACTATATCTATGGGTGGTGGTGACCACTTATCGTCATTCCGCCTGCTGATTTCAAATAAATAATTTATTCCATTCTTGGTTCACTTTTTTTGTTTAATGTTTGCGTTAAAAATTAATATCGAATATCTGACATCAACATTCTTAATTTTCCATCTTGTAAATATCCCGTTTGAAGAGATGATTAGGACCTTTTTTCAACATTTTGCGCCTGTGTAGATAGGTGGAAACAATTGTGACAGACTTTCATACAGCATATGCAACTTTCCTCACGATGTTTTCGAGATGAATTATTAATATAAATAAAGCTCATGCAAATTCAGTGGCGATTTTTCGCGTTTGAACCCACAGTCTGCGTTTAAGATGTAGATTCTAACCAGCGGACGACCTCAGGTCTAAAATTTCGTAATACTTAAAATATTATTTATTGATACATTTCTAAACATGATGGGTATAACGGTTCCGGTAAAGCCATTAAGCGTAAAAAAAAATATTCCGGCGAGATAAATCGAGAGCGGGAAAATTTTCGATTCCGAATCAGAAACGAGGAATGAACAGTTTTCAATTTAATTCCGGTGCCAATGAGGACATAAATCTATGCGATCGTTAGCGACCCGCGTCCCGCTTTCTGACGATTTTTCGGGACCCCTACTATGTGCTTGGTCATGTGAAAAAAATAAATCAATGGAATATACAACATATTCGATTCAGTGTATATTAAATTTTTTAAATGTATCACTGATATAAATACTTAAAAATTAACTTCAAATTAAAAAAGTTAAACAAATTAACAAATTGAAGTTGACTTTAAAAAAATGTAGATTCTACGAATTGTAATTAATTTTATGGAATCTGAAATGAAAATTACCACGAATTCGTTTACAAAATAAAACGACGACGACGTTGGTATAGCTTTTAATTATATATATAACGAAGGGTCGGGTATTAATTCATTATCAGACATATTTATTTCCAAAAATATAAGTCTCGTCGTTTTTATTCGTATATTTTTTCTTAATATTTGATCAACCCTGACAATTTACGATTCTTTTCCTTTTAACGTCATACGTTGCCAGCATGTACGATAAGAATAAATAAATCCCAATTAAACTTGATGCTTATATATGTCATATATGTTGTATATCTTTCGAAAGTATTCCTAACAACAAACGTCGGTTAAAAACCAATTAAAGAAACCATACATAGCTGAACCCAAGCGAGTAAAATGTAAAGATACAATACACAATGGTTCGCGGCGAGGTATCCCTGATCACATTGGCGCTCATTACATCGATAGTATCGTCACTAAGGTTGTCAGACACTAGGGCAGCACTTTAAATTACAATGAGACCTAAAAGCTAAATACATTTAAGGAAAGGTTAACTAATGACAACTAGTTTCCGATTTTGCAAAGTCAATACAGCCCTTCTTGGGGCACCGTATTCGTTTTTATAAAACCATTCCACAATTATTATTGACTTACCCTATTTAAAAGAAAATAAAGCTCATGTATAATAAATATTGATAAATAAGACATATTTAATACAAGATTATATTAAAGATAAAAAAGCAGCCAAGTGCGAGTCGGACTCGCCCATGAAGGCTTTCGAAGCAGTAAGTAACGAGGTTTATGTTTATGAAATTAAATATTTTTTTTTTTATATTTGAGTTGATTGAGTGAAAGGTAAATTGCGGATTTCGATTTATGACGTATTAAAAAAAAAACTACTTAGTATATCTCGTTCAAACCAATTCTGGGTGGAAGTTTGCCTGGTAAAGTATTTCATATATTATTTTTAGTTTTATCATTCTCTTACTTTAGAAGTTACAGAGGGGACACATTTTACCACTTTGAAAGTGTCTCTAGCGCAAACTATTCAGCTTAGAAAAACCTGATATCGAAAACCTCACTATCATTTTTAAAGTCCTATCCATAGATACGCCACACGTATGGGTTCGGTGAAAAACATTTTTTCAAGTTTCAGTTCTAAGTATGGGGAATCCCAAAATTTATTGAGTTTTTAAATTTTTGTGTCAAAATCTTAATGTGGTTAACAGAATACATCTACTTACCAAGTTTCAACTGTATATGTTATAGTTTCGGATACAAATCATAAAATAAAAAAAAGGTTTCGACATTAATTATGAAGCTATATCTAACTTTTATAATTACATTAAGAATCGGGCGAAACCGTATACGTAAATATTATATCGGACGCGGCAGTTAAAACCGAAAATATCCGCTTAAAACTGGATCTGACAACCCTCGTCGTAACCGCAAGCCGAGGTGATTGTTGTGTTTAACTAACGCTCCATTGTTTAACTGTCTAATGATTTAGTTCTATTGATTAGTTGTATATAAAAGCTCTCATTCGTTTTCCCTGTCCAGAGTAAAAGAGACGGAAGAAAAATAAAAAGACAATGGTAAGATTAAACATAAACCACAAGTCCAAAATGTCTCAACCTACAGCACTGAAAAGGGACATAAACATTTTATCCTTTATTATGGAAGGCATCACAGTTTCGTTATATCTGATCAAGAGAAAATAAAAACATAAGATTTAATTTTTTTATGGCATGTCTCCTGATAGACAGTGAATGCCACCGCGCATGGACATCTGGGACACGGCGAGCTTGTGGGTGTGTTGCCGGCTTTTCATTTAACTGTTGATAAATTTACTTCTATTTGCTCTTAGATCCTTTTCTTTTCTACATACCTATTGCACAGGATAGAATTGTAAAATTTAGTGTTATATAATAACCGACTTGACATTAAATTATTTTTATAAAACCAATTCTTAGTCCGAAGTCTATTAATTTCATAATGTAAGGAATCATCGAATCGAGTACTTTATTAAAAGGATTTATTGAAACAAAAACAAAACTGATATAATGAACCTTTTGGCCGATTACGGGTTTGTCTGATAATGTCCTCAGAGACTGTCAAGTGGAGGATCTGGTGTATTCTCTTATTCCTCATTCTCATTATCCGATTGCACTGTTACATCATACGACCGGTGTGAGTCCGGCGCTGGACCAATGGCTTTACGTATTTTCCGAGGGACAGTAATCGCTGTATTGCAATATTAATAATTTTGTTGAAATTTATAAATGGTACTGACTAGTTTGATATATAAGAAACGGGTTATTTTTTTTACGGTATAGTATATTTTAAGTATGAGTAAAACAGTATAAATACAGGCACAAGGAACATAACATCTCAGTTACCAAGGTTGGTGGCGTGTTGGTGAGGTAAATAATGGTTAAAATAACTTACGGCACCAATGGATACGAGCAGTGACCACTTACCATCTAGTGACATGCCCATTTATCTGTCCTCCTACCAATGACATAAAAATTGTAAAAGATAAATTAACTTTCAAAAATCCCAAAAAATAATTTGAAGTGGAATAAAATAAACAGCGCTGGTTATTTTGGCATTCCCTTGACACATAAACTAGGAGAATATCTAGAAGAATTTTGCTGCCTTATGAGTACTACCTAGATGGGCCTGAATACGGTTATAACAGGAGTTATGTTTATAAAGAGATATACCGCCTTGTGTCACGTATTTTCCATCGATATATTGAAAGCTCTCAGGTAGACTTGCGTCTGTATTGTAATG
This sequence comes from Vanessa atalanta, assembly GCF_905147765.1. NCBI lineage: Eukaryota > Metazoa > Arthropoda > Insecta > Lepidoptera > Nymphalidae > Vanessa > Vanessa atalanta. Next base: position 12,363,725 of record NC_061878.1, read on the forward strand.
CATACGCGGCGAGACACTCGGGGGTGTCAAATTATTCATATGAAACTAGATGTTACAACAACTAATATTCCTTATATAAATATATGTATTTAACGGCTAATGCATTGTAGCGTAACATATTAAAATAAAGAGCTCGTGGTCATCGGTCACAGAGGCTTGGGTTTACTTTTTGGCGCCAATTTCGGACGCTACAGACATACTATGTCTGAGTCACTGAATTTTTTTGTTATTTTTCATTGTTATTTGTTACTATAAGCGGTCAGGTAATTAAACGTCAATTCTTTCTCTTCTGGTCTGTAAGAAGCCTAAATGTATAGGTTTCTAACACTAATAATCTTTAGAAAAGTTATTGATTTTAAAAATGGCAAAAAACTCGTATACAAAGTACTTTGATTTCGCAAATTTTTATAAATTTTATTTAAACTTTATCGGCGTCAATTACCTCATTAGTCTATTAACACATAAATAGCTTATTAGGCTGTAGACATCAATATACAGAATGTAATCCCGGGGTCAAAACAACTCGTTGAATCGATCCGTTACTGCGAATCTCTAGTCGAAAAATGTAACAGCCCTCTCGTCACCGGTACGGGCAATAAGACGGGTCATATTTTAATTAAAAATGTTTTCACTATTAATTAAAGTAATTTGGAAAATAATCTGCTTCATCAATAAAATAGAAAGACACAAGTTAATGTTAATTTATATTTAGAAAGTCTATTGAACAATGCAATGTCATTCTGGCAGATAAAACGTCAAATCTCGCAAAATGTTGTCCAAATTAAGTTAACCTGTGATTAATTAAGATAGTTTTAAGTTTAATATATTTTATTATTGTATCCTCAACCAGGGCGGCATGTTCGCGTATGCGGAAAAGTCCTTTTTTTAGAATTAAAAAAATATATATATTTACAAAATAAATACACAGATCCTAAGTTACTTTACCAATTTTTATTGAAAGTAAAAAGTAAATGCTTGATTAGTGATATAATTAAACATGTTTAAAGTAATTTTAGTCTGATTCTTAGTATCTACGAAGTTAACTTAGCCGCTGTTGTTGTTGGAGTATATTGTGGATAAGTAATATCTTTAATGCTATCATTTATAATATAACTTGTTAAACTTACAGAGAACTTTTGCATACTATTTTGAGTTTATTCAGATGAGTTTTTAATGAATAACAATGTAATTTTTATCGCGTGTTTGAAACGTATTTAAGTGATGTTTGCAATAGTTTCCAGATTTTTTTTTAAATATGAAATCGCCGAAGTCTTTCCAGTTTTGTGATTTCGTAAATAGGAATATAATTAAAAGCGACAAGCGATAGTAACGTCGACATTACCGAAGAGTCATATTACTGAAGCGTCATATTGGAGCAACGGTCTTGTTGGTGATAAACAAACTCGCTCAAGCCATCAATGGGTTTTTGATGAGGGTCCATGTTTTAGTATCGCCTGCGGCCTGAAGATACGTCGCTGGAAAATTCTAAACGTGAAACTCGGATTTTAAAATTGCTTTGTGATTGTCGGTGCTAATGACCTTTGTGCTTGATTACTTACATTTAAGAAAACGTTTTATAGAATTTTTATTTTTATTTTCCACATCGTAATTTCATCTTAAGTAGTTCAAAATTGTTTGTACTATTGGAGTATTTCAATAAATTTATCTATCCATTACATCTTAAAGATACTTAATAAAAAACTTTTTTTTATTAAGTATCTCATATCAGTAAAAGTCTGTAAATGAAAATATCCCTCTGCTGGGCTAAGTTCTCTCCTTTGAGGAGAAAATTGAAGCTTCTACCAGGCTGCTCACTCATCATACATGTGACTGAATTTCATTGAAATAAGACACATGCAGGTTTTATTCGCAATGTGTACTAGAGTACTAGATAAATATAATATGAACACAAATTAATCATATATAAATCATTGGCGATTGCCAGAATTTGAACCTGCATCGGCTATGCACACGTTCTAACCAGTGGGCTATCTCAGCTGTATCCTGTCTGGACGAAACGACGACGCTTTGTACAAGGATTCAGATTTACGGGATGTTTTTAAATTCTTCCGCTTAACCTTTATAATGATAATTTACGTAAACAACGGTCACATTTGCATGAAACTACAACATTTTATTTTTAATTGCATACAAAACATTCGCAACGAGGTTTTAATCTTAATTTTTTATGGTATTTGTCTTCTTTTATTAAATAACACGTCTATCGTCAGAGTATGTGTGTATATGTGCGCAAACTTACATACAAAGTCCAGTTGCCTCCCTCATAAACAGTACAGTGACAGCCTGTAAATTTTCCACCGCTGAGCTAACGTCTCCTCTCCCTTTGGGGCATATTCTACCACGCTGCTCCAATGCGGGTTGGTGGATATACATGTGGGAGAATTTCGTTAAAATTAGACACGGTCGTGCAGGTTTCCTCACCATGATTTCCTTCAGAGGTGAATTATAAACACAAAATAAGCACATTAAAATTCAGTTGTGCTTGGTTAGGTTTGAACCCGCAATCATCGGTTAAGATGCATCGGTTCTAACCACTGGGCCATCTCTTTTCTCTCTCTCATAATCCTACAAAAAGATTATTGGACACGACCGAATAGATCAACGGCTTTATAAGCCTTACTATGTTTAGGAATATACCGCTGTCATATCAAGAGAATATCTTCACAGAAAATTTCAAAAGCTTTTTACTGACTCTCCTTAGAATATACAACGTTTTAAGCTACTCACTATCCCCGTGGCTGTTAAATTAATTAATTATATATTAAAGCTATTAACAAACAAAATCAGGCGATTTTAAATTCCTTGGATATAATTTCAATATGCTTATTATCGAAAAAGTGAAAAAGTCTCTTCGTAACAGTTCACTAAGTTGAATCTTGTTATATTTAATTACTAACGGCGAAGTTTTCAACGTCGCTAAAAGTTAATTTAAAGGGGTTAATGAAAGACATTAGGTGAATATTCTCTTCTGGTCTTTCGGATGTCATTTGGCTGTCGTTTTCTTTTAAAATTAACGAAGATGATTTTAAATGTGGCAAACTTTATGTGTACGATTTGAAAATGTACTATGTTTTTATTTTGACTTTTAATGTAACAATGTTTAACGGATACTGTAATGTCTATTTTTATATTGAACAACATCACATACATTACTCTGATCCCAATGTAAGTAGCTAAAGCACTTGTGTTATGGAAAATTAGAAGTAAGGACAGTACCACAAACACCCAACTAACCGTTAGTATAAATTTAATATAGCTGTCCGAATCAAATGCTATACTTTTAATGAATAAATAGATCCATCCATGGATTTAATACAAAATTTTAACCAAATCGTTAGAGTCGTTTCTGAGATATAAAAAATAAATATATAATAGAATTATTCATTTAATATAATATGTTATTTATTTCTCAGGTGTTTTGACAGAAACCGAAAAAAAGGTAGGTCAAATATCTACAGCGGACGTGCTGCGAAAGCGATCCCGCAGCCACCTTTCCGTGCTGATGGCGGCCATCGCAGGTGTTTTTAGAGAGTACAAATCTCACATAACCCGACATCCCCCCAGGAGTCGGGTATCTATGAAGATTTTCCCTGCGTCAACAAAAAAAAAAGGTCAAATATCTAACGCATATCGCAGAAGGACAATGCGATCCGATAACTTATTATATGGCATATTTAAGTGAGATAAATCTAAATAACTTTTATAGAGCCTTCCTAGGATCTCTGGATGTATGGTATAAGTTAACTACAAAGGTAAATTCATATTATACAAAGGTCTCTAATAGAATAAAATACATTCGAATGATTATTTTGAAATTAATCGTATCATCTTATTATCAAATTATTGCCGATTCTATGTTATGTTCGATTAAATAAATGTGGCAATGCCTTTATAATTTGCATACACATAAATTATATTAATAACTAAATCAATATTCAATACATGCCAGAGATCGCTGTGGTCTCAAGAATGTCGTTTGGGTAACGCTGATTATATTAAACACAATATCTAGAGCTCGTATATGTACATATATGTTTCATATCATTGATTCTATATAAGGAAAAACATTTAAAATCACATATATTTATTGTAACGTGAGAGAAACTTGAGAAAGTATTAAACTACTGGAGAAATCTAGATGAGGAATGAAATAGTGTACAAAGAGATAAGGGATGTTATGGAGCGTAACCTAAGTTATCGGATATCCGAAATAAAGATATATCCGAATCCATACTAATTGAATCCGAAAGCATATTGCTATACTTAAAGTGAAACCTAATACCAAATAATAGCCTTTAAATAAAGTCAAACTTTTACCTTGTAATTTTATCTGCAAATTTATCTTTTAAAAATTTTAATTAAACAAATATCCGTAACTAAATGTATCCGAAACAATCGGATAATCCAAAATAATTTCGTATCCGTAACCGTGTCGAAAACATATAAAATTTAGCTTTTGACTTTTTAATATTTGATTAAGAACCGCGTGTTCTATGTACCACTAAGTACTATCAACTAATTACCTATTATACATACTCAATTGGAATATCTGTCCTGAATTCCGTCAATACACCAATAAGCCTGATATCAGATAATGCAGTAATGCTGTTATAACATCGTCTATATGCTTAAACAAATTCCATCTGGACATGAGTATTACATTTGATTATATCACACGAATGGTGATATAATTACACTATTGCACTACTGGTATATACTGTGAAAGGTAGTTTCAAATAAAGGCACAAGAGACCAAGGGAACCATTCCTTACATACACCACACACACCAATCTTACCAACATGGTAAGGTTGGTGATGTAAGGAATGGTTAATATTTCTCACAGTTTATTGTGGTACCACTTAACATCAGCTCGTTTTACCCCCATATATGTCCATAAAAAATATATATAATCAAGTATATTTATGCATTGGTTTAAATGTAACTTGTGTGTTGTGTTCGTCGAACGTTCGATGGCAAAATTTCAATATAATCATTATTAAACAGAATAAAGTCATAAAATACGAATTTGTCAACACCTACCAAACCAAAAAATATATTTATATAAACGAGTCATTGCATTAGCATTAGCAGCCCGTTAATGTCCCACTGCTGGGATAAAGGCCTCCTCTCCCTTTGAGGAGAAGGTTTGGAGCATATTCCACCACGCTGCTCCAATACGGGTTGGCGGAATACACATGTGGCAGAATTTCGTTGAAATTAGACACATGTAGGTTTCCTCACGATGTTTTCCTTCACCGCCGAGCACGAGATGAATTATAAACACAAATTAAGCACATGAAAATTCAGTGGTGCCTGCCTGGGTTTGAACCCGAAATCATCGGTTAGGATGCACGCGTTCTAACCACTGGGCCATCTCGGCTTACATCATTGAGCCACTTGTAATATGTGATCACTCTCTATTGATTGCCCTTCATACTGGGAAATATATACTAATTTTGGAAAGTCACAATACCGTAAACGACCTATTGCTTAACAAAAGATTACCCTTCTATCAAGGAGAAGATCCTAAAGTTAATCCCACAGTCTACTCGCAGTTTCAATACGGATCCGTGGATAAAATGTTTGGTGTCCTCACTTATTTTAATCTTTGGAAATTATTTCCATTTTAATTATTGTCAGTGTTGAAATATATAAGTACAAAGACACTAATTAAAATGAATACCACTTTAAAATATTCCTGAAAAGCAGTAAAACAAACTACGGTCGAAACTAACTAATCCTTTTGTGGAAGTTTGTTTGAAAACCGCGCCGAGTGTAACCGCAGGCTGGCGACAGAGATTCGGATACTGATTTCGTATGCTATTGAATACTGGGAGAAAATTTTGAACAATACTTTCAGCGACAATTATAAACCGCAAACCCCCGCAAGTTCCTCGAAAATTTATAACAAAACAATCACTACGACTTCAACTGTGAATGGAATTTTCATTTAGCAACTACCTAATTAAAGAGAAGAATTAGTCAATTACTAGATGTTCGTGATATTCTATTTCAGGGTTTCATGATATTCACGTCAATTAATAATAATCGAACAACATACTTTGGTAACAAAAAGTAATAACAACACGTTTTACATTTTACACTACATTAACAGCCTGTAAATTTCCCTCTGCTGGGCTAGGAGGCCTTAGCCTCCTCTCTCTTTGAGGAGAAGGTTTGGATCATATTCCACCACGCTGCTCCAATACGAGTTGGTGGAATACACATGTGACAGAATCTAGTTGAAATTAGACACATGCAGGTTTCCTGACGATGTTTATTCACTACCGAGCACGAGATGAATTATAAACACAAATTAAACACAGTGGTGCTTGCCTGGGTTTGAACCCGAAATGATCGGTTAAGATGCACGCGTTCTAACCACTGGGCCATCTCGGCTCCAACAACACGTAGTGCTGGAGACAAGAAATCTCTCTTGTTAAACAAATAGGATTTTTCCTACCAAGCTACTCCACTGTGAGTTATTGTTAACATGGGTAAAAATTCCCTTTCCTTACCAGATATATTATATACACAAACATGGCACTCAAAAACTTATTGTACTTACCCCGATATGGACCTGTTATCTTTGTTTAAGGTCCACATATTTATAGACTAGACCTCCAAAGTTCCCTGGACTATGGCTTTTAAAAGTTTCTGCATTTTCGTTACAATAAAATAATAAACAGTTACAGTATATATAATTGTTAGTAAATAAATAAATAAATATTGGACAACATCACATACATTACTCTGATCCCAATGTAAGTAGCTAAAGCACTTGTGTTATGGAAATAAGAAGTAAAGACGGTACCACAGACACCCAGACCCAAGACAACATAGAAAACTAATGAACTTTTTCTACATCGACTTGGCCGGGAATCGAACCCGAGACCTCGGAGTGGCGTACCCATAAAAACCGGTGTACACACTACTCGACCACGGAGGTCGTCAAAAATATGTGCAATTACAGTATACTTAAGTATGGTGCAAAAGGGACAGAAGATCTCAGTTCCCAAGTTACAATACCAACATGCCAGTTGGTATTGTAAGAAATAATTAATATTTATTACAGTTTAAATTACAAAGTACTGTCACTTTAATTATAATTTTTATTGATAGAATTACACTTTTGCTTGTTGTCTATTACTTAGACACTGGAGTCCGATACCGAACTCAATAAAACAAACTTTGCTTCAAAAACTAGTATTATATATTCTTGTAATCTAGTACAGCTTGTATCGTTAGTTAATAAGATGGTTTATAAGTAAGTAAAAAAAACAAAAGAAGGTAAACAACACACTCTCTTTGACACATTCTTTTTTTATAAAAATGTTGTAAAAAAAGGTTGATTATATAGAAAATAAAGCTATTTAAAATTAAATCAATGATCTGTATTATAAATACAGATAAATTAATTGTCGTAGGCGCGAACATCATCCCCGCCGTTAAAATCACCAGATTTTAACCCTCAGTTTGATTCTCTGTTACTGGTAGAGGGCTTAGTCGTGTGAAAGGTCTTCGAAAGGTCCCTCGAGTCGTTTGAACGTCCGCCACGCGACATACATCGTCAGCGCCAGGGAACAGCTTACTGATGCGCCCTACACGCCAACATAGTGGTGGCATATTTTCCTCTTGCAATAGCACCAGGTCTCCAAGCCTCAAAGGGATGTCAGGAACGCGCCACTTTGTTCTCTGTTGTAGCTCTGCCAAGTACTCGTGCTGCCATCTTCTCCAAAAATGTTGTCGAATTTGTTCGAGCCGTTGGTAACGTCGGAGACTAGAAGCCTTGCAGTCGACGAGATTCGGTGATGGCAATGCGGTTAGCGGCCGACCAAGCAGAAAGTGCCCCGGGGTGAGGAATTGAAGGTCATTTGGAGACGAAGACATAGGACAGATGGGACGGCTATTTAGTATGGCTTCAACTTGCGCAAACAGGGTGCCTATCTCCTCGTATGTTAAATGCGAATTGCCCATAACACGCCTAATGTGAAACTTTGCGGATTTCACTCCAGCCTCCCAGATGCCACCAAAATGGGGAGCATAGGTAGGAGAAAATACAAATTTAATTTCTTCCTCACTACAAAAGGAATGTATGGAATTCTTATTAGATTTTAAAAAATTGCCTATTTCTTTCGAGGCGGCTACAAAATTTCGGCCGTTATCACAAAAAATCTCTGTAGGCCTTCCGCGACGGGCCACAAATCTACGTAAAGTTAAAATGAAAGCTTCTCTTGAAAGGTCGCTGACAGCTTCCAAGTGCAAGCATTTAAACCTCAAACAAACAAAGATACATAAATAACATTTTGTTGTTCTTGCTCCGCGTCCCTTTCGATTTAGGATAAGGAAAGGACCAGCCATATCCACACCAACACTACGAAACGGGAAGTCCACCGTAATACGCTGTGAGGGCAAGTTTCCCATCAACGGAGTCAAAGTCTTGCCTTGCACCTTCCTACACTGTATACAATTGTGCACAGTACTTCTCGCGAGGCGCCGGCCATTAATGGGCCACACATAGTTCCGCACACTAGCGAGAAGCAACTGTGGACCAGCGTGTAACTTATGCAAATGCTCCCGCTCAAAGATAAGTTTAGTTAGGTAGTGTGATGAATGTAATAAAATTGAATGCTTGCTCTCAAATGGAAGCGACGATTGGTCTAAGCGACCTCCTACACGTATCAATCCACTGGCATCCATGAAAGGTGTAAGAGCTATAATGCTAGACCGAGAACTGATTGTCCTATTTTTAGCCAATAAGCCGTATTCGACAGGAAATGATTCCTGTTGTGCTACGCGACAAAGCAAATGAAACGAGCCTTGCAATTCTTGCACACTTAATGCTTCTAGACGCTTAGACTTAGGATTTCTTAAATTGTAAAGAAATCGCAACACGTATGCATATACTCGCTTTAGTCGATTTAATTTAGAAAAGTTATGGAATTGAATTACCGATGAAATGCTATTATCTAGATTAGCAATTAACTCTAGACCATTTAAGTCTTGTTGAAGATTTTTGGACAAGGTAGGCCAAGATGATTCGTCCTGCAATAAAAACTCCGGACCAGACCACCACAAATTATTATTCCTAAGCTCTTCAGAATATACCCCGCGGGAAATGAGATCAGCCGGATTCTGAAAAGTAGGAACATAGCGCCAACACCCAGCATTGGTTAACTCCAGAACCTCTGCGACTCTGTTGGCCACAAATGTTTTAAGTTTTCTAGAGCTAGTGTGCAGCCAAGCAAGGACGACGCTAGAGTCACACCAGTGAATCCTGCGTTCTATAGGAAACCTCAACGAGGCAACGACTACCTTACATAGACGAGCCGCTAGCACAGCGGCGCATAGTTCTAGGCGAGGTATAGTGCAGGCCTTCACAGGTGCTACTTTCGATTTAGAACATAAAAGATTAACACTTACGTTGTTTGCTGCATCTACAGACTTAATAAAAATGCACGCGCCGTACGCTCTCTGCGAGGCGTCGCTGAAGGAATGTAATTCTATTATAACTGGTAAGTCGCATAAAACCTTCCTAGGTATAGAGATTGCAAATAAAATATTTAGAGTATTATAAAATTTAAGCCAAGCCCTTTGCATATCATTTGAAATTTCGTCATCCCAATCAACTTTATCTAGTCATAACTGCTGCATAATTAATTTAGGGATAATTATACAGGGGGACACAAAACCTAGTGGGTCAAAGATTTTAAAAGATGTCGATAATATAAATCGCTTAGTTATTTTCTGAGTACTAGGAGGCATGTCAAAAGAATAAAATAAGCGATCTGTTGCTGAGTCCCACCCTAAACCGAGAGCGCTGGCAGACTCACTTAAAACCAGTTTATCAGAAGAACTTGAAGAACAGGACTGCAGAACTAAAGGAGAGTTCGATTTATATTTGCGTAAATTAAAGCATCCTGCCTTTAAGGCCTCCGAGACAGAATGTTGAATGCATTTCAATTCATTTTCGTCATTGCAGCCAGTAATTAGATCATCCACGTAAAGGTCATGTTGTAAAATAGTTTTCGTGAGTGGATCCTCGCACTCCGCCCCCAGCTGCCAAAGACACCTCGTGCTCAAATAGCTAGCACTTGCGAAACCGTAAGTAATAGTATTAAGTCTCAGTGTTTTAAGGGGTTCACGCTCATCTTCTCTCCATAAGATAAGTTGTAAATTGCGATCAGACTCATCTATCACAACTTGCCGGTACATCTTTTCTATATCCGCGGTCAGGATGTACTTGTACAGGCGAGCCCGAACCAAAATGGAAAACAGAGAGTCTTGAATTTGAGGCCCAACCATCTGTATGTCATTGACAGATACGCCGGAAGAGGTGCGAGCAGATGCGTCAAACACCACCCTTATTTTGGTTGACTCACTGTTCTCTTTGAACACCGGATGATGAGGCAAGTAGTAACATAAATTCAATGTAGGACTATCGAGTGTTACTTCCGAGAGATGACCCAATTCTGCGTATTCCCGGATAAACGCTATATACTGAGATTTGACCTCAGGCTGTCTCTTAAAGCGCTTCTCTAAATTATAAAATCTTTTCTTGGCCATGGTATGTGAATCACCAAGACAGTCGGGTGATTTAAACAAAGGAAGTCTCACACAGAATCTACCATTGGACAAGCGACGGGTGTGTTGCACGAAATGCCTTTCACATGCCTGCTCGCTGTCATTTAAATGAACTTTAGAAGGAATCTCCTCTAATTCCCAAAACCTACTCATTTTAGTATAAGGATCATCATCACCTTGTGCAAAATTAGTAAAAACAGTATTACACTTTACATTATTATTAGTTTCCTTGCTATACAAAGGCACAGGACCACCAATAAGCCAGCCCAACTTTGAACTGTGTAATCTAGGACACCCTGAGCCCAATGACTGTTGCTCAGAGCCAATTATGTCCCAAAACAGATCCGAACCGATGAGCATATCAACTTGAGACGGTTCATAGAACTTGGGATCCGCTAGGATAATATTGCTAGGAATTTTAAGTGAATTAATATCAAAACTAGAATTAGGTAGCGAACTAGTAAGTTGGTTCATGACATAAAAGTTGGATGTAACATTAAAAGACGTATTAAATGATTTAATTTGAACAGCACAACATTCTGTGATAGTTCCCGAATAATTATTACCAAAGCCAATTACATTCGTAGAGCTTAAAGGAGTGACATCTAGAGACAATTTTCCTTTCAAATTTAAAGTTAAAAACGAGGTTTGGCTGCCACAATCTAATAAGGCACGCACGGTTACCGATTTACGCGTCCTTGGATTGACAGCCTCAATCAGAGCCGTCGACAGTAGGACTTGACTAATATTCTCATTACAAAAGTTAGCTAGTGTATCGACGGGGCTAATATTGCTTACAGCGCTAGTTGTATTGCCTTCGACATTTGTAGTAAGGTGCAGGCGTGAGTTGTGCCTTTTTTTACACTCTCGGCAAGGACCGAAGCGACATTGACGAGAAAAATGACCAGGCTTCAAACAATTCTTACATAGTTTCAATTTATTCGTCTTGGTTATACGATCACTAACGATCATCGCCTTAAATGATGAACAATCAAATATCCTATGCTCAGTGGAATTACAACAAGCACATAAATTAGAAGGAGACTGTCTTTGTTGTTGATCACTATTAGTGTTGCTGTTACTAGTGCACGCATATGACTTCAAGTGCGAACGTTCCGGTTTAGCACTAGTAGTAGTCGCAGCTCGCTGCTGACCATGAGATTTAGAAGAGCTCTCAGCCCTACTGCGGTGTACTGATTCTAGAATGGATGCACGATCGTTCAGAAACTTGTGAAAATCTTTAAGCGTGGGTGTATCAGTTGACATCGTATTACGGTGTTCCTCCCATCTCATGAATGTGTTGCTATCTAGCTTAGATGAAACCAAATGTATGACAATAACGTCCCAATGCTCAGTTGCCTGTCCTAGACTGGACAGTGCACGCAAATTCTTAGTCACGTGATCGACTAGGAAGCGCAGCGACTTTTCAGATTCTTTTTGTAGAGCGGTAATATTAAAAAGCGAACTGAGGTGATGATCTATTAATAAACGTTTGTTGTCATAACGCTGTGATAGCAGGCTCCAAGCCTCCGCATAATTATTGGAAGAAACTTCGAGATTCGCAACAGTACGAGCTGGTTCCCCCTCCAAATATGACAGTAAATAATGAAACTTATTCACGGGGCTAATTCGACTATTTTGATGAACTAGAGATTTAAATGTATCTCGAAATTCCATCCACTTAAGATGCGAACCATCAAACTTAGCAATGTTAATTAACGGAAGCCTAATACCGGTTTCATTATGGTCGAGCCCACAATGGCTTACATTATGATAGTTACTAGATTCGTGGTCACTGTCAACGTGACTCTGCACCTGCAACAGGGTTTGAGCCGCCACAATATTGCTAATAAAGGCCCTCTCAATGATTTCTCGTTCCGCGAGCTCCTCGTCCAACTTATCGAATCTATCAACATAATTTTTAAATTTGGTTATTTGTCCCTTAATAGAACTACGCTTGGTAATTAGTTCCGCCAATTTTTTTACGTCGTCCTCGATTCCCATCGTAAAATGTTAAAGATTATAGCAAAATTCGTGAGGAAGAAATCAAATTAAAGTTTAAAACTAAAAATAACGAATGAAAATGCTCACGCCCCTTTCCGGTGGCATCTACCGCACTGGAGGTCGAGGAGATGCCTTAGCGGGCACAAACAGCGCGGCGACGTGGCGGTGCGGCGCTACGGCGCGGCGGCGGTGGCGGGAAGTATCGGTCCCGCTCACTATCACGGCACCTCTGGAATATTCGGTGGAATAATCACCACACAGAAAGTCACGTGGGACACAAGAATGACGGCGTTTAGGGCTTCACAAATAAACAAAATTAAAGAGGCACCTAAGCAATGGTAAAATTAGTTGCGGTCGCTATATCGACGATAAAATTTACTAAACGGTAGCCTTAAAAGCACTAAAAAGGCCAATTTAAGATTTAACAACTATATTTGATATTAATCTCTGCCTGATATTGTTTAAATATAACAAGTAAACGGAGAGATTACTTATTTTCTAGAGAGAACTCGATAATAAAATCGAATGACGCAATACCTACCATAGCTTATTCACAAAGGCAAAAATGTAATTACGTATTATCTATTATGTTTGCACAAGTTAACACCATTAGAGGATGTTCAAAAAATGATTGAAGAGGGATTAGGGCACTGAAAGGGGACACTTAGCTGCAATTATAGTCTGCTGCTCTGTGAGTAGTCCAATGTCCAACGACCGGCAGTGCTAGCTCCGTGGTTCCTTTCAAATGTGCACAAATGTTCCGTGGGGTTTAGCTCGTTCCTCAATACTTGACTGGACTCGGTGCGGTGCTGCCCGATAGCTGATTGCTACGGCGCTGTTGCTGACCAATTCCAGCAGGACTCCAAGCTTCCACAATCAAAATGCTTGAATCGATATTGTCTTCGACAGATTTTGTCCTGTCACGGTCGCCAAATATGTCTATTACTTAGACACTGGAGTCCGATACCGAACTCAATAAAACAAACTTTGCTTCAAAAACTAGTATTATATATTCTTGTAATCTAGTACAGCTTGTATCGTTAGTTAATAAGATGGTTTATAAGTAAGTAAAAAAAACAAAAGAAGGTAAACAACACACTCTCTTTGACACATTCTTTTTTTATAAAAATGTTGTAAAAAAAGGTTGATTATATAGAAAATAAAGCTATTTAAAATTAAATCAATGATCTGTATTATAAATACAGATAAATTAATTGTCGTAGGCGCGAACACTTGTATATCTTGGTGGTAGGGCTTTATGCTAGCCCGTCTAGGTAGGTACCACCCACTCATCAGATATTCTACCACTAAAGTAGTACTTAGTATTGTTGTGTTCCGGTGAGTGAGCCAGTGTAACTACAGACACAACATCTTAGTTCCCAAGGTCAGTGGCACACTGGCTTTGTGAGGAATGGTTAATATTTCTTATAGCGCCATTGTCTATGGGTGGTGGTAACCACTTAACACCAGGTGGCGTATTAGCTCGTCAACCTACCTACATCATATGAAAAAAACGCTCCATTTTCCTTTTTTTATAAAGTACTCTATATCTATACAGATCTAAATAAAACCAATAAGCAGACATTGGCGTAACGCCGGAAGAAGTCCAAGAGAGAAAAACGTTGTAATTATGTCAGTTAATTTTTCGGGGCTTGCACATTACACTACATTAGCCACAGAACCCACTTCATCTGCAGTGCCGCAACACGTAGATTACATTTGGCTAGCTCGCAGAAAACGTTGCCAAAACTATTTTGATTTTAAATTGATTTCGTTATAAAGAATTGAGAACAAATATCATTTCGGATATGATTCTACTATGATAGGCAGATTAATGCTTGATCAAATACGTTGATTGGTCTACGTTTTTGATGATTATTTTTTATTGCTCGACATGATTCATTAGAAACGTTTTTGTATACTTAAGAAAAAAGCTATCGAAGATGAATTACAATTCGTAATTCAAAAATCTTAGAATAAAGAAATGTAACCTTGAGACAATGTGACATGCTTAGGAATCTCAATATAGTCTACAGGGGAAATCGTCTCCATAAAAAACGTTTCGTAAATTTGAAGCTGCTCGTTCCTAAAGAAAAACTTATAGGTAAGACTTTGACTCGTTAGTCTCAAAAACGGTTGCTGATGTAGAATATCGATTTGTTAATTCTAGGAGGTAGGTCTAAACTTATTGAGAAAAATCAAGATACTGGGAAAAATACCTAAATCAATTTAGTAATTCTTACTATTCATCTCCTTTATGTAGATGATGTATAAATGTATGTTTTTCCACGTCCAAAAAAAATGTACGTTGTTTAATTATTTATAAGTAATTAAGTATTAAAAATTCAAAGGCTTTTACCCGGATTCGATACCGATATACGGTCTACTGGATCCTATTGGGTCAGAATGGATTTGTTTTATTCATTATTCTTTTATATTACATAGACAGGCGAGCGGGGAAATTGGCTACCTGGCTTAAATTGGTCGCCGATGCCCGATATTGATGCTATCAGAAATATTAATCATTTCTTAAATCGCGCATGCCTCACCAATATTAGAAGCTTAGGTGTTATGTCCCTTCCGGAACACAAGAATATTAATTATCACTGTTTGGAGAATATCCTTTATCAGATTGAGTGGTTATTACCTACCTGGCGAGCTTGTACAAAGAATTAAGTTAAGAATTATATTATATTGAATTCGTAATAATAATTTTAGTACTTACAATTAATCGTAAATTTATTTTTTTCAATTTCCTTAAAACTATCTTCAAATTATTCAATAAAATTTCTTAGGATTAATGGCACTATTGACAACTAATAACTAATCCAAAATCTGCTATACTTATAGCGTTATTAGGAGTGGAGTTAACTTTATCATTTCTCAAGGGTAGTCAGAATCCCTGAGCCTAACTTATAAAAATAAACTAATCAAAATCCGTTCGCAATCAGCGAAGCAATGCAAAAATGATCATAAAAAAGGCTGAACAAACTCTTAATTCGAAGTCAGCTATTTCTATCTTAGTCTAATTAGTAAACGAAAGTAGTACTTACTACTGGAGTAGAAGTCGTATATTAGCTTCATCTACACTATCTTCCTACATTTTCCTTATCTTAATATTTCCAGTTCATGAATTTGAAGATAAGTAAAGATCACTTGTAGTTCTTACTTCCACCTTTTATACCAATTGTATCTGTGCAATGGACATAGCAACATAAACAAAATCAACTTAGTTCAATGGTATAATATCTTAACACCCATGTACCCAAATTTACAATTTTCAAAAGAATTTAGTACCACTCCATATGTAAATAATTCAGGCCTTATATAATCATTTTTTTTTAAAGATAGTATGGTCGTTAAACTTTAGGAATAAATACGGACAGTGATACTTGAGATGGACAGGAGCGCATGAATATTGTAGGAAGTCGTAACCTTCAGAATATTCTGCTTGAAAAGGATCATATAGTCAGACAACGACTTTTGGATAGAATAGTTGAATGCTTTGATGGTACTTTGATAGCCAACATAACTAAAACAGCTACTCGTATAGCGTGGGTATTGAAAGGATTACCGCGGAATTAAAAAGTTTTTTTTTTTTTAATTTTTTTTCGTTATGCCGGGCTTAGACTGTGATAACAAGACTTGCTAATTGGGTTGCCTTAGCGGCTTACTGCCTAAACGCAGTAATTAGGCCGTTTCTGCTAACGTTGATATGTCACGTTGTGTATACGATCCTGAATTATTAAACAATCATTAATATTAATCACTCGAGTTTAATAGGGCATAAATCTGTGTTCTTGTTGGTTCTGAGATATTTAATTGTGACATTCAAAATATTCGAATTTATTTTTCATGTTATTTTGAATGGCCACGTAGTATCACCGATTCAGAATGTAATATGTATCGTGAAATAGAGGAATGAAAGCATAATGTTAGAATTAAACAAAACTTTCACTTGGTGGTAGGGCTTTGTACAAGCTCGTCTGGGTAGGTACCACCCACTCGTATTCTACCGCCAAACAATATTACTCAGTATTGTTGCGTTCCGGTTTGAAGGGTGAGTGAGCCAGTGTAACTCTGTAGTGCCTGTGCACAGGGGACATAATACCTTAGTTTCCAAGATTGGTGGCGCATTGATGATGTAAGGAATGGTTAATATTTCTTACAGCGCCAATGTCTATGGGCGGTGGTGACAACTTACCATCTGATGGCCCATATGCTTGTCCGCCAACCTATTATACCATAAAAAATACGTACTCTATTTTTTACCTCAGTCTGTTTTGAAAGCGGAGATTATTAAGTAGTAAGGCGAAAAGGGAAATAGTTCCGAGGGACTTTTAAACTGTTTATGAAGTTGTAATTTACTTATTTGGCCTTTGATGTCAGGAAAACGGGAGATCCTCAGTAAAGTTACACAAGGATATTTCTTTTGAGACAAAACTATATGTTTTGCACTAAGAAATATCTTGCTATAATAATATGGTCAGGCGTATTGTAAAAAAAATGACGTAAAATTTTGCTTCGATATATCTTTTAATTTATACGATGGACAAAGGAACTTCCTGATGGTAAGTGGTACCAACTACAGACATAAATGATGTAGGAAATGTTAAAACAATCTTACAACGCCAATGCGACGCCAACTTAACAGCAATAATAAGTATACTCTATTCCAACCACAAGAGGAGAAAAGCCAAACAAACAACGTTTGACAGCAAATTGACGCGATGTCATTGGTCAAGAGCTTGATTAATCTATGATATTCACTAAGGATTTGCAAAGATGGCATTTTGAACGTCGACGAAACTGTTATCGGAATTTTGGAAAATTAAAGTTGATATAAGCAGTTAAGTGTGATATTGATGTATTATAAATAAAGATACATATATTAATCATAAACTTTTTGGTAGTGCACGATATAGCTGAGTTATTAGCAAATCGCATGAAATACGTAAATCTGAGGTTTGTTTATATTTATTCCTACTTCGAATGGAATAGGCTTTATTGCTATTTTGAGCTAGAATATGTGATGTGATGGATAGGTTTATCCAAGCAGGCTCACACAAAGGCCTATTTCCTAGTAAATATATAGCAATTTATTTATGTAAGGAACCCTTTTAATTTTAATTATAAAATATTATCAGTCATAATTTATTTTAACTTCTCGATAACGCGTGATAAAATAAATGAAACAAAAATAAAGCAATAACACTGCGACTTATTTTTTTCTACTGAGAATTTCAGTAACAAATTATTTTTTAAATTTTACAATCAGCACAAATAAAATTAATTATAATATAGATACTTCAACGAAGCGCACCCACTAAGGGTTCGTTTACATCGCGAAGTGCACATCGCGTAGCTACAGTGCGCGGAAAGCTAGTGTTATATAACATAGGAAAATATGAAAAATCGCGCATAATACACATCTTTTGTCGAGCTGTAAGAAATATTAACCATTCCTTATATCGCCAATGAGCAACCCACCTTGAAAAGTATGTTATTATGTCCCTTGCGCCTTGTCCCTTGTGCTTGTGTGTGTAATTATACAGTCTCAATCACCCTTCAAACCGGAACACAATAATACTAAGCGTATCTGTTTGGTGATAGAATTTATGAGTGGGTGGTATCTACCCAGACAAGTTTGCACACAAACCTACCGCCGAATGAAAGTCTGATTTAGTTCTAACATCAAATTATGTTTTCTTTGCCCTATTTCACGATAGCTATTTTAAGTGATCTATTGAGAGAGCTATTTTGTTACTTACAATTAATAATTGTTTATTAAAATCAAACGCCGTCACAGTTACGATCACATTGACCCACTGCACTGTGATCTCTGGGTTACTACTGCGCGAATTTGCGCTACACGCAACCGCGAGACGGCGCTGGTGTAAATAGTATTTCTGTACGACGCGGATACGGCGCCATGTATACTAAGCCTAACGTAATTGCTAATCAACTTAAAAATTTCACAATATCAAACATTAGAAAATTAAGCAATTCTTTCACATGAGATACAAATAACTTCGATTCTTTTATCTTATAATATTACGTAATTAATACTGATATAATTATAAGATTATTATAAATATGCAGTCAATAGAATTCATCGTTCGAGTCATTAAAATAAAATTCATGGTTATGAATTTACAGTATATCTTACTCTTAAAACATTTATAACATAAAATTAATAAAACAAGGAAGACGTATTCAAACTTTAAATTCATAACAAGTGTATCTTCATTACTTATCAGTCCATGTAACTTTAGATAAAAAGATCACAGTTTGAGGTCCACCAAAATTATTGTGTTTAGTGTGACATTATATGCGAAAGAAACAGTTGTGTGAAAATGTGGCTGAAATTACTTTTGATATCATTCTTGGGGTGTAATACTATCGTAAGTAACATTATATATAACTATATTATATTAATGGAAATAATTTAATTGTATGGATAGATAAAATTATTTACCTTTCAATCAATAGAATGTCATCAAAGTTAAATCAAATCCTTGGTCAAAATAATAGTCTGACCAATTTAAAAAGTGCATAAAGGTTACACGATTCCATAGTGTTACTGTAAGCGCATGTAACAAGAAAACACATAGCGGTGTACATTTATATACACTCAGACATAATTTCTCATTCTTACATAATTTACGTCTGTGTGAGTATGGATAGAAGGTTATTAGGAGATGACTTCGATTTTCAAATCAAAATGAAATGGCTACTGGCAATTATTTTATTTTTATTTTGGTAGAATTATTAGACTTTATTTTTGTGATATCGGTAGGCGGACGAACAAATGGGTCTCCTGGTTGTAAGTGGTCACCACCGCCCATAGACAATGGTGTTGTCAAAAATATAAATCATTCCTAACATCACCAATGCGCCACGTACCTTGGGAACTAAGATATTACGTCCCTTGTGCCTGTCATTACACTGGCTCACTCACCGTTCAAACCGGAACACAACAATACTGAGTACTACTGTTTAGCGGTAGAATATCTGATGAGTGGGTGGTACCCACCCAGACGGGCTTGCACAAAGCCCTACCACCAAGTAAAACACAAAAGCTGAAATCTATGCAGGCTATTTAAGAAACCATATCCTGCTTACATTTCAGCGTACAAGACGAAAAAAAAAATCACCCGACATAAAAAAGGAGGTTATCAAATCGATTGTAGTAATATGTTTTCTGTTTTTTGTCTCTGAACTCTCTTCATTTATATTTTTTGTCTGGGAAAGTGCAGTTTGATACAAATATTTTTTTGTTAAAATTTTATAACATAATTCCACTGCAAGCGGTAGGTTATGTAACTCCCAAAACATACATAGCAAGTGGAATCCAGGTAGGGCATCTCGGGATCATTTGCGTATACTTGGATATATACACACTTATATAGTTTATGGTATTTATTTGGAATCCAATGATTTATTTGTATTACACTCAAAATATATCAAATTAAAGCGCATTTAGAGACATTATGTATCCAACTGTACGTGTCGTTACCCAAAACTTCTAAATTTGGCTCGTACATAACGATGCCTTACATATTGCTGTGAAGGTTTCCTAATGGATGTCCTTGTGTAATTAATGCCACGAGGGACATTACAGCTAAGGCTAGTACTCTTAGTTCCGAAGGCTTTTAGCGCGAGGCAATTTGCCTAATACAAACGTTATTGCTTATCACTGAGTGACTTATTTATTTATCTCCTTTATAGGTTAAATAAACGTATATATTTGGATGTTTCAGCAGTCAACGTCCTTCGATTTGGGAGGGGTCATGTCCGGTAACCGCATGGCCGCTGTACCTTTAGGAAGGTCTCTCGGGGAAGGAGAACTCGATATAGAGGGTATCTGTACGGAAGCTGGAATGGCATGTCAAAATTGTACGCATGCTGTCACTTGCATACCTTTACCTGTTGGATGGCTTAAAGTAAGTAATTCAAACGTAAGCATAATACTTAAAACTTAAACACAAAATTATTGGACGATAATCCCTAATATGATTCCTAATATAACATTATTAAGGATTTTATAAAACGATATGCCCAATAATCTAATTTGTGGTTTTTATCCCAAAGATTTTCATTTCGAGGGAATAAAGGTTTACATTTAATATTCTTGCTTTTCTACGAAAAACTTTAATAAAAACCGGAGGAAAAGGGATTATTTCTGGTACAAAGATTTCATCGAAGGATCTGTCGACGGATCGTACTATGTGGACTAATGCCACTTTAATATATTTTTGGTAAATATGATCACTTTATATAACTCAAACAAATTTAATAGGTATGTTAGGATATGGTATCAAAAGCCTAGATGGCCCAGTAGATTGAAAGCGCAGGTCTTGATCACCACAGATTTGTAACCTGAAATCATAAGAGTGATCTCGAGACCCTAGTTTTAGGTCCTGGCTTGTCAATATTTCCCTTCAAAGGAAAGCACATGAAGATATACTCCTGCTCTTTCCAATCTTGTTGGATTGCCATCCAATCGAGATATGAGAGTGAGCTAATAGAAAGTTTACTTGGTGCACTGGTTTACTTGGTTTATGCTAACCCATCTGGGTAGCTACCCAGCAAAACTACTTTGCATTGTTTTGTTCCGCTTTAAACGGCAAGTGAGCCAGAGCTAGAGCTAAAAGGGATATATAACTTAGTTTCCAAGGTAGGTGGCGTATTGAAGATGTAAGGAATGGTTAATATTTCTTACAGCACTAATGTGTATGCAATGGTGACCAATTACCATCAGGTGGCACATCCGCCTACCTATACCATAAAAATTGAAACTGCTCTACAATTATTGTAATCTGTTAGGCAGTTGACTAGAAGCTATTGAGAATAACCACTGTTAGCAAAATCTGTTTAGAAGAAATAGATCATTTACAAATATTCAGGACAATGCTGTAGCTGGACGGATAAATGCGGCATGAGAAATAATCGGGCGTTATTCGTATTTTTCTAACATTTTAATATTACTTTTTTTTTGTTTTTGTTCTATCAGTAACTCAGAGGGCTTAATAATAGTCATCATTCCTAGGGACCCTCACCTGTGGAGGCCCTGTTACGCCGGTTCGCTCTACGTAGCTATCTACGCAACCAATTCCGGAATACTCCGAAAATAATTTATAAAATAACCATTTCAAGTATGAACCAAGCGTTGAACTAATAAGCGCTCTCTTCGTTATCTCTCGGCGATAATTAAGCGTTAATTGGAGCGAGATAACAACACTCTAAAAATATTTTTGTTTTTTAAATTTGTGACGTTTGTTTAAGTGGCATATATACTGGAAAATATGAAAGTTTATTATATAAATAAAACTCACCTTATTAAGTGTTTATGACTTAGTAAAGCGAGAAGCTGAAAACATCAACAAAATCTAATTTATTAAAAAAAAAATTGAACGGAAAGGCATTCTCTTCTGATAAGTCCTAAGTTAAACGTAATATATGTATCGGATTTGTCAAACGCTAAACTTCATATTGGTTGGAACTAAATTACAAATGGTAAAATATTTATTTAAATCGCGAACAAAATACACACAAATACATGACTTTAGTGTCATGCAAATACAGACTACATGACATAAGTGTCATGTAAATACAGACTGAGTGGTATCTCGATGGTTGGTGAAACGACATTTGATTACAATTCAAATGAAAATTTATTTATATATTTGAGGAACTATAAAACTATAAAAACCTAGTATGCATAAAATATTCTATGGAAGTAAGAAGTAAAAAAATATGTTTAAGTCTAGAGGACTAATTGCGCAAGACGGCTGGATGCGAGTTGCCGAAGAAAGACCACAGTGGCGTGCATTTGGAGAGGCCTATGTCCAGCAGTGGACAAATATGGGCTGATGATGATGTGATGTAGAGGACTAATACGTTATAAAGTGAATATAATAACGAGTGCCAAAACAAATTAATATAAAAATAATAAAAAAATATTTCGAACAAAGTCGAAGGCTAATCTTAAGATTAACAAGAGATATCATTGCAAATGAGTTCTTACCATTGTCTGACGCCTCATACTTAGACATAGCAATGCTATGCATTGCTACTTTGCGATATAGTAAATACATCACATAGGTACATAATAGGCAGCATCACAAAGTTACACTACCAGTGCAATATTATGGGCTGCCTCGTTGGTCTAGTGGCTTGATATAAGGCCACAGATCCTGAGGTTCTGGGTTCAAACCCCAGGTCGGGCCAGTAGCATGCTGTTGAAAAGTTCTCAATAACAAGCCAAAGTCTAGAAATTATATATTACCGAGCAACGGCATGTAAATGTATTGGTTTTTAGCCTGAACTCTTTCCAGTCGAATCGGATTTGGTATCCGGCGTGGCGTGACGTGGCGTGGCGTGGCGTCAGAGTCTCTGTAAAGGGACTGTACCCTCAGAACCATAGTAGATAACGCGTTGAATTGTTCACTGAAAGCCTCTAAATAGGACCGAAAGGATTGTAACATAAAAAAGTCCAATGATCAGAGTATACTTGTCGTAGAGTCTTGCTCGTGACCTTTTTAGAATAGACTCTTACAAAAAAAAATATCAAATCCAACTATTATTATAACATAACCAAATAAAAATAAGTCGATGTATACTATAAACAAAGTATTTGGGAGAAAAAAATGTATTCACTGACGCGTCGGTCGTTGCCCGCGGTATTCAATCTAGATTAGCCGCCATTTTGATATTCACCGCAAATCTTTAGAACGTAGTAGTATCTTGTAATTTCTATAACAAGGTTTATGAAGTATTAATAGATAACTCATAATATTATAACAGTGCTTGGAGTTATATTTGTTGATCTTCATACAAGATATACTAACATACTCTAGATTCAGTCAGTAATCGTTGCCGGTTACTCTTGATATACCCAAACATGAACTAGAGCTAAAAAATGTATTAAACTAGTAAATTAACGATTCAAAATTATTTGGACCAATTTGAAAGACCCTTTTTTTGAATTTAGGTAATTTAAATTTACTACCTAGTACTTATAACTATTAACGTACTTTAATTTTTTAAACTATATGAAATAATACTTTGATTTATTTTGATTTTAATTTAATATTTAATAATAATTTATGTTTAGGTACCTCTACAACAGTGTTCTAATGGACAAACATGTAACGCTCACCTGAAAGAATGTTCCAGTGAAGATGTCCCCGAGTGCGATATTGTAACACAGAAATTTCAACACATTTGCGAACAGGTAAGATACATAAAAACACATGAAAAAACATTACCTTAGATAAATGTATTTATCAGTAAAATCAACAATTGATATAATATTGTTGTATGCATGTTTAAGTAACACTTTTTTAAGATACCTAATTGTTCTACTAATTATTACAGATAGTATCAGAGTGTACTCCTAATATTAGCACAGATTAAATAAAATAATTATAAATTTAGTTTAAAAAAAATTGAAAATGTTTCAATAAAAAAAAATACAAATAATGCTGAAATTAAATCGGATATAAAATTGAATATTTATTTAATTAAAAAATAATAATAAATTAAATCAAAGTCCATATATTAAAGTATTTATTTCAAATAAAAAATTAAGAATATGAAGTAATTTCTACCTGAGACCATTTTACATTTAAATTATTTAGATATACTATATAGATACACATTGTTTTATAACATTATTAAAATAAAAAGGTCAAATAAAAATACCCCAAAAGCCTCAACACATTGAAAGTTCTGGTTCTGTAAATGTCCAGGGCGGCGGTAATCACTTGACATAAGTGAGTCACCGGGACGCTTGTTAGAAAAAACAAGTATAATTAGAGGTGGGTTTGAATTAACTGCATTTCCTACTAGCAAGCCTTTCAAAGTGTGATATAGCAACATTTTATGTAACTCAAAAGCAACAGAGTGTTAAGCTCCCACGGCTCGCTGTAAAGCTGAAAGTCCATATGGTTGAACGCGTTCTGTTTACCTTTGATTTTTTTGTCTAATGAGTTTGTTATTGAGTATATTATATTTACACTACCACTTTAAGAAGCAATAGTCGTCAACGTCAATCAATAAATTTCTCTTTGAAACATAATTTTATAGTCAAATTTTAACGTGAGCATAACCTTAGGCTCAGCTAATACTATCAGGGTTCAGCCTTGGAGACATCAGGGCAACAAAAAATTGGAGACTTCTAATGTTTGACTTTGTTTTCCAAAGAGAGTTTTTGAATAGTTTTATATAGGGCAGATTAAACATAAAAACTACATAACTATGAATATAGTAAAACACAAGAATTACTATTAAAATTGCTTACACGTTGGAATTACGAAGTTTTTTTATCTTAAGTATCTCTATTTTAGAGGTTCCCGAGGCTTTAGCGCTCCTCTAAATCCCTGAGTACTATATATGTACATTTAATGAAACCTGTTCTAACTTGATGTAAATGTAAGTTTGATATGTATACGTCTAGTAATTTGCCCATTGATAGAAAATATACAACAATATTTACAATTCCAAAAACTCCACTCAAAAAATTATATAAAAAGAGGTCACACTAAAATTAGGCCTTGGGAATTAAGTAGGAATTTTAAAATGCAATGTATGTGAATGACGAATATTTAAGAATAAGAAATACTATAGATGGTGCAATTATATTTTATCTAAATAGTGTATTTTTATATATCGTGGTCTGTGTGTATTGTTTACGACGAAAACATTTAAAGCAACGATGAGTTCGACATACAATCGAAACGACGAAAATGTCAAGGCGAATAAGTGCACTGTGAAATTGAGAGTCATGATGTATGACTGACTTTTTATAAAATTGATATATCTTATATGTGATAGCTAACATTGTTTATAAACTTGATAGATTTTGCCAGTGCGAAAAAAAGCACATACATATATGTGTTTTTTTTCTTCTAGATTTACATGCTAGAAAGCATGACGTTGACTCACCTGACATGGAGCTGACAAATACATCGACTTCTATACTGTAATTCAACTGCTTGTACATCTATATGATATCAAAAATGAATCCCTATTTCCCTTTGTCACGCTATAAGTTGATAACGACTTCAGTTTGTAGGTGGTTCATATAGAGAGAAAAATTAAGAAAAATGTTCAGAAAATTGGAATTATTCAGAAAACTTTTTGCTTTTATGATGTAGCAGTTTACGTGTTTTTTTTTTTATTATTTATTCCAGTTCTTATTATAATCCAATATTCATAGCTAGTACAGGAAGTCGTTAGATTTAGCTAAAAATATATATATTTATATATATATATATATATTAAATAAAATAGTTACTGTATAATATATTGAATACATTTTAATATAGTTTCATATCCATAATCATAATAATCATAAAATAATTTGACAATGCACTGAGTCTAGTGTAAGGAAATAATTGTAGAAGATGTCGATAAAAATCATGCCGATTAGGAGCTTTACTAGCATGCGCCACAGATACCAATAGTGTTGTTTTGATGTAGTTCCTAATTCTACCCGTATAACCTTAGACTAGCTATTAATATATATAAGTTTATACGGGATAGTAAAAAAAATTACATACAACTTCTGTGGCGTATCGTTACATCATATATTTTAAATGTAATGCCCAGACTTAATACAGTCAGCATATGCTATCAACGATGGCGAAAAGTATTTGTGTTGTATAACCGTTTAAGCGCCTGAACGCGAGCGGTACTTTGTTAAGAGCAATCGCACGAATAAAATTTATTTTAACACATTCAATTTTTTATTTTTACATATTTTAACTTATCGATTTTTTTGTTACAATTGTTTTGTTATGTTTTGTATTATAAAAGAAAGTTTACTATATCCTTAAAATATATCTTAATTTTTTTTTAACATATACCTACTATATTGTAGTTGCAAAAGAAGCTACATATAAGCTTATGCGTATGTTCACTATGAATAATATAGTATGGTGCGGCAAAAACTGAAAGTAATTAATTTTATGGATAAATATCGTAGTCGTACTACAAAAAAGTAGAAGTAAACGACAATAGCGCAATGGTTCAAAGGCCGCCGATGTAAAAAGTTACAGGATTCTGATACCGATCCTGACAACCGCTCATTTACTCCTTAATACAAGATTTAATCTTAAATGGAAGGGTAAATATGAATATTAGTAATTTCTCGTAAAGGGGCATGACTACTATTCTCAAAAATATGAAAAAATCTATAAACGCACGTACATAAGTACACCTTTTGAAGTTACACTTCTTTAGAATGTCGATGACGACAAAGAAACCAACAAATTAAATGAAAAGTTTCACTTCTTTGTGTCAGTTGCAGTCAAATATATTTTTAATTAATACGAAAAATACTAATAAATTTCTTTGTGGAAATTGAAACCAAATGAATTAGACCGAGAGTCCTTGATTCGTGAAATGGCGTTTCAGATAAAAAAATTTCTGACATTTCACGATGTGATGAGTTTCGAGTTGATATTTTTAATTAGTGGTTTTGTGCTAGCCCGTCTGGGTAGATACTATCCACTCATCAAACAGAAAAACTTAATGTTGTTTTGTTCCGGTTCAAGGGGGGGGTAAGCCAATGTAAATAAACGCACATGAATTAAAAAATAAAAAAAAATAAAGACTGGCTTTCCTCATGTAAAGCTGCGGTCACATATATGATATCAATGACTTTTCGCTATATAATCTCTTTTATTTGTTTATTATAAAAAATAATTAAGGAAATAATTTTAATAAGGGCTTATTAACAATTATTAACACGGATAACGATTTTTTCGGCAGGTCGGCATATTTCCAGACGCCTATGATTGTAGGAAGTTTCACTTATGTTCACCGCCAGATGAATTCGCTGATGGTAGACCCGCAGACCATAGAGCAGCGTTATGTCCGAGACATTATGGCTATGACCCCAAGATTGCTCAATGCTCAGTAAGAACAAACTATTTTATACTGTTTGTCTTAATTTTTCGCAAGCATGCATTCTTTTTTAAAAAATAGTACTTTTTAAAATCTATAACGTACTCCAACTAAATATCATTTATTATTTATTTTTTTTTAAATGTAAAAAGAATTAAGATGCAACTAAAATTGTAACATATTTATTCAAAATATATATGTTTGCTATCATATAATTTACTATTCAGTATTTACATGTAAATTTATTTAACAATTCTCGTGAAATTAATTTACATTTAATTTCACACACAAAATATTCTTCTAATTAAGCTTATCTTCTTATAGATAAAACTAAAGCACGGTCAGTGTGACCAGAGACCAGTTCCAAGTTGTAAAAAAGTCGGCCAATCAGGTGTCTTAGAAAGCAGCCCACACCACTACTACGTATGTCTTTCGAGACATGGCAATTTGTATCCTCAAATCTTCATCTGTCCTCACGGATGGTACTACTGGAATAATTATTGTCAACCACAACCTGAAGTTGGAAAAACAGTAGAGGAAACGAAAATACACGATGTCATGAAATCCGCCACGGAAAGCACAAAGGATAATGATAATTTATTAACAGTAGCGACAACGACCACGCCAAAACCAGTTACATATAGAATTAATTCATTCTTTTCAACAGAAAAGCCTGTCACATATCCAGCCGATACTTTCTTAGCAGATAAATTCGATTTAACGAACTATGAGACAACTGATGATGTAGCGCCAAATACGAACGATGAATTTGCCAATTCCTTCGAAAGTGGTACTGATTTCTGGTGAAGTAATCTTTTTAATTAAATATTATAATTTTTAGTAAAGAAAAAATATTAAACATCACACAAAGAATTGGTTTTATTTATTACTTTGGTCGATGATGAAATATACCAATATTGTATTGGTATATTTCATCATATACCAATAATTTTAAAAAAACGTCACTAAGAACGTAAATTGAAGTCAAATCAGCAACTACTATATAAATAAAAAATAATCGTATCTAATCTTCAATTAGTACAATTTATTTTCAGTAGAAGCAAATAAATGAATTTCACCATATTTCTAATTGGCTACGAGCCCACTGCACTTACATGATTACGCTCTTAGTTCGACCCTGACTTCCTGCCTTGTAGACAACCACTACAGGCTTTAGTCGATGTTACCTGCCTTGTCTCGCTACACTATTGGATGAACGAGAAATCCACTCTTGAGCCAATTGAATAAAGTGCAAAACTATCGCTTTACTGAAAACTTTTATCGTTCAGTGTTTGTAATAAGAAGACTAGACTTAAATAACGTACACTTTTATTTAATACGTCAATACCTGTTCTAATTTTGAAATGATTAAAAATTAGATCTTAAATCATAAAACGGTTTGAGTCGGAATGAATCGACTTAATTATTATAGTTCTAATTTTGCTAAATAATTTTGAAGATTTTATTAAATGTAATAATAAAAGCATGAAAATATTAAAAGTGCTATAATTTTGTTTTTTTTTTTTATAGATAATTATAGGTATTCTGTTTATATATTTATAAACAGAATACCTTTCCAGGCAACCAACTTTCCTTTGAGGCGCATATTTTAATTCAATAATAAGAAAGCATACTCGCTCATGATTTCCATCTCACCGGACGATATAAAATCACTTTGTAAAAGTGCGCTTCGAACTAAAAATAAGTAAAAACGTTGCAAAATATTCCATGAAACTGGCGAATTTTTTAAAAAAGGCTACGCTATTGAAAATTTCGGAAGCCGATGCGGGCTCGTTTTGTGGACGCTGCACACCAATATTTGCGATCCTGTGGTTCTGATATAGGTGATATTTTACAAAGGCAGACTTTAAGGGAATGCCTAAAATTGCTCTTGTGTATTCTATTAGGTTTCTGACAATTTTTTTTAAGTCAAAGGCAAAGAGTGTTTTCTACACATACATGTATTATGAAATTTGACTCGTTGCCAATTTTTTAAAGAGAAACTCCTGAATTTATTATTTATACACAGTAGGTTGAACATTACATTGCACAGCAAGGTTTAAAATTATAAAAAAAAAAAACGAGTATGGACTTGCGCCACTCGAATTTCGCCCACAAGAAGCCAATTAAATTTTTATATGCTCTAGCTATACAAACGTAATTTAATAAAAAGAAAAAAAAAATTCAGACGCGTCACGAATGATTTTATAATTAATGAAAACCAATCAATAAATATGGTCAAAAAGGATACATCTCAGTTTCCAAGTTTTGTGGCAAATTAGCGACGTCTATGGACGGCGGTGACCACTACCATCAGGTGGCCCTTTTGACCGTCGGCACTCCTACGCAGAGAAACAAACAGAAGAACCATTACAATTTCTTAAGTAACTTACCTGATTGAACCTAGAACCTCGGGATCTTTGCCCATATATCCACTAGACAAACGAGGTATTCACAATAAGTATGAATATTGAGTATATAAGTGTATTTTCAAAATAAATTGTCGGTCGGTAACAATGTGAACAGATCGTCCAATGGTAATTCCTTTGCCTAGTAATCTACAATCACACTAGACCTTTGTCCCTGAGGTTGCAGACGGTCTTATCGGCGCGATCTTCTTTAGCGTATGGAGCAAATATCAAATACATTCAGTAAACTATATTGGTAATTCCTTGTTGACAGGAATTTGGTAGTTGTGTTATTTCATATTGATATGCTCCAAAGTAAAAAACGTACAGACGACATCTTAGATCCGTTTTTGGGGTTATTATTATTTGGAAAAAAATGGGCAATTTTTTTCACACTGTGAATATAGAGACGACTGCGGTCAGTTCGGTATCGGGTAATTCCTGATATTAACAGTTACATAGAAAACATTCTAAAGCTTAATGTTTACGCATAATATTGCAGAATGCATCGTTCCAATCCATTTAAAGTCATTTTTTTTTTAAATATGCAAGTACATTGTGTACTATTTACATTGTGCGTATTGGTGGCGATTTTAAACCTATCACCGATCGGAAAATACTAAGGCTTAAGAAGAACAGAAAGGAACACAAAGAAGATTTTAAACTTACCAATCAGGTACGTTTTTTATTTATAGAATTAAAAAATAATGAAACGATCCTTTAATTTTCAAATAAAGCTGTTTTATGACATATATTATTTATAAAAAGTGTAGTTTTACCTTTACCGAGTTTACTGCCAGTAGATAAAGTGATGTTGGATGGCTGTATTTTTTCTTGGCTGTGACCCAACGAATTTGGCAAACAGGAAATATGCGCCTGCAAGTTATTGCATTTCTGGATAAATTTCGCCCTTAAATTTTCATAATGTTGCCATTTAAAATTCAACGTGCCTCAAAAATTGATCTATCTACACGTTCTATAAATAAATAACGTAAAAATTATATCGTATTATTTTAGATTTTAAGAAACAATGATTGTTTTGTTTCTTAATTACACAAAATAAAACGTTAATGTTAAATATTATCATCTTATACGATTTATTTGACATGAAACGGCTTTTTAAGTAATTAATTTCAAAATAATATTATACTCAACTAGTCCATCATTTTTGACAAATTTGAAACGTAAATTGGCGAGATAGAGGACGTCACATCAAACCATAATCCCTCAGAGACTTTCACTCAAAGTGCTCTGCCAGTTAGGTTATTAGCCTAAGTGCCTGTTATCACGTAACGCTTGGTTTGGCTCCTGTTTGGCTTTTAACAACAATGGTAAAACATCAAGAGAAGATTTTGTCAAATTTCTAAAGCATTCTTCGTAAATGAAATAATTATTCGAAAGATTGAATTTTTCAGTAATAGATCCTTCGATTATCATTATTACCTATTTAGCTAAGACCCTAAGTTATTTATGTACTTATCTAACAATTATCACACATTTAGAATAATCAAAACAATTCTTTATTTAAATATAATTTAAATATTATTTACCATAATTTGTGTATTATACGTTGAATTTTATTTTATATTTTTTCATTATATAATTAAGTCTTTTAAAAATAGATATTACACGTTACATGTGAGATTCATTATAGAACCTTTAAATTGCTGGAAATTATGGTGTTAATTTAATAGTAATAAGATTCACAGTGTATTTTCCCTAAAAAAAAAGAAAAAGAGCCATTTCAACAAGATAGCTCTTTTTGAATTGGCTTCTTTAAGAGACTATTGATCTCGAGATCTTGGGATCAACCACAGGTGTCGACCACTAAAACGAATTTATCAAGGTTTTTGTAAAAACAAACCACTACTCGAATCCTTAGTACTGTCGTCGCCGAGTTTGAATGATAGTTTAGCCGGTGTAACAAGAGGCACAAAGGACAGAAAATCTTTGTTCCCAAAGTTGGTGGCGTATTGGCAATGTAAGGAATGGTTTATATTTCTTACATCGCAAATGTTTATGGCTAGTAGTGACCACATATCATCAGGTGACTTATTTGCCATACTATATAAAATGAGACAAAATGTTAGAGTACTCTCCTGCGTCTGAAACACGTAAAGTTGATGGCCTTCCGCCTGATCTATCTCCTGTCGTCTCGAATTACCGTCCCATCAAATTAGGAAAGTGATGGATTGGAGGGCAGATACAATGCACCTGAATACGTTCACATACTTGTGCACCACAATATATATCTGACGCTATTGGATTGTTATTGAAGACAAATATTTGATACCGAAAGAACTCAAAAAAATCATCAATCAAAAATTACAATTTGGTTTCCACCACAACCAAATAAAGCGCTTTCCAATTTTAAATAGCCTTGTTTAATGATATATGTTAGCCTACTGGCAAATGACCTACCTGATGGTAAGTCTTAACTCCCCATAGATATTGGTAATGTCAGATATATTAAACATTCCTCATAATACTAACGCACCATCATCCTTGGGAACTAAAACGTTATGTCCCTTGCGCCTATAGTTACGCTGGCTTAGTCGCCTTTTAAATCGGACTCAACAATACTAAGTATAAAATCGTTCCGCAGGCGCCTCTCACTCACACCATCCTGTAACTGATCTTTCCGTGTAATCGTGACATTTCATAGATGTGCAAATACATTACGAACATTTAATATATATGTAATGGGTAATTAACGTCTGTATAAAATATTTAAGTATTTTCCGAGCAAAACAAAAGGGCATCTCTGTATGGTTTACATACATACATATATCTGAGTTACTGTTATGTTTATTCTAATATTGTTTCCTTTTAGGGTTGCCATCGGTCAAAATCTAAAGATTTTTCTTTGTCTTCGCTATTGTTAGCTTTGAAAATTAAGATGTTATTTCTTTATTTCTGTATTGGTGTAAGTTATATGGATGAAAGTTATTTATAAAATAAATAAGGATAATTTCAATTTCAGACTTTATGACCGAATGGGACCAAGCCGGAAATCCGTTTAATCTCAGGTGAAAAAATACGGGATTACATTTTTAGGGACTTCAATTTTATTTATAATTTATTTTCTCAGAGTATTGTTTGTAGTCGGGTTTTTTGCTAAAATTTAATATTAAATAATTCCTACTTTGTCTAATGGCTAGGTAATAAGGCCGCAAATCTCTGACAGGCCGGCGGACGGTCAGGCCGACAAAAGACTGTGTTTTTTCATTGGAAAATTTTCAGAAGCAGCCCGGAATCTAAAAGTCAGAAGTGTGTTCAAAATAGCCCATAAAATAAATCGGATTGATGACACTTTACATGATGGCCGATTATCGCTTATGAATTCACACATAGTATGTTTTTTTATGTTATGCTAGTTGTAGCCTGTGGCTTCACTCGCGCTGTAGGCATAAAAAGTACCCGTTTTCTTTCTTTGGAAATCAAGCTTCTTTGATGTCAAATTAAATCAAATTCAGTTTAGTGGTTTAGCCGTAAAAGTACAACAGACGGACATATTTACTTTCCCATTTATAATATTAGTCAGATTTATCATTTATCAGATGTTTGAACGTAACCAGAGACATAAATGTCGTTACGTTAATTTCTAAGTAAATACTGCCAAAACTGCAACGGATACAGGAATAAGCGAGACTTGTAAATCTTTAAAACGATGACATATTCAAAAACATTAAGGTTTTCCCTTGCTCATTGATGCTTAAACTTTTGTTATTTACACTAAAAAAGTCGAAAAAAAAAATTATATCTTAACAAAGTCCTTATAATATAAATAAAAGTGGTGAATAGATCCCACCACACATCGGTATGTGAACTTCTCCAAATCTATTTCCTTCATTGCCACCATTCTCATGATAATGTGTAAGATTTTTGAGTAGATAGTCGCACCATCTATCCCCTCATTGTCCGATAGAAAAGCAACCCGAAGCATCTTCCGCAAACTTTCCAAGGCAGGGAAATGCTAACACTATCAAACATCTGCTAAGAATTTCTTAATAGAAACACCTAATAACTTTTTACTGGCGCTGACCCGGGGTTTGAACCTAGGACCTCGGGATCTGCAGATTTATAGACACCAGCCACACGAGGTATTCTGAGCACAGATACAATACTGTTACATAATAAATTATTTTAGAGACATTTCATAATTTTATTTTGTTGATTTTCTCTTTTTAGTATAATTAACTTTGTCTTTCTGTTGATAAACGTACTTGAATAAAGGAAAACTTAAGCAGTACTCGTGGGAAGTAAGAATTTAATAATTAAATTCATAACAAAACAAGGAAAATCTATTTCCGGATTAACGTTAGGATAAATTGAAAACTAAATAAGAAATCTTGAACATTACACCCTTGCTTAAACATTGAATAGTGATGGTTGATTAATTTTTTACTTTATATCTTTTCATAGGACATAATAGAAAATATTTATGTTTTTAGTTTGTGTAAATTACTACTCGTTGTTTTTGTATAAAGGCTCAATACAAATAAAAGGCTAGGTAATTTTATATTATAAATAAATATATTGGACAACATCACATACATTACTCTGATCCCAATGTAAGTAGCTAAAACACTTGTATTATGGAAAATCAGAAATAACGACGGTTCCACAAACGCCCAGACCCAAGACAACATAGAAAACTAGTGAATTTTTCTACATGGACTCGGCCGGGAAACGAACACGGGACCCCGGACGTACCCATAAAAACCGGTGTATGCACTGATGGTAAGAGGTCACCAAAAAATACATATTACGTTTATGTATTTTTGGATGGAAATATATAAATATATAGCTTTGTACCTGAAAAAAAATATGTTTTCGTTCTTGCCTACTAACCTATGTCTCCGATCTCTATCTCCAATCTGAGCTCTTCCTTCCACATTCAATGCCAATACGCCGCCAATAAGCTGTTATGGCCCATTGGTTACTAGACGTGAATCTTAACCAATGAAAAGTACTTGTAAGTGTCTACTCAAATAAGTCGTGTTACCTGTCAACTGTCATAAACATCGATCACAGAATCAACGGCGCGTAAATAATAGTGATGTACCGAATCAAATCAAATCAAATCAAAATATACTTTATTCAAGTAGGCTTTTACAGGCACTTTTGAATCGTCATTTAACAAACTATTTGAAGTAAAGCTACCACCGGTTCGGAATGTAGATACCGAGAAGGACCGGCAAGAAACTCAGTAGTTACTCTTTTTCAATATCTAAAAATACAGTCATGTTAGTTAAATACAATTATATATGTATGATATGTCTCCTGCCTGGAAGTCAACAAGCATTAACTCCACGCTTTTTTATAAGAAGAGATACTTGGTGAAGATTTTCATATAATCCGATATTCGAAAAAAAACAGAACTCCTTAGAAATAAAATATATCCCTGTCCACTAGATATGACTGAAAAAATATTTAAAGAAGCACCGAACAATTTAAGTGGTAAGGCCATAAAAAAATGTTGAGTTAGTATTTGTCGATTTTGATGCAAGAGAAACAATCATAAATAATAAATAATATTTTGACGATGTTTACACATAGCGTTGTAAACACCCAGCGATTGTACTTTAAACTTGGTGACTTTAAAAATATACATAAGATTTCAAAATACCTAAATAAATATATCATTAACCGCACATCAGCATTTAAAACGAGTTATTGTACCGAATATTACATTAGCAGCCTGTCAATTTCCCACTGGGCTAAAACTGGGCCAAAGCCTCTTCTCCCTTTGAGGAGAAGGCTTTGAAGCATATTCCACCACGCTGCTCCAATGCGGGTTGGTGGAATACATATGTGGCAGGATTTCGTTTAAATTAGACACATGCAGGTTTCCTCAAGATGTTTTCCTTAACCGAGATCAATTATAAACACAAATTAAGCACATGAAAATTCATTGGTGCCTGTCTGCGTTTGAACCCGAAATCATCGGTTAAGATGCACGCGTTCTAACCACTGGGCTATCTCGGCTCACCGAATATTAATCGTGCAAAAAATGCCTATTAATAATATCGAGTAATGAATGAGGACTCGCCCAACTCTAGTCAAAGTCATTTTTCTTGCAACACACTGTTAGCAATTAAATCTTAATACACACGCTACAACTCATCACTTATACCATACGAAATAAAAATAAAAAACAATAGACGTCAAACTGTCCATACCTATTCAAAAACTTGCCATAAAGATGTATCTGAGCATATTAATAGTATAAGTATATAAAAATTGAAAATATTACAGTATGAGTCGTGTCTTATTGAATTTGACAATCCATCTTGACAGTGCACTACAATATGTACAGATAAAGAATTGATAACGTGGCCAAAATTGGGCAGAACATCATATTTGTATTCAGTAATTGCCTTATATTATTTCGTGAGATTCATAGTTTAGACAAACGAAAAAAATATAGAAAGAGATAAATAAAATCTACCAATGAATCCATGAGTGAGTTTAATACAACGTCTTCTTTACATTATTTTCGAGAAGATTTGTAATTAGTTTATTTAAATAAAGCCTAGCAGAGGTTGTCCTGTCCTCATATAAAAATGAGGGCTATCGCGCTTATATTCGTCACGAGAAGCGCTAGCGAAGAGTGAGAGTCCGTTTCATTAAACATTCACGGTGCGAAGTTTTCATCGCGGATGAATGAAGTCAAACTTATTTTCCCTGTCACGACCTTACTCACTAGCAGTTCCAGCTGATGAGAGCAGAGAAAACGATAGACCCTACTGTCGTGGCAATCGGTTGAATGATCTAAATACTTACTGAGGTGTGATTATTTAGTAGTCTCATATGGTGCCAAGGTCTGAAACTCACCAGAAAACGCTGTTAAGAAATGGATGTAATAGATTTTATGTGCTTTTAAAGCTATTAAAAACATATCTATGCAAATTTAATATAACAACAAAATATAAATATTTATTCGCTCCCTCTTAGAACTTACTCCGCGTATAGTACAGGGCTAACGGTGAACAAAAAACAAGAACCTCTGACATTAGACAGTGGAATTGCATCAGAGACTGGCAGACGTGGGAAACCTTACTACAATAGATCAGCTAGTATGGAATCAGCTTCTTTAAAACTTAATCAAAATTTTACATATTAATTTTAATTATTTTATTAAACTCTTTACACATCTTATATGTACGACCACAAAGTATTGATTTGAATGAATATTGTTTTTTTTTTTTTTGTATTGGCACTGAATTTGTGGGTATGAAATTAAAATGCTCGAAAAATGTCGAGGCCTTACATACATTATGACAAACGAAACGTCAGCGTGATTTAGAAAATATATTTCTATAAATTTTTTTCTCAGAGGAATTAATTTAAATCATACATTTTCAGGCTTGCGATAATAATTCTTAAAAACGGATACGGAACAGAAATGTCTACAACCAAAATTATTCTGCTCATTACGTACATCTACATCGACTGGCCCGAAGACGGACTTTCCGAGACGTTCTCGAAAGTAATATAGGAAAAAACTACTTTTCAATGTAACCGCGTAATATGGGTATACATATAAGCTTAAGTTTCTGGAAAAAATATTTTGTTAACATTTTTTTTCCTACAGTATACACGTAAAAATCTATTGATTTTTCCCTTTCCTTAATACTAAAAGGGAAGATAGACGTTTAAGCCACATGATAAGTGGTCACTATCGTCCATAGAGTATGAAGTATTATTCCTCTCTAAATTTCTCTAAATTGCTTCCAACAATAGAAACTAAAATACCTCAAGTCGAACGACGATTCCTATTTTCTGACAATTAAAATCATAATATCCGAAGTAAAACACTAGTTCCAGACATAATTCGATAAATATTAATCAAATACTTTATTAATAGGTCTATATTAATAAATTAGAAGATGTTTTTTGTCCACTAACTGACATAAAGTACGAGTATACTACCAATATATGAAAACTCACACGAAAATACAGCGACAAGGTTATGGAAGACAGCGTCTGACGACGACATTACATGTTAAAAATAATATTAATAATTAATCAGTCTCCCTAATTACTTAGCAATTTTGCCATATTTAAATTAATACATTTTATATTACATGAACGGCAGCAATATTTCGAAATATATCGTAACTTGTTAAGTAATGACAAGAAACGTGTAGTCCAGTCTTCGTTATGTAATAAATAAATAATTGGTGCCCTTTATCTATTTAACGAGGTGTAGTTTTATAGTTAAATTATAATTTACGATATCATTTTTTTAAGTACGAATTATAATTTATTTTTGTGCAAATAATTATTTTCATGTTTGCATCTTTGCTAGAACTTATAAAAAAAAATATTTTAAAATGAATCGCACGTAAATGTATCCTAAGTTATTTACCGACCAAGATTTCATAACGTTAAATATTCATCGAAAAAATTTTATTACTTTTAAATAGAGTACCTCTAAAATAATGTGAGCTTCGATTAAAATCAATATAGGTTCACGTTATTTTATTATCGTTAAAATAATAATAAGTTTATTGATTACCACAAGCTCGGTCATACAAATAATGAAGTTAAGCAAATAAAGCCTTATATGGGTTTATAGCGTCATAAATAAATAATTCTAGTTAAAACTAAGTACACTAGGTTTTCTTAGTAGAAAGACTTTGTGCAAGCCCTTTGCCAAGCCCTTTGCCAAGCCAACAAAACAGCCACATTTTTATTACTGTGTTTCTGCTTAAAGACTCACTCACAACAACTCACCCTGCCAGTTTAACTAGAGCCAAAAGGGGCCTTAAGTCTTGGTACGTACTCCAAGGTTGGTGGTGCATTGGTGATGTAATTAAGAGTTAATATTTTTAAAGTACCCAATGTCTGTATGGTAACTGCTTCCCACCAGATTGCTCATTTGCAAATTAATTTCATGAAAATGTTATGCAACAATTGCCTTATTGAAATTTCTAGTATAGCTATATGTAAGGAGAATTCACATCCTTCCATATGTTCCAAATAGGTGACGATTAACGCTTAACACCTGGACTGGTCTCTGGCTCGTTTGTCAATCTTATTACATAAAAACTGAAGTTACAATACTATCAGACCGTCGTAATCCAGAGTGCAGTGGATACAAAAAACACAGGCGCCGAGTGTTGGAACGCCACGCTGATTAATTCCAAGTCTTCAACAATCGGTGAGGTGCCCCAGAAAGTCTCTTAAAAATGTTTTTGAGCGCAGGATCACGAGAATACAATAAAAACAAACCGCTATCAAATAATAAGTTTTAAGAACAAGACAGTGGTTCGCCAACTTTAAATCGCCCGTTTAAAAAATGGAAAAAAGTTGTTTAAGAAATTATTTCATTCACTCACTTCACGGTTACCTAAGTACCGGTAACAGGTATTCAACTAATTTGTTTCTATTAAGTCACTCATTTATTCGCAAACGCAAGGCTTTACCGCGATTAACTAACCAGAGACAGAAAGGGAATTAACCCTTGTTTAAATAATAATCGCCTGGTTACAAAATCAACGTTTAAGTTAGTTTCAGTGGACTCGAGTTGACGTGATTTAACAAAAACTAAGCCTGCCGAGTTTGAAAATTTATTTAGTCTTCAAAAATCAAACCAAGTTTAATATTCTATTCGGTGTCGTATCATCTCTTTGTACAAAGGCGATGTGTTATGTGATGATATTGTTCTTGAAAAACAGTTCTTATTGCTCAAGTAATAAGAACTAAAAGTATTCACTTTGTAATGCGAGCAATCAGTGAAAAACTCCAATTAAAACTACATATCTTTTGTTTGTTTTCCCTTTACAAAACGACCGATGTGTGACATCAAATGAAAACCAATATGGGCGATGTACATCATGAATAATTCCCGCCTTTTTCTATACGTACATATAAAAAGTAGGCCGTGTCTGTGCTTGAAATATTTTTCAAAGAGATTTATTGTTGTTTTTGGTCTGTGCTCGCAACGCTGGATTCAATGAATCGATTTTCCAGCGCATTGTTTCAGGAGTGGTTTTAAGATAGTTTGTACTCTAGGCTTTTATAATATGGTAGTGTTTATGTTTTATAAGAAACTCAAACTTAAATTTTTTTATTCAATGCAGAAGCATTAGTACTTACGAAAAGAAAATACCCTGACCTGAGAAGAACAAGCGAAAAAAACTCACCAAGCTATGGTCAAGAACATTATATCCTTTTAACATTTTTTTATAAATATTCCTGTTTGAGTTTCTTTCGGTTCTTCTTGTTAGAATCTTACAAACTGGTAATGGATAACTTATATGGTTAGACGAATGTCTGTAAGTTTCCTACTGCTTGGCTAATGCCACCTTTTGATTTAAGGGGAAGGTTTGGAGCTTATTCCACCACGCTACTCAAATGCGGGTATATAACATGCAGGTTTCCTCACGGTGTTTTCTTTCGACGCCAAGTACAAGATAAATTATTATAAACACAAAATAGGTGCTTACTTGGGTTTGAACCCGCAATTATCAACAAAGATGCACACTTTCTAACCACTGGACCTTCTAAACATTGTCATTTATGGTATTTTTGATGAAACAATTGCAAATGTATATTTTGATATTTTTTTAATTCTTTGTAAGTTTCATTGAAAATCTATGTGGTTTGAGATTATAACTCACTTAACCGCCAGCGATTACTATTTGCACGGATCGGAGGTTATACGAGATATTATTTAAATAAACGCATCTGCGACCTCTTCCGTCAAGAGCTCCGCCAGCATTCGGCAGAACTCGTCTCAAGGGACGGAAGAAACTTGTCGCGATTCTAAAGCCTCGGATGTGAGAGGGAGAAAGTAATCTTCGTCAAAATTCGTCGTCTTCGCAAGCATCGACCTTACAACTTAGGTTAGGTTAATCTTAAAAGTTAATCTAACCTTTAATACTCGCCTGTCAATATTGTAATTACGAAGTCGCCTTTATCATGCTCTTCGTGGAAAGCCGTCGAGTTTGTCTAAGTTGGCAAATTATTGGGATGATACTTAATGCAAGTTTATACTTACACTGACAAAAAATATCATACAATCAGCAAAATTGGAACAATTTAGCGGTACTTGCCCGGTTTCGAGCAGCAAACATCAATTAAGATTCGCGTTTTCTAGCTAATTAGCTATCGTGGCATTCTACAAATCCTCATATATTTTTAAAAAGCTACCATCGGTTCCGTAGAATAATCGGGGCAATAAAATTCAGCGAAAACATATATTTTATTATTATTTTGGTAATACGTGTATACATATACGTTAAAATTCGATATCATATTTGAATTTACAGACAAATATCGTTCTAAATATACCAGCAGAGTCGAACCCAACTGACCTCAAAATAGGTAAAAATTTTTAATACCGGACATGATACGAATTGCAATGACTTACAAATAGGAAATTAATTTATATAAAAATTCATTCCAATATATTAATATTTAACTATATACGTATTAATTTTATATAGTATTGCTAAACATAAACAGCCTGATAATATTCTGTTGTAAAAGACTCATTTTCTTCTGGTGCTTACCCGATTTCGAACTAATAATATAGAGTTAAAACTCACGAACTCTACCTACTGATCAATCGCGGCTATTTCATATATCAAATTTAAAAACATTACTAAAAGAAAATATAATATATATTTTACAGAGAGTTAATGTCAATATATTCGCAATAAATTAAAAAAAAAAAACATAAAACTATCTTGATGTCATGACAAAGTTGACGATAATATCTATTAAGTTACATCATAATAATAAATTAAAAGTCTGTCAAAATTCGATGGAAAAAAAGCATCTTGGGTATAAAAAGTTGGGATAGAGTAAAACAACAAATAATTAAGAAAAAGACCAAATTTAAAAATGCACACACAGCCTTCAGACAGCTCAAATGGCGTTGGACGGGGCATACGTCGAGAGAAAATATAGAAAAATGGAGTAGGTTAGTAACAGTTTTTAGCAATTAGTAACAAAAGATGGGAAGATGACTTGCGGAAAATAGCTGGCCCAATATGGAGCCGATTAGCAAGAGACAGGAATACGTGGAAATCTTTAGAGGAGGCCTTTGTCGACAGACAAGCTGTTCAACAAAAGCAATCAGTTGCCGATTACTTTAATACAAATTAGAATTATAATATACATTTAGTTGTTAACAAGTAGGAATATATCAATTTATTGTAAGAATAAGAAGCAATAAAGGCTATTTTATTTATTTAATAATATTAAAAAACACATTTTAAATGCACAATACTTCGAAGATTTCATTTTAATAACGGGTATATATATATATATATATAAAGCCCTCACATTTAGCTGATCAGGGTCAGGGATAGACCTTACACCGATACAAACTCACACAGACACGAATGTCACAGATAAATTACTTGGCCAACTGCCTTCCTTAACGCTGGAGATGCCTTGTGTATGCTCTAAATCAAATTAAATCGTAATATACATTATTTAAGTAGGCTTTTACAAGCACTATAGTAAAAGTAAAGATACCATCGGTTCGGAATATAGATTCTACCGACAACCGGCAAGGAATAATAATAACTCTTTTCGAACGTTTGTATGTTATGTTAGTTAATATATCTTGCCTGTAAGTTAACAAGTTTTAGCTTCACGCCTTTTTATCATATAATCTAAGTACTAATAATAATATGTGCATCATATCATATATTTTATTAATAATATAGATCTATTCACTAGCGATGGCGCGCCTCTCCTCAATAAATCATTACCAACAAGCATTCGTTTTTTTGCTGGGTTATTTAGGTGGATAGCAAATGAATTATCTGATGGTAAGTGGTCACAACCGTCTAAAGAAATTGGCGCTGTAACAAATATTTACTATTCCTTACTTCGCCTATACGCCACAACTTTGGGAAGTAAGATGTTATGTCCCTTGTGACTTTAGTTGCACTGAGTCACTCACCCTCCAAATTGGAACTGATGAGTAGGTGGTACCTTATGACAAATAATCTTAGTTTCCAGGTTGATAGCTCATGTGTACTAAGAAATGGTTAATATTTCTTAAAACACCACTATCAATGGACGGGAGTGACCTCTTACCATCTATTGGCAATGTTGCCCAATCGCCTACCTAATAAAATACTGAGAAATAATTTAAAAATTAAAAATACAGTTAAAATCGGAACAAGTATCACGACGGTCAACATTATATTTTTATTTGATCTCAATCACAGATAGTAAGTAATGCTTAGAAGCTTAAGTATTCCACGCTATTAATTCTATGCCTTAACTGGAGATAAGGTCTTTTCCTGGCTGTTGGATATCATTAAAAAAAAAAAAGGTTTTATCAACTAGACTAGAATATATTTAAAATAAAAAAATAAAACAAACGTATAACTCTCGACACGTCAACAAATTGTCTTTGAAAATAAATCGGTTTTTAGCTTTTTTAGCTAACGTTTCGAATTCTGACATTGTGATTAATGGTGAACTCTGCACAAAAACTGGCATTCGACACTGCGTTCAATGCACTTTTAACAAAGAATTATAATTTGGTATAACCCCTGGGCTAGTACTGTGAGAAATACAAACTTTGATATTACGTACTAATTGTCGCCGCGCAACTTCATTCGCGTTTTAGGAATTTTTTGT
This sequence comes from Vanessa atalanta, assembly GCF_905147765.1. Classification (NCBI taxonomy): domain Eukaryota; kingdom Metazoa; phylum Arthropoda; class Insecta; order Lepidoptera; family Nymphalidae; genus Vanessa; species Vanessa atalanta. The sequence continues at coordinate 12,407,282 of NC_061878.1, forward strand.
TAGGCATAAAAATGTTGTTTCTTGGAGTTCAATCTCGCTTCATACCAAATTTCAGCAAATTCCGTTTTGTGGTTTGTGCATGAAAAAGAAATAGACAGTGTTATTCTCGCATTTATAATTCTTGTAAAGATATAATTCATCTCATCCAATCTTACTAAACTTAGTCCGAAACATCCAGTAATATCTCTCTACTAGAGATAAGGTCAACTTATTCCACCAGGCTATTCCAAAGTGGGTTAGTGGCTATACATGTATTCGACACGTGCAGGTTTCCTCGCAATTTTTTCCATTAAGCACATCAAAACTTAGTACTACTTGCCAGGTTTTGAATCCGCTTCGATAAAGGCATGTTTTATCCACTGGGGTATATCGACTCTTTCAACGTAATAATTTACTTAAAGCAATTTCATGATTATAAATAATAACACTAATAATTAATAAAATTACAACTACAATTTTATTTACAACTAGAATTAATATACTTAAATTATACTTATTTGCATAATAGTATTTTACCATTATAGAATTGCAAACCGTATACTTTAAATCCTATTCAATACTTAAATTTCGATTTATATTTAAAACTTGGACTTTATAACGTGTTAATCCTTTACGTAAAATAATAAAAAAATAAATATAAAATAAATAAAATAATAATAATTATGTCGGAATTAATCGAATCCTGTAAAATCGAAATGGCCTATAAAATCTTTATCGTTAAACGAATACAACGTCTCATCAATTTCACAGCATAATGTACTTCAGTACCCTTTATAAAATATTGTAAGCGGTGTCTAACGGTATTTCTAATGTTGATAATTAATAATACCAGCCTCCATTGCGGAGAGCGCGCGAGCATTTGTCAGCCGAAATGCCAAGTGGCTTCGACGCGAAGCATGGAGTATACTTTATACGGCAAATGAGTACTTTTGATATATTCAAGTAATTTATTTTGTTGAACGGAACAGATATCATGTTGCGCTAACATATTGCAACGCTAAGCTGTTATCTAAGCAAAAACAATGATACATAATGAATGAAAATGCTCATATTAGTTTAAAATATAAAATACTGTTTATAGTGTATGAATATTTTTTCGTTAGTAGTTTTTTGTTATATTATTTTTTTTGTAATAAAAATCCTACGTGAACTAAAAAGATATATGTATGTATTGAAAGAGCAATGCAGAGCGAAAAATACCTTTCTTAAAAATCGAGATCAAAAATAAAAACACTAATGAAAGCATCAACAATCATTACTCCCGCCACATTTTACACATTTACCGACAAAGCCACTGAACGAGCACCTCACTACCATTCATTACACTGAACCGACGCGAATCGCGATGCAGTCGCGACACTAGCCATTCCAAATTTAAAACTTTTTTTTTCAAATCGAACCGCACTCGGCCATTTTACATTTTGACAAGCTGTCAGTTTTGCGCGCCATTTTTCGTTTGTGTTTTTTTTTTTTGTTTGTGTATTGCTTTTGTTTCCTGCATGTTGATTGGCTGCTTTGCGGATCAGGGTGAGTAATTTGTTTTTTTCAATTACTTTTTTAACATAAAACATTACAGTATGGATTATTGAAGGAACATTAATTAAACTCTGTAGGTTTATTTGGACTTGTCACCGTAATTATTATTTAATAACGGAGTTCCAGAAACAGTTGAAATACGACGCAATTTATGTAACTATGATTAATCTGCGTCGTAATTTAGCAAGCTGAAAATGTTTTTGCGAATTAGATGTCAATTATTTTTTGTTATTTACGAATAATATTACCATTACTTTAAGAAACGAAAATAATTTAAATATGTTTAATTTATTGTACTTGAATATAAATATAATGAATATAAATTCAATAAAGTGAATTTAAAATACACTTCGGAAAAAAAAGGTCATTTACTTTGCTAACCTCATAGCTGCAGCCTCTACTCTAATGTATATATTATATTTAAATACACATCTTAAAATCGCAAAAAAAATACAGAGGATTCAAAACAAGTTAACAATATTATTTAGTTGTCAAAATAACGCAAACCAAGAATAAAAACTAATTTGATTTAACTAACTGAGTATAAATAAACTGTGTTTATATATATATATATATATATGTATATATATATATATATGTTTATATATGTTTATTTATATGTTTTGGCTGCTCTTGATATCGAATTTAGATATATTTTAAATTGTCTTAGTTATATTGATCGATCATTAATCTGCATCCTTATAACGAATAGAACTGTAACACAATCGATAATTCGGTCGTTCCTTTGGAAGATATCCGTAGTTTATCAATTGTCATTCATTTTTTGTATCAACTGTCATTCATCAAAATGAATGACTAAACTACGGATATCTTCCAAAGGAACGACCGAATTTGCTGAAGTATTCCTTCGATGTAACAATACCCAAAATCAAAATCAAATTCATAATATACTTTATTCAAGTAGCCTTTTATCACTTTCATCCTAGTGGATGAATGAGGCTACAATACATTTTTTTATTCTAAAAACAAACAAAACTTTTTATATAAAAAAAATGAGAAGGAATCAGTTTCTTTTCGTCGTCAAATTCGACCGATATATTATTGAAATACGTAAATCGTCGTTTGCACATAAATTTTTAATCTGTCATACAAACATATCTTGTAAAAAATAAGGAACATAAATCCATCTATTGAGCATAGGTAAAGTCGAAAGTAGAAGTACTTATCTGGATAAAATTATATTATCATAAACATAAACATAGAAAATTTTAATTGATAATATCTACCGTAAATTGTCTAAAAAGCAGGCTTACTGTAAAAAAAAAATAATTGATAATTTAACCACGTGCTAAACGCATCACTATCTCACAAAAATCTGGAATAATTGTTTGTTTAAAATCTTATCAAAGTTAAAATGACGGTTACTTAAAACATTCGATGTAATCTTCAGCTCCAACTTTTCCGTAATAAGGAATTTCGTTGAAATCTCCATTTTGAATTCATATATTATATGTATTTTATGAACCGAGATGCCCCAGTAGATATGTGAATACCGACGTAGGGCTGCAGCGTCAAATTCATTCACATATTTAAGTTAAAAAACAACATACGTAATTTATTTTCCCTGTTAACTAAGATTCTATAAGTCTTCTTCTGGATAGGCTCGTCTCATTCTAGAGCGGATTGATAATTAGCACCATATGGAAAATATCACAAAAAACATGTCCTTAAGCACACAAGTAGTTAAAGATGTTGAAGAATTAGAGTTAACCCAAAAATATATATAAATAAGAAATAAATAATATATATATGTAATATTGTTGAGTGGTCGGTCTTATGGGCCGCCTGATAGTTAATGGACACCTCGCACTATAGAAATCGGGCTATAAGAAAAATATTAACCATTCCATCGCCAATGCGCCACCAACCTTGGGTTCTAATATTATGTCCCTTGTGCCTGTAACAACACTATCTCAATTAATACCGACATCGACATAATTGTATTGCATAATTGCTATTTATTAATTAACTTCGTTCATAATAGTCGGTCGCGTCTATGTATTACAGCTGTGCAATCCACCAGGATCGGTTTCGCCGAGGAGGATTAAATTATAAATCGCAACACTCAATTTAGTCAGCTCCTCGAATACCGCAATGCCTTTATTTTCAAGGACATTTTACGTTATCATCCATTATTACAATGTTTGGTACAGTCTCAGCCTTCCTGATGAGGAACTCCCGCAAACATTGTATTTTTTTTCTGCATAATAAAAATAGTCTGTAACATGTAATATTTAAATGTTGGGCTAAAGTAACGTGCCAATACGTTGGGCCAACATTGGCCATCCAATCGAATACTGACGGATTTTCTTGCACACTTCAAAGGGTCTTGATGCAATCAACGGTGTTCACACGTTGGCCTTATAATCAGTTTGCAGTTACGCGTCATTGGAGACAGTGGTGTTGCGTGTGGGTGTATAATTACATTTCCATATGCAATAGCGGTATGGAATTGAGATCAAAATTTACAATTTGTACAAAAAGTACATCAGTAAGCCGATTATACTGAATCCTTTACATAAACAACGTCAATATAACGCCGGTTGGAACGAAGTTGTTTTCGTTATTTTTATGCATTAAATAACAGACCAGATGAAATAAATTAACAACTTTGAGAATCATTAAATGACAAGATTTTTTTTTTTAATAAACATTCCGTTTGAATTAACGAACAATAATAATATTAAATTAATATTATTTAAAACCGTAAATTATAAAAAGAGACAGACAGAAGAGGAAGAGAGAAGGAAAGGTTACGGGGGGCATAACGCTTTTTACTTACGTAACAATTGCTGGCAGTTCACTTTACTGTAAGCGTAAAGGAAATACGTTCAATAATACTAACCAACAAAAAACAACATATAAAAAATGTCCTTATCTTGGTTCAATATACTGGCCCAACACAGGCCCAACACACTAGCCAAACGCTCACTACAACCTAAAGTATTGAATGATTTTATCTTTATAAAAGTAATGTTGTTCTATAAGAATTCACATCCTATTCGCTCGTGAAATGTCGAAAACTGACTTACGTTGATACACTACACTATGTTGATCCGTATATCCTTTAAATGTTATAACCATTAGAGTCAATGTCGCTTATCACTTTCTGACATTTCAAGATCGTGTTATGCGGTTAGTTTTTAATTTTGTCCTTACGGAATAACTCAACACGCTGACGCTCGTAATGTCTTTATACTTTTAAAAATATTCGCCATATGACTCAATATGTTATTTGAGTTTTATATAGTTTTATATATTATATAGAAGGCCAAGATGGTCTATTGGCAATATAGTCGTAAATAAATCAATAAATATAGAATTAATAATTAGCACCCAGCGTTATCCAGAGGGTGTTTCGTAAATGGAAATTTTAATAACAACAGAAGGAGCGTAGGGTCTCTGAAATATATCAAATCCGATATGCTATAAATCATAGAAATATGACTTATATTTAATTTCACACCAGATTTCTGTACAGATAGAAACAAAATTATTGGTTACTGTTTTTTTTTTTTATAATAACAAAAATGTATCAACAAAATCTTACAATAGAATAAGGAGCCGAAAGGTTCCATTAAATAAAACAGATACTTAAGCAGAGATTGCGGGTTCAATTCCATGAAAGCAAATTGTTCACATTCACCGGTGAATGAATGGGTAAGAGAAATTCTGCCACTTGTATATTGTATACCCACCAGACCGCACTTGAACAGCTTGATAGATAAGCTCTAAATCTTTCCATTAATAGAAACAGGCGCTTTGCCCAACAGTGGAGCATTGACTATTACTAAAATATCTTTTAAAATAATGTATAATTACTATTCATTTTCTCTTTAATAATCTTGTTTTTATATATAAATCAATTCGATTTAAATTCGATGATTTCGGGTTCAAACCCAGGCAGGCACCACTGAAATTTCATGTGCTTAATTTGAGTTTATAATTCATCTCGTGCTCGGCGGTGAAGGAAAACATCGTGAGGAAACCTGCATGTGTCTAATTTCAACGAAATTCTGCCACATGTATATTCCGCCAACCCGCATTGGAGCAGCGTGGTGGAATATGCTCCAAACCTTCTCCTCAAAGGAGAGGAGGCCTTTATCCCAGCAGTGGGACATTTACGGGCTGCTAATGATCATAAAATTTATTTATTTAAAGGGACGTAAACAACTATTACAAAAAGTACACAATGTAGGCTTTCAACGTCTTTTATTCGAAATTATATTGCACACGTCATAAAAAAAGATAAACATCACAGTATCATAAATTAAGCCTTAAATTTATACTATAAAAAATAATATGTTTACAATATTTTTCTGCTGACGTTACCAATTAAACAATATTGGTTAACTATAAATTATTGTGTGTCCACTAAAAGCGCTAAAGCGATTGGCGGATTATTACCCTATACTAATATTGTTGAAATATTTTGATTTATGTATACAAGTTTCAGAGTTACTTTTACACTGAACCATTTTTGATGGCTAACTTTTTGGGCGCAATAATAGTTAAAAATCTATCAGTCAATTCAAAGTCTATATCTATTTGTCCGATAACTCTCTGTACCGAATGTTTTGAACCAGTAGATTTATATTACGATCCAAAAATATATATATTGCATGGCGCGAAACCCAAGATGGAGTCTAGCTGATGGAGGGACGCCAAGCGGGTTATAATATGTGACCAACACTGGCAATAAAAAAAAAAAACAGTTTTATTGTATTACAAGGATGTGTCAATTTTCAAAATTGGAATGTAATAGTAAAAAAATATGCAGCTATTATATATAAGGGTTGTTCCTCACCGGTCGTTAACCCGATTTACCTCTTTTTAATGTAACAATGTAGGTTCCGATTTTGAGCATTCGCCAGCAGTCCAGCCAGTTGTTTTTACAGTGTATTATCACAGTATCTTACTCACTTATGTAACACTCGAATCTGAGCTGCTACAATACATAGGTATGCTCCCAGTGACGCATTGCCTTAAGAACTTTCTTAAATAAAGTATATGGTAAGTCGATGATGCTGAGACGAAAAATTGGACTTAAGATATAAAAATAATTAATTAAAGTACTAATGACGAATGCTAGGTTTTCCCGAACGTCTGTTCCCGTTTGATAACAATTTTGATTCTCTGGAAAAAACAACTAATGCTTGTTTAGGCTCCACTTTAGATAACTATAACAAATTGTACTTACATAAAAAATTAGCTTTGAATACATTTGTCTTTAGAACAGTATTAAGAATTCATAAAAAATAAATGTTATTATTATTAAATAATCCGGCTTCATTTCGATTATTTAATATACTTACCAAGTATAATAATACCGATCTTAAGGCTCATTTTATATGCTGAGAAAATAAAGTTTTTACTGTTCGTTGAACCGCGTTTATAAGCAAATTCAACCGATATAATTGACTTGATTCAATTTGAATTTTATTACGAGTTTTTGTAACGGTATTAAAAAAAAAAAACAATTAAAAAGATTATTTTCCTTGCTTTGTGATCCAATCCTTAACTATATTCAAGATATATATTATCAAAATAATCAGGAAGTTACTTCAAAATCAATTAAAAAAATCCACCTTCACAGCCATTGCCAAACGAGCGTAAGAAAAACGTGTTAAGAATGAAATCGACTTTATTAAAATGCCTAAAAGCACATGGTATTGAGATACCTGAACTATACCGAATACTGTCATATCCGTACTATCATCACTTTAGATCATATAACAAAGTCGCGCACTGTGTCTGTCTCTCTTTCTGAACGAAATAAATTGAAAAAGTACCGAACGGATTTTGATGCTGTTTCCACTGATGGACGGAGTGATTAATGAGAAAGTTTTGACATAATCTTACTTATGTAAATTAACTGAAACTTGTGAAAATCATGCCGATAGCTTTATATATAAAATAATTATGAAATATATATTTTTAGAAGGCCGAGTGGAAAATCGACCTTCTGATAATCTGTAAATTGTCATCAACCTCTCATAGAAATATTTGCTGCAAGAAATATTAAGCATTCCTTACCAATGGACAATCCATCTTGGGACCGAAGATTTTGTGTCCCTTGTTCTTGTAGTTAAACTCGCTCACTCACCCTTCAAACCAGAACACAACAATACTAAGTTTTGCTGTTTGGCGGTAGAATGTGATGAGTGAGTGGTACCTACCCAAACAGGCTTGCACAAAGCCCTAAGAGTAAATAGATATTACTATATCGTTAGCATAATCGTATTTGGTATATAACTGACGAATTGAGTCTCCGCTTTTTTTGACGTCGGTTAAAAATCAAATCAGTAAGGAACAGCTAACACTGCTCCAGTACACCGATTTAAACAGTATAATGACAATGCAATTCAAAACAAAACAACTGAAATTTTAATTTAAAACAGCGCATAAGAATAATGCAACTAAAGCCGACTACCCAGTAAATAGAATATGCTAAACAGAGACTCAGATTTAAATTATGTACTCGTGAGATAAATACTTGTACCAAAAAGTTTAGTTCATATGGCTCGTGGAACTAGTCGCTAACTTATAAGGCTATAGATCCTGAGGACCTTGGTTCAAACTTCATGAAGGCTGATAAAAGATTTACATAAGGTTTTTCTAAAAGTTGTCAATATTCCTACTCCCATACCTCGTAAAGTACGTAAAGCCGCTCCTACAAATACAGAGTCTTTACTTGGGCACCAATTTGATTGCTATAATATCATCTGCATGGATATTTTCCGATGAGACCGGCTGCCGTAACCGAAATTGTTCAGGAGGACTGATGTCTGATACATAATCAGAAATTATATATCGTAGTATATGACATTTTTGAATTTAAAGGCTGTCAAATATTTGGGGAAGCTGAGAATAGATATTTCGCTAATAATTAATAAAATAACGATAAAATTTGTATCCATTGAAACAAATTTTGCGCTATCGATCTCAGATATATGGATAAATCATTACCATCAGTAGGACCATATTTGACCACGTCTGTATCTAGTATCAAAGTCGCAATTGTAATTTAAGCAAAAATACGCTATACGAGCCTATGACAGGAACCTTGTCAAGAATCATGATACAGATAATGTAGATCTGATCTGTCGAAGATCATCTGCGATCGTTATACACAGTTGCTATATTATATTCTTTCAAATGATATATATAATAGGCGGACAGGATATGGTCCACCTGACCTGTTGAAAACCGACTTACCTGT